>NW_028318336.1:948750-1265000 GCF_062004578.1 Staurois parvus | reverse complement strand
TTAATGACACCCCAAACACAACAACGCAGACACGCTTTTCATGCAATAAAGATGGCAAAATACGTAGTAAAAAAAAAACACACGTGAAAATCAAAAAGGTACTTTGTTGCGAATAGGGCAGCCCATTCAATGACTTTGCTGTCCTACATGTATAGCGAGACAACAGTTAAAAAAAACAAACAAACAAGAACATGCATAGTGCCTGACATCATGTAAGGCCCCTTTCACACGAGCGGACTGATCGGGTCCCCCTGTCCGTTTTTTAGGTGGATCTGATCAGACCCTACATTGTTCTCTATGGGGCATTGGGTGTAAATGGACTTATTATTATTATTATACAGGATTTATATATTATTATTATTATACAGGATTTATATATATTATTATTATTATACAGGATTTATATACTATTATTATACAGGATTTATATATTATTATTATACAGGATTTATATATTATTATTATTATACAGGATTTATATATTATTATTATTATACAGGGTTTATATATTATTATTATACAGGATTTATATATTATTATTATACAGGATTTATATATATATTATTATTATTATACAGGATTTATATATTATTATTATACAGGATTTATATATTATTATTATTATTATTATTATTATACAGGATTTATATATATTATTATTATACAGGATTTATATATATTATTATTATACAGGATTTATATATTATTATTATACAGGATTTATATATATATTATTATTATTATACAGGATTTATATATTATTATTATTATACAGGATTTATATATATTATTATTATTATTATACAGGATTTATATATTATTATTATTATACAGGATTTATATATAATTATTATACAGGATTTATATATATTATTATTATACAGGATTTATATATATTATTATTATACAGGATTTATATATTATTATTATACAGGATTTATATATTATTATTATACAGGATTTATATGGCGCCAACAGTTTGCTCAGTGCTTTACAATATAACGGGAGACAATACAGCAACAATACATTTCAATATAAGAGGGTTAGGAGGGCCCTGATCCTGGGAGCTTACAATCTAGGAGACTTGTGTCTGTTTATACCCGCCTACATCCAAACCAATCTGATCCGCTAAAAACAGGCCCCTTTCTTCTAGCAGATCCGATCATTTAGTCCATTTACATCCAATGGCCCAAAGAGGAGAATGGGCTATGTCTGTGTCCACTCTGCAAAATCGGAGCGGACATGGACCAGCCATCCGCATGCTCAGCGGGGACCAGCACCCATGTGGAAGGGTCCTATTCAGGGGCGGACTGACCATTCGAGCACTTGGGCACTGCCCCAGGGCCCGGGGTCAGTAGGGGGCCCCATGAAATGCCCCTGGTTCCTTTTTTATAGGCTTTTTTGAGTGTGAGCAAGGACACAGGGGCCCCATGATCCCCTATTGCCCAGGGGCCCCATGAGTTGTCAGTCCGCCCCTGGTCCTATTAGTGTCTGTTGATAGATGAACTGGATTGTGCTTTGCTGGGTTTTTTTGCCTTCCTCTGGATCAACAGTGGGTGTAGGATTATAAGTTGTTTTTTTTTTATGGTTGAACTGGATGGACTTTTGCCTTTTTTCAGCCAGACTAACTATGTAACTATTTCTTTATTTCAGGTACTTATATAGCACCATCAATTTATGCAGCTCTTTACATATATATTGTACATTCACATCAGTCCCTAACCCTCAAGGGGCGTACAATCTAAGGTCCCTAACCCTCAAGGGGCATACAATCTAAGGTCCCTAACCCTCAAGGGGCATACAATCTAAGGTCCCTAACCCTCAATGGGCGTACAATCTAAGGTCCCTAACCCTCAAGGGGCGTACAATCTAAGGTCCCTAACCCTCAAGGGGTGTACAATCTAAGGTCCCTAACCCTCAAGGGGCGTACAATCTAAGGTCCCTAACCCTCAAGGGGCGTACAATCTAAGGTCCCTAACCCTCAAGGGGCGTACAATCTAAGGTCCCTAACCCTCAAGGGGCGTACAATCTAAGGTCCCTAACCCTCAAGGGGTGTACAATCTAAGGTCCCTAACCCTCAAGGGGTGTACAATCTAAGGTCCCTAACCCTCAAGGGGCGTACAATCTAAGGTCCCTAACCCTCAAGGGGCGTACAATCTAAGGTCCCTAACCCTCAAGGGGTGTACAATCTAAGGTCCCTGACCCTCAAGGGGCGTACAATCTAAAGTCCCTAACCCTCAAGGGTTGTACAATCTAAGGTCCCTAACTCACATTCATACATACACATACTAGGGACAATTTAGACAGGAGACAATTCACCTACCAGCATGTCTTTGGAGTGTGGGAGGAAACCGGAGTACCCAGAGGAAACCCACGCAGGCACAGGGAGAACATGTAAATTCCAGGCAGGTGGTGCCGCGGCTGGGATTTGAACCAACAACCCGAGTACTGCCAGGCGGAAGTGCTAACCATTTAGTGACTGTGCTGCCCAAGTATGATTTATACCCTTTAGTCCAAGTACTTATGTATGTATGTTAAAATTTAAGAAAGGAAAATCAGTTGCGTACAATGCATGTGTACTTACTGCAAGTGCGACTCCCTTATAAAGCTGAACTCCAAGCACAAAAAAATATAATTTAAATATATCCCTCAACGGCCACAGAGGATACAAATCCACTGTGCGCTCCAAATGCCTTTGCAAACCCAGATATTACCTTGTATCACTGCGCTGCACGTAGACTGTGCAGAGAGTAGAGCTGTGGGAGGGGCCCAGCAGCTCCACCCTCTACAGGCTGCCTTCAGAAACCTACAGGAGGGGGCGGAGACAAGACCAGTCACCCTGCACAAGGAGAGAGAGCAGCAGTGACTGGTCTGTATTACTCCTACACACAGGGCGACGTTTCACACAGGATTACTGCACAGATCTGCAAAAGAAAAATAAAATCACTCATAGACTTAAGTAAAAATACGCGTCTCTTGTATTTAGAGAATATTTTCTCGTGGCGGAGTTCACCTTTAAGCGTGTATATGCATTGCCCCAAACGTATACTCATCAGCTCAATAATCTGCTCGTTTGCATATTTGAACTCTATCTTTGCCTACACAAATGAGCATGGTCTTGACTTCCTGCCAAAATCTGATCCTTTGCTCAGCTAAGCCATTCGTATCCTACCCTACCATGCAAATTGTGCTTTAAAAGAGAGAAACCGCATCCTTATCGTGAGAAATGTTCAGACTGCAAGCCTGCGTGGGCAGAGGGTCAAAGTGGCCATACGCAGTTGGATATGGTGTCGCCGGAAGGCCAGTCATTCATTTCTTCATCATCCGCAGAAACACTGATGGAGATGATTCAAGATAACTGGAGAAAGCGTAACAACAACAACATTTGAACTTTTTGCAACCAATCGTATATCTCTAGATAAAACACCAACTATGATAATTATTAATACACAGGCCCGGATCCAGGGGGGTGCTGGGGTGGGTTTTGCCCCACCCCAGATTTTAATTGTGCCCCCCCAAGGCTCTAGAAGTGCATTCACTGATCCATGAGGCACTCTGATGGGCACAATTGATGTAAGGAAACTGATGGGGACGGTTGACGTAAGGAGCACTGTGTAAGGGACAACTGATTTAAGGAGGGTTCTGATTGGGATCATTTATGTAAGGGGGCACTCTGATGGGGACAGTTGATATAAGGGGGCACTCTGATGGGGACAGTTGATATAAGGGGGCTCTCTGATGGGGACAATTGATGTAAGAGTGACTCTGATAGGGACAGTTGATGTAAGGGGGCACACTGATGGGAACAGTTGATATAAGGGGGCACACTGATGGGGACAATTGATGTAAGGGGGACTTTGATAGGGACAATTGATGTAAGGGGGCACACTGATGGGGACAGTTGATATAAGGGGGCACTCTGATGGGGACAGTTGATATAAGGGGGCACTCTGATGGGGACAGTTGATATAAGGGGGCACACTGATGGGGACAATTGATGTAAGAGTGACTTTGATAGGGACAATTGATGTAAGGGGGCACACTGATGGGGACAGTTGATATAAGGGGGCACTCTGATGGGGACAGTTGATATAAGGGGGCACAATGATGGAAACAGTTAATATAAGGGGGCACTCTGATGAGGACAATTGATGTAAGGGGAACTTTGATAGGGACAGTTGATGTAAGGTGGCACACTGATGGGGACAATTGATATATGAGTGACTTTGATAGGGACAGTTGATATAAGGGGGCACTCTGATGGGGACAATTGATATAAGGGGGCACACTGATGGGGACAATTGATGTAAGAGTGACTTTGATAGGGACAGTTGATGTAAGGGGGCACAATGATGGAAACAGTTAATATAAGGGGGCACTCTGATGGGGACAATTGATGTAAGGGGAACTTTGATAGGGACAGTTGATGTAAGGTGGCACACTGATGGTAACAATTGATGTATGAGTGACTTTGATAGGGACAGTTGATGTAAGGGAGCACTCTGATGGGGACAATTGATGTAAGAGGGACTTTGATAGAGACAGTTGGTGAAAGGGGTAGGCTGATGGGAACAGTTGATATAAGGGGGGACTCTGATGGGGACCATTGATGTAAGGGGGACTTTGATAGAGACTGTTGATGAAAGGGGTAGGCTGATGGGAACAGTTGATATAAGGGGGCACTCTGTTGGAGGCAATTGATGTAAGGGGGACTTTGATAGGGACAGTTGATGTAAGGGGGCATGCTGATGCGAACAATTATTATTATACAGGATTTATGGCGCCAACAGTTTGCTCAGCACTTTACAATATAACGGGAGACAATACAGCAACAATACAGTTCAATACAAGAGGGTTAGGAGGGCCCTGATCCTTGGAGCTTACAATCTAGGACAGTTGATATAAGGAGGCACTCTGATGGGGACAATTGATGTAAGGGTGACTTTGATAGGAATAGTTGATGTAAGGGGGCACTCTGATGGGGACAGTTGATGTAAAGGAGCACTCTGATGGGGACAGTTGATGTAAGGGGGACTTTGATAGAGACAGTTGATGTAAGGTGGCACACTGATGGGGACAGTTAATATAAGGGGGCACTCTGATGAGGACAGTTAATATAAGGGGGCACTCTGATGGGGACAGTTAATATAAGGGGGCACTCTGATGGGGACAGTTAATATAAGGGGGCACTTTGATGGGGACAGTTAATATAAGGGGGCACTCTGATGGGGACAGTTGATGTAAGGGAGGAAGTTGATGGGGACAGTTGATATAAGGGGGCACACTGATGGGGACAGTTGATGTAAGGGGGCACTCTGATGGGGACAGTTGATGTAAGGGGGCACTCTGATGGGGACAGTTGATGTAAGGGAGGAAGTTGATGGGGACAGTTGATATAAGGGGGCACACTGATGGGGACAGTTGATATAAGGGAGCACTCTGATGGGGACCATTGATGTTAGGGGGACTTTGACAGGGACAGTTGATGTAAGGGGCAGGCTGATGGGAACAGTTGATATACGGGGGCACTCTGATTGGGACAATTGATGTAAAGGGAATTCTAATGGGGACATTTGATATAAGAGGCACTCTGATGTAGACAGCTGATGTAAGGAGGTACTCCTGATTTAGGGAAGACTCTGATACGGACACTTGATATATGGAGGCGCAGGTTCTGTTTATTCATTCTAATCTAATGACAGCCTAATAGATATTTGTGTTTCTTGTTTACTCCTGCAAGGCCTCTGCCCTACCTGTCAGACGTTATTTACAGGTTGTGACACTTGGTACAGAAGTGAACAAGGAATACCAGTTTCCTGCATCTTTCACACTGTTGACATTATGTCCCCTGAATTTCTATACAGCACCCCCAGATCAGATAGGCTAGATCTGACCCTGTACAGGACTTATAGTGCCAACCGTTTGCACAGTGCTTTACAATATGGAGGGAGACAATTCAAGACAAAGGGGATAGGAGGGCCATGCTCGTGAGTGCTTATAGACTAAATGGGACGGGTAAGTGATACAAAAGGTAATAACTATGTGGGGATGAGATGATGGAGCAGGTAAAAGTCATGGTCAGGGGTCAGGCTTGGAGACCAGTAGCTATAGAAGTAGAGACTCGACTCCCACCGTTCAGCAGGATAGGTATACAATCAGGTCGTCCTGGCAGATGACATGGGCTCACCCGAGGTGCGGGGTCTAAGCACTAACCGGTATTAACCAGAGCTCCTGATGGAGATGGGTTTTGCTGCATGTTACTACCAGGTCACAGTCCTCAGGATCTCCCCGACAGGACATGAACATGCCAGGGTCCAGTAGCAGATATGGCAAGTAGGGATTAAGTAGAAGAGTAGTCAGTAACAAGTGATTGCAGTTGAGGAAAAAGCCAAAGGTCAGTAACAAGTGATTGCAGGTTGGAATCAAGCAGAAGCGTAGTTGAGGAACAAGCCAAGGGTCAGTGTTAGGGATCCGGGTATGACCAGAAATGTGTGGACTGACACAGGGAAGTAGCAGGCTTCAGGAACACAGGCGTAGTCAGGCTGGAGAGGTGGAATGGTCAGGCAGGCCGTAGGGTAATGTCAGGCACCGCCCGGCGGGATCTCTAGTGACCCACAGAACAGGATTCCCCAGGGCGCGGAGTCTAAGCCCCAGTCTGCCTTTTCACCAGAGCCCCTGATGGTGGGGATGTACTTGGCGCAGGACTGAGACCAGGTCGCGGCCCCTGAGTACACCCAACTGTGGTAGAGGGGTCCGCCGAGGGTATGTACCGGGGGAAAGCCTGATGTGAAGGGGCTGGCAGGTTTGGACAGTAGTGACTGGATCCATGCGGGATGGATGGATCGTCTGGGTAGCGTCAGGCAGGCCTGGTCAGCAACGTGCGGGCAGTGAGGTACCGGAGGAGCAGGCAGAGAATAGTCAGGGTCACAAGCCGGGTTCAGTAACTCACGGGCAGCACGGTACAGAGGATCAGGCAGAAGGATGGTCAGGCAAGCCAGGGGTTCAACAGGAGATGGTCAGCAGAGGTCAGGATCAAAGCAGGGTCAGCAACTAGGCAGGAACACAGGCTACCAGGTACAGGGGCTTATGGGAACCATACACCAAGGCCCTGATCACAGGCCTGGTCATTCCTTAAATACACCTCCTGCAATCAGCCCCAGGTGTTGGCTGACTGCAGGCGTGAGCTTCTGGCTGCTGAGAGCACCCGCTGGTCAGCCCTGGTACTGCAGCCCACATGGCAGGTGAGTCCCACCACCAGTGCGGAGTCCATTCCTGACAGTCAGTAACAAGTGATTGCAGGTTGGAATCAAGCAGAAGCGTAGTTGAGGAAGAAGCCAAAGGTCAGTAACAAGTGATTGCAGGTTGGAATCAAGCAGAAGCGTAGTTGAGGAACAAGCCAAAGGTCGGCAATGAGTGGTAGCAAAGATATGGATGGCAACAGGAGTGACAAGAGCGTGATATTGGCTAGAGACAGCACGATAATCTGGCAAACAAGAAGTGCAAAGGCAAGGCTAAAATAGGAAGTTTTCGGGAGGAGAAAAGAGTTCAAAGTTCAAGAGAAACAAGATTTTGTCCAGCATCCCAGGGGGCTCAGCAAGCAGAGACATTGCCAGACACAGCAGAGGTTGCAGGTTCAGACCTGGGCCATCACCAAAAGTTTTTAGGTGGCGGTAATATGGACATCCCTGAAGAGATGGTTTTTCAGGGACCACCCAAATGGTGGACAGAGTAGGCAATAGCTATACAAATTTAGATAGGGAGTTCCAGAGGATGGGAGAGGTTCTACAAAAGTCCTGGAGCGGAGCATAAGAGGATGAGACAAAGGGGGTTAGAGAGCAGGAATTCCTGGGAGGAGCAGTGAGAACGGTGTGGGTGATATCTTGAGGCGAAGTTGGTGATGTAGCTGGGGGCAGAGTTGTGGATGCTTTTAGTTAGTTAGTATTTGGAATTGTATTTGTTGGGTGATGGGAAGCCAGTGAAGGGGTTGGCAAAGAGTGGTGGCCAATGCTGAGTGGTTGGTAAGGTGGATAAGTCTGACAACAGCATTCATGATAGGGGGCATGATAGGGGGACTGTGTAGAGGTAGGCCAACAAGGGGGATGTTGCAATAGTCGAGGTGAGAGATGACCAGGGAATGAATTTGTAGCTTGGTGGTGTCATTGGAAAGTAATGCCCGTAGCGAAAAAAGGAAAGGAAAATTAGCGCAGGGCAGGCATGACTAGGCCTAGAGTGGGAAGGAGAGTAAGAAAGGGTTAATGATGTGCCAGGGGTGTGTGGAAAAGGATAGATGGGTGTGCTGGTTGGTGGAGAGAGAGCGTGGGTGGGCTCTGCCGCACCTTAGGGTGGGGTGTCCCAGGGGGGGGAGGCATCATTTCGGACCTGGACGTTGGTGAGTGAGATTCCCTCCCGCCCTCCCCTGTTATAGGGAGTTTTTGTGTTCCTCTCGGGGGTCAGGGGGTTGTTTCGGTCTTGGGCGGTTGTTGGTCTTGGAGGCGGTTCTTATCTTGGAGGTACAGATAATGGTGTGGGACCCATCGGTGGTATGGTGTGCCCGGGGACATTCCAGTTAACCAAGGTTTAACTGGAAGGTGGTGGTGCTGCACTGCGGACGGTATGGTTGTCTCCGAGCTGGTTGGTTGCGGCTGGAGGCCTTTGTGTAATATGGTTGTCCGCAGGTGCATTTCATATCATTTTGGTGGGGTGCCTTCGAAGACCAACAACAACAACTCTGTATGTTTCTGTTATAAGGAATGGTTGGTGTTAAAAAATGTTTGTTAATAAAAGGCCATGTTGGCCATTTACTCCAAAAATTGGTGTCATGGTTTTTATTTAAGTATAGTAAGGGGGGAATTTGGATGACCTATCTCTGGTGCTCTAGTCAAGACAGGGCTTCATTTCTGAAACATCATGGAGCTGAAGGCTGCAAGATTTGATCAGTATTTGGATGTGGAGCTGAAAGGAGAAGTCAGAGTCTGGGATTACCCCTAGCACCCTAGCATGAAGGGAGGAAAGGATAATTGTGCCATTAATAGATTGGAAAGTCCAGGAAGGTGGTCAGGGGAGAATATTATGAGTTGCCAACATGGACACCAGATGTGAAGTTGGATGGAACCAAGACTTCTACGTTATCTCAGTTCAAGTCTTGAAGGCTTTCACAATGTGGTTGCTGAAATATGTATTCATAATATGTAACAAATGCTTCCAGTTCCAAACTCTCCCTCACTAATGAAACTTGCACAGAGGCAAGTCCCATCTGACGACAATCTCTAACAATAACCCATCTATGTTCTGACACTTCCCACCAACAAAAGAGCCCGAAATGATGGCTTGTGCATCAGCAGGAAGCCAATCGCGGACATGTTGCAATCATTCATTTCTATGACATTCTTGCTTATGTAGGCCAAACCATACATATTTATCAGACTCCTATCAAGGGGATAGTATGAAATGAACTCTAGAAATTAGAGTAAAATAACTAAAGTTCTCCAGGATTTAAAGGGTTACTAAGCCCAGGACCCTGCATTCACTATATCTGGTCACCCCGGACCCTGCATTCACTATATCTGGTCTCCCTGGACCCTGCATTCACTATATCTGGTTACCCCGGACCCTGCATTCACTATATCTGGTCTCCCCGGACCCCGCATTCACTATATCTGGTCTCCCCGGACCCCGCATTCACTATATCTGGTCTCCCCGGATCCTGCATTCACTATATCCGGTCACCCTGGACCCTGCATTCACTATATCCGCTCTCCCCGGACCCTGCATTTACTATATCTGGTCACCCCGGACCCTGCATTCACTATATCCGCTCTCCCTGGACCCTGAATTCACTATATCCGGTCTCCCCGGACCCTGCATTCACTATATCTGGTTTCCCCGGACCCTGCATTCACTATATCTGTTCTCCCCGGACCCTGCATTCACTATATCCGGTCTCCCAGGACCCTGCATTCACTATATCTGTTCTCCCCGGACCCTGCATTCACTATATCCGGTCTCCCAGGACCCTGCATTCACTATATCTGGTCTCCCCAGACCCCGCATTCACTATATCTGGTCTCCCCGGACCCTGCATAAACTATATCTGTTCTCCCCGGACCCTGCATTCACTATATCTTGTTTCCCTGGACCCTGCATTCACTATATCCGGTCTCCCCGGACCCTGCATTCACTATATCTGGTTTCCCCAGACCCTGCATTCACTATATCCGCTCTCCCCGGACCCTGCATTCACTATATCTGGTCTCCCCGGACCCTGCATTCACTATATCTGCTCGCCCCGGACCCTGCATTCACTATATCCGGTCTCCCTGGACCCTGCATTCACTATATCTGGTCTCCCCGGACCCTGCATAAACTATATCTGTTCTCCCCGGACCCTGCATTCACTATATCTGGTCTCCCCGGACCCTGCATAAACTATATCTGTTCTCCCCGGACCCTGCATTCACTATATCTGTTCTCCCCGGACCCTGCATTCACTACATCTTGTTTCCCTGGACCCTGCATTCACTATATCCGGTCTCCCCGGACCCTGCATTCACTTTATCTGGTTTCCCCAGACCCTGCATTCACTATATCCGCTCTCCCCGGACCCTGCATTCACTATATCTGGTCTCTCTGGACCCTGCATTCACTGTATCTGGTCTCCCCGGACCCTGCATTCACTGTATCTGGTCTCCCCGGACCCTGCATTCACTATATCCGCTCTCCCCGGACCCTGCATTCACTATATCTGCTCGCCACGGACCCTGCATTCACTATATCCGGTCTCCCCGGACCCTGCATTCACTATATCTGGTCTCCCAGGACCCCGCATTCATGATATCTGGTCTCCCACAGTACACACAACATGGAAATGCAATTATTTTAGTAAATATTAACTACCTTTTCTCATAAGCAGTATATAGCAGTCTTGTGACTTCTATCAGTGTCCAGCAGAGCACTGGATAAAGCTTGTAGGAGGAGTTTTCATTCTCCTCTGATTGTCCTATGAGGCTGCAGGACTCCTGACCCTCTGTCTAGACAGTGCTGATTGGCCCTGTGCTGATCACATGTACTCTCCCAAGAAAAGAAAAACTTTCTAGCAATACACACCAAACTAAGCATGTGCAGCTTGCCCCCAAGACTCTGTTCTATCAGCAGATGGATTGAGGACAGTGGAAGAAGGGGAAAATCAGAGAAGACAGGATCAGACATCCTTTTTACACAATATAGAGGATTAACCCCTTAAGTTCCACAGTGAGTATTTCAAGCATGCTTTACTGCATATACAGATTTTACTGTTGTGGGTTTAGTAACACTTTAAAGCAGAACTCCAGCCAAAAATAGCAAGATAAAAATGAAGAGTCCATTGAAAGATCAAATACCAAAACCAGCTTTTGCTGCAATATTCACCTTCAATCCAGAGGTTTCCCCTGCAGTGTTTTTTTCTGCAGCTAGATGTCCTCATAGCAAGTGACAAAGACATGAAGCTGCATTTGCACAGGCGTTCAGCTCCAGTGCGATCCCAGCGGCAAGAATCTACCAATACCTGCTTGGAGTTTGCATGTTCTCCCTGTGCCTGCGTGGGTTTCCTCCGGGTACTCCAGTTTCCTCCCACACTCCAAAGACATGCTGGGAGGTGAATTGGCTCCTGTCTAAATTGTCCCTAGTATGTGTATGTATGAATGTGAGTTAGGGACCTTAGATTGTACGCCCCTTGAGGGTTAGGGACCTTAGATTGTACGCCCCTTGAGGGTTAGGGACCTTTGATTGTACGCCCCTTGAGGGTTAGGGACTGATGTGAATGCCCCAAGAACAAGCAGGAACTGAAGACAGTTGCAGTAGAGGCCTGGCAGAGCATCACCAGGGATGAAACCCAGCGTCTGGTGATGTCTATGCGTTCCAGACTTCAGACTGTAATTGACTTCAAAGGATTTGCAACCAAGTATTAAAAAGTGAAAGTTTGATTTATGATTATTATTCTGTCCCATTACTTTTGGTCCCTTAACAAGTGGGAGGCACATATGCAAACTGTTGTAATTCCTACACCGTTCACCTGATTTGGATGTAAATACCCTCAAATTAAAGCTGACAGTCTGCAGTTAAAGCACATCTTGTTTGTTTCATTTCAAATCCATTGTGGTGGTGTATAGAGCCAAAAATGTTAGAATTGTGTCCATGTCCCAATATTTATGGACCTGACTGTATATTGATGGCGCTATATAAGTACCTGAAATAAATAAATAATAATACCTGATGCTGGGTTTGACAGCTGTGAGCAGATAGCAGTGGCTGCTGAGCCCGTACAGGGCAATGACAGGCTGTAGGTGGCCACAGCTATTGGTAGGTTGTTCATGGTAAGATCAGGGGCAGACTGACCATTTGGAAACTCGGGCACTGCCTGAGGGCCTGGGGTCAGTAGGGGGCCCCATGAGATGCCCCTGGTACCTTTTTCATAGGCTTTTTTGAGTTTGGGCAAGGTCACAGGGGCCCCATGATCCCCTGTTGCCCGGGGGCCCCATGAGTTGTCAGTCCACCCCTGGGTAGGATACACTTTGTATGTATCAAGTTGCGTGATTGCTGGCTGTGTGAACAGCCACGAATAGCTGCGGGCACCGACAACCCGTCATTACAGTGTACAGGTATGGAGGCTGCTGCTGTCCTCTCACAGCTGTCAAACCCATCAGCAGGGATCAGCAGATTCTTGCCCCTGGGATTCACACCATGGCTAAACGTCTGTGCTCATGCAGAAGTAGGGGGCATTCTATGGGGTGAGCACTGTTAGAAATGTTTTTTTCGTCATTTGTTATCTAGCTATACCCCTTAAAAGAGGTTGGAACAACATGGCGATCCTCTAAGGCTGCACTATAATAGATTTCTTTTTGTTGTTTGTACTGATGGCCAGCATTATTTAACCCATGGGGCCCCCGGGCAATAGGGGATCATGGGGCCCCGTGTCCTCGCCCACACCCAAAAAAACCTATGAAAAAGCCAATGAAAAGTACCAGGAGCATCTCATGGGGCCCCCTACTGACCCCGGGCCCTCGGGCATTTCCCGAGTTCTCGAATGGTCAGTCCGCCCCTGGCTGGCCAACATATGAACTAATTGGCTCTATTTGCTGCTTCTCCCTCTCCTGGTCTGTGCCCTGCTGTACAGGACTGCAAGAGGCTGATACCAGGTCAGCTTTAGATATTTGAAGGGCTGGGAGGCACCGGCACCAAGGGGTTAATTTGCTTTTTATGCCTTCCCTGGTTCCTCCTTCCCTCCTCATCAACATGCTAATGAAACTTTTAAATAAATCCTTTCTGCTTTCATTACATACCCTATTTTGGACCCAGTGATGTTACCACTGGGTCTCTGTGCTTCTCTATTCAGTGTCTCGATCAGCGGTCTCCAAACTGCGGTCTGAGGGCCAGATGTGGCCCTTTGCTTGCTTTTATCTGGCCCTTGGGGCACTATTTCATCCACTGATACCAACAGTGGGGCATAATTCCCCCCCTGACACCAATGGCGGGGTACAATTGATCCCAATGAACCCAACGATATGCCACAATTTCTCCCAATGACACCAGCAATGGGGTCCACTGACACCAATGATGGGACATAATTCCCACAACTGATATAAATGATGGGGCACAATTCCTTCCAATGACACCAATGATGGGACCCACTGACACCAATGACGGTACATAATTCCACCTACTGACACAAATGATGTGACGCTATTCCTCCATATGACACCAATTATGGGGCACAATTCCTCCCAATGACGCCAATGATATTGTTATTATTATTATACAGGATTTATATATTATTATTATTATACAAGATTTATATAGCGCCAACAGTTTGCTCAGCACTTTACAATATAACGGGAGACAATACAGTTCAATACAAGAGGGATAGGAGGGCCCTGATCCTGGGAGCTTACAATCTAGGCACAATTTCTCCCAATGACACCAACAATAGGGCCCACTGACACCAATAAGGGGACATAATTCCCCCTACTGACACATATGATGTGACGCTATTCCTCTCAATGAAACCAACAATGGGTCACAATTTCTCCCAATGACACCAACAATGGGTCACAATTTCTCCCAATGACACCAACAATGGGGCCCACTGACACCAATGATGGGACATAATTCCCCCTACTGACACAAATGATGGGACTCTATGCCTCCATATGGGCAGCACAGTGGCTAAGTGGTTAGTACTTCCGCCTGGCAGTACTAGGGTCGTTGGTTCGAATCCCAACCACAGCACGACCTGCCTGGAGTTTGCATGTTCTCCCTGTGCCTGCGTGGGTTTCCTCCAAGTACTCCAGTTTCCTTCCACACTCCAAAGATATGCTGGTAGGTGAATTGGCTCCTGTCTAAACTGTCCCTAGTATGTGTATGTATGAATGTGAGTTAGGGACCTTAGATTGTACGCCCCTTGAGGGTTAGGGACCTTAGATTGTACGCCCCTTGAGGGTTAGGGACCTTAGATTGTACGCTCCTTGAGGGTTAGGGACCTTAGATTGTACACCCCTTGAGGGTTAGGGACCTTAGATTGTACGCCCCTTGAGGGTTAGGGACTGATGTGAATGTACAATATATATGTAAAGTGCTGCGTGAATTGACGACGCTATATAAGTACCTAAAATAAATAAATAAATATGACACCAATTATGGGCACAATTCCTCTCAATAACACCAATGGTGGGTCACAATCTCTCCCAATGACACCAACAATGGGACCCAATGACACCACTGATGGGGCACAATTCCTCCCACTGACAACAAAGACGGGGCATTGTTTTTGCTCCACTAACATCGGGACCTTTTCTACTCTCAAAGGTCACAGTCCGACCCCCCCAAAAGTCTAAAGGACAATAAACTGGCCCTTTGTCTAGAAAGTTTGGAGACCCCTGGTCTAGATCATGGCTGCTGGGAGGGGCCAGCAGGGTGGCTGTACATAGCTTCCAGAAAACATCACAGCACCCTGCCTTAGAACTCCGCTCAAGGGTCTTCAACCCTGGAGCAAGCAGTGGGAGGAGTTATGTAAATAATGACACCAACAATGGGGCCCACTGACACCAATGATGGAGCATAATTCCGCCTACTAACACAAATGACTCTATTCCTCCATATGACACCAATTATCCTCTCAAGGGCCTTCAACCCTGGTGCAAGAAATGGGAGGAGTTATGTAAATAATGACACCAACTATGGGGCCCACTGACACCAATGATGGAGCATAATTCCCCCTACTAACACTAATGATGGGACTCTATTCCTCCATATGACACCAATTATTCTCTCAAGGGCCTTCAACCCTGGTGCAAGTAGTGGGAGGAGTTATGTAAATATCAAAATGCCTTGATGGGGGGGTGCCAGTCTGAAAGAGTTCCTTGGCAGGTTGCATGCCACAAATACACCCACATCTTGATCCTCTATGATTGAAAGGGGTGGGCCAGAGACAGACTGAGGAGGAAAGCCCTCGATGATGCTGGATGTCATCCAGCCAGGAAATGAGGTGGGATCTATCTGACTTGCTGCAGTTTCTAATGCACACTGTGAGAAGCTCACAGTGTGCAGTGACATCAGAGTAAGCCATTTCAGTCCAGGAGAGGAGCCGGTACAACTCTACAGAGAGGCTGGAGGTCAGATTTAAAGCTCCACATCTGTCAGGGAAATGTGTGTGTTGCAGAAACAGCTGCTAATGTGTCAGGCTTGTATTTTCACCTGTCAGGAATAATCCGCTTCTTGTTATGAGACGAGAGCAAAAGGAAATCACTGCGTATGTTGTTGTTCTGCTCGGATGGTTCTAGTAATCTCACTACGGCCCGGACTGGTTCCGCCATCCACAAGTGGATTGAATTTTCTATTGCTGCACATGCATGAACGTTTACCCCTAGGTGGTAATTACTTCTCACTCAGCACCCCTCCCTCCTTCTGGCTCTCTGAGCGACTAGTGAACATCACCACGCAGGTCGCCTCCACCATGCATTCTCTGAGTCCTTGCAGCCTACCAAAGTACACCCCCCAGAGCTTACAGTACACACCAGCCACTCCCACTGTAAGCCTGATTTCAGCTATCAGGTGGTAGATGTAAGGTCAAAGCTCAGTGTAAGCTACTGTAGGTCTCTTTAGCTTCACACCTATGCATTTTCCGTTGCGTTTTGCAGAAACGCACAGCAGTCCATTCAACCACTTGCCGTCCGGCCGCTGTATATAAACGGCTGGACGGTGGCAGTCCAGGGCAGGGGCGGACTGACAACTCATGGGGCCCCCGGGCAATAGGGGATCGACCCCTGTGTCCTTACCCAAACTCAAAAAAGCCTATGGAAAAGGTACCAGGGGCATCTCATGGGGCCCCTTACTGACCCTGGGCTCTCGGGCAGTGCCCAAGTCTCCAAATGGTCAGTCCGCCCCAGGGGCAGACTGACAACTCATGGGGCCCCCGGGCAATAGGGGATCATGGGGCCCCTGTGTCTTTGCCCAAACTCAAAAAAGCCTATGGAAAAGGTACCAGGGGCATCTCATGGGGCTCCCTACTGACCACGGGCCCTCGGGCAGTGCTTGAGTTTCCAAATGGTCTGTCCACCCCTGGTCCACCCCTGGTCCAGGGGCGGTTTGCCATTTTGCCATTTTGGACTGTGCGTGCTCCCCGGGAGCGCGCAGCACCACGATCTGGTGCCCGGTGTGTCCTTCGGAACACCGATCATCGTACGGGACCTCTGTGCGAGGTCCCGATCATGTGATCACTGATTGACCAATCAGTGATCACATGAAGAGTAGCAAGCACGATGTCACTTCTGACATCATTGCTTACTAGTGAAATCTGTGAATGATCAGAGAGATCACATGGTACAAGGCTATTCACAGCAGCCTTGTACCATGTGACAAGCTGTGACCAATCACAACTCACACAGCAGTTTTCAATGGCTGCAAGAATGCAGCCAGAGAGAAGGAGAAATTATTGCTTTTACAGCCTTTATGGGTATAAAAGCAATCAGTGTAAAAAAGAAAAAAAAAAAAAAAATCTTCATCACCCCCCACAATTAGTACAGTGTCACTATGGTGACACTATACTGCTAGGATGACAGTATGTAAAAAAACAACAAAAACAAATAATACTATAAAAAAATAAAATAAAAATGTAAAAAAATGTTTTTAAATTATACTTTTTGGTTATAAACTAATTTGGGTTATTTTTTTTTACTAAAAAGATAACTGAATGCATTTTGGGCAAGATTTATGATGAAATATTATTTATTTGCAAAATTTTATAAGAAAAACACTTTTTTTTCTAAATTTTTGGACTTTTTCATTTATATAGCAAAAAAATAAAAATCCCAGCAGTGAATAAATACCACCAAAATAAAGCTTTATCTGTCTCAAAAAAATGCTAAAAAATTCATATGGGTACAGTGTTGCATGACCGCGCAATTGTCATTCAAAGTGTGATAGCGCTGAAAGCTGAAAATTGCCCTGGACTGGAAGGGGTGAAAGTGTCCGGACTGGAAGGGGGGGAAAGTGTCCGGACTGGAAGAGGGGGAAAGTGTCCGGACTGGAAGGGGGTGAAAGTGTCCGGACTGGAAGGGGGTGAAAGTGTCCGGACTGGAAGGGGGTAAAGTAGAGTTCCACTGAAAAGGAGAAGCTCCACTTAGTTGCCTCCTTCCCCCCTCCACTGCCATATTTGGCACATTTTGGGGGGGAGCGGATACCTGTTTTTGACAGGTACCCGCTCCCACTTCTGGCTCAGTCCGACATGGCGAAGTGAGCCACCCCCCTCCTCCCTCCCGCAGTCTCATTTTTTTTTTTAAATGACATGGGGGCTCCCCTCCCATCCATATCAAGTCCTTCGGGTCTGGTATGGAATTTGAGGGGAACCCCCATGCCAAACTTTTCTGGAGTGGCGTGGGGGTGCCCCAAAAATCCATACCAGACCCTTATCCAAGCATGCAGTCCGGCAGGTCAGGAAAGGGGGGGGACGAGCGAATGCCCCCCCACCTTCCTGAACCATACCAGGCCACATGCCCTCACATGCACTCGATCATAAAGCCCATCACTTGTAAAGGTAAAGAACCTGCAAACTCAGTAAGTGATTACATCAGCTACTGAAGGTACTTAACCACCTCCCGCCGGCCATATAAAGAAATGATGGGCGCAAGGCGGTTCTCTCGTTCTGGGAGGACGTCACATGACGTCCTCCCACTCTAACCGCGTGTGTTCGGATCCGGGGGCACGCAGCGCGGTGATCGGTGGTGCGCTGTGTCCCTTGGACACAGCGGATCACCGATCAACGGAAAGAGCCAAAGACGTCGGCTCTGTCATGTAATCAGCTGTGTCCAATCATCAATGCCACCTGCCAGTGCCCATCGGTGCAACATCAATGCCACATATCAGTGCCTACCAGTACACATCAATGCCACATATCATCAGTGCCCATCTGAGCTGCCTTTCGGTGCCACCTATCAGTGCCAGTCAGTGCCACCTATCAATGCCAGTCAGTGCCACCTATCAGTGCTGCCAATCAGTGCCAGTCAGTGTCGCCCATCAGTGCTGCCTAACAGTGCCGCCTAACAGTGCTAGTCAGCGCCACCTAACAGTGCCAGTCAATGCCGCCTATTAGTGCCAGTCAGTGCCGCCTATCAGTGCCATATATGAGTGCTGCCTTTCAGTGCCCATCAATGATGCCTGTCAATGCCCATCAGTGCCACCTACTAGTGCCTCCTCATCAGCAAAAAATAAAAAAACCCCAGATGTGATTAAATACCACCAAAAGAAAGCTCTATCTGTCCCTCCGACACAGCAGATCATCGATCAACGGAAAGAGCCAAAGACGTCGGCTCTGTCATGTGATCAGCTGTGTCCAATCATCCATGCCACCTGCCAGTGCCCATCAGTGCAACATCAATGCACATACCAGTGCCCATCAGTGCCATCTATCAGTGTCCATCAATGCAGCCTATCAGTGCCCATCACTGCAGCCTCATTAGCACACATCAGTGAAAGAGAAAAATCACTTATTTACAAAATTTTATAACAGAAACTAAGAAAAAATATATTTTTTCAAAATTTGCAGTTGGTTTTTGGTTTGTTTAGCAAAAAATAAAAAACCCCAGAGGTGATTAAATACCACCAAAATAAAGCTTTATCTGTCTCAAAAAATGCTAAAAATTTCATATGGGTACAGTGTTGCATGACCGCGCAATTGTCATTCAAAGTGTGACAGCGCTGAAAGCTGAAAATTGGCCTGGGCAGGAAGGGGTATAAGTGCCCAGTAGGCGAGGGGTTAAAGAGGAACTACACTGTATCTGAGAAACACAAACCAAAAACAATATTTAATTTATTTTTAAACTGTCCCATCCATCCATGTCTCCTTGCTTTATTTTGTTGAGTAATCACTTTGAAAAACACCCCCCATAGCATTTCTGGCAGAGGTCACCTTGAGTAAGGGCAGATGATTCATGTAGCATTTACTTCCTGGAATTCATCTGCCCTTAGCTCAAGCATGCAGCAGGAGGGTGTGCATAGCTGAGAAAGCACCTCCTCTCTTCCTTCCATGATGTATGACATCATTTTCCTAGGCCAGAAACCAGGAAGCAACTGAAGAAATGTAAAAAAAAAGGTTAAAACAAGTAAACATAATATGCCTTACTATCAATGTACTAATGCTAGCAGAATAAGGATTCAAAATAGTTCATATTGATTTAGAGAGTTTAGTTGCACTTTAAAAACTGAGGGTGTAATCTCACTTTAGGAACACACAATGACCTGGTTCTCCTGGGTCCAATTCCAACACCCTATGGAATGTTTACAAAAAGCAAATAGGTATGCGCTGATTATACGTATTACTGTTAAACACTTCCACCTGTCCCTCCCCCACCCCCGCATTGTTTTTTTTTGCTCTTTTTCTTTGCTTCTTGATTCCTCTATGCTCCTTCCTCCTCTCCCCCTTCCTCCTCCCACAACCTGTAACATAACCTCATCCAACATTCCTCATTCCTCCTCTCCCTGTCCTCGGAAAAGAGACTAGGATACTAAGCCCACTCCCCCATCCCATAGAGTCCTTGCCCCTTTTTCTGTTTAAAAAATAAAAAATGTTTTTTATTATTATTATTATTATTATTATAATATAGGTTTTATATATATTATTATTATAATACAGAATTTATATATATTATTATGATAATACAGAATTTATATATATTATTATTATAATACAGAATTGATATATATTATTATAATACAGAATTTATATATATTATTATTATAATACAGAATTTATATATATTATTATGATAATACAGAATTTATATATATTATTATTATAATACAGAATTGATATATATTATTATAATACAGAATTTATATATATTATTATGATAATACAGAATTTATATATATTATTATTATAATACAGAATTTATATATATTATTATGATAATACAGGATTTATATATATTATTATTATACTACAGAATTTATATATATTATTATTATACTACAGAATTTATATATATTATTATGATAATACAGGATTTATATATATTATTATTATAATACAGAATTTATATATATATTATTATAATACAGGATTTATATATATTATTATTATAATAATACAGAATTTATATATATTATTATTATTATAATACAGGATTTATATATATTATTATTATTATTATAATACAGAATTTATATATATTATTATGATAATACAGGATTTATATATATATTATTATAATACAGGATTTATATATATTATTATTATAATAATACAGAATTTATATATATTATTATTATTATAATACAGGATTTATATATATTATTATTATTATTATAATACAGAATTTATATATATTATTATGATAATACAGGATTTATATATATTATTATTATAATGCAGAAGTTATATATATTATTATAATACAGAATTTATATATATTATTATTATAATACAGAATTTATATATATTATTATAATACAGAATTTATATATATTATTATTATAATACAGGATTTATATAGCGCCAACAATTTGCTCAGCGCTTTACAATATAACGGGAGACAATACAGCAACCATACAGTTCAATACAAGAGGGAAAGGAGGGCCCTGATCCTGGGAGCTTACAATCTAAGAGGGAGGGGCTAGTGGTACAAAAGGTAATAACTGTGGGGGATGGACTGGTTGGAAGAGTAGAAGATTCCATTATTAGTTGAGGGCAGGATAGGCTTCCCTGAAGAGATAGGTTTTCAGAGATCACCTAAAAGTGAGCAGAGTAGGCAATAGTCTGATAAATTGGGGTAGAGAGTTCCAGAGGATGGGGGAAGCTCTGGAGAAGTCCTGGAGACGAGCATGGGAGGAGGAGACAAGGGAGCTAGAGAGCAGGAGGTCGTGTGAGGAGCGGAGAGTACGGTTTGGGTGATATTTGGAGACAAGTTTTTAGCTCATAATTCTATCAAACTCTTCCTTCCTAATTCCTGTAGAATACAGTATATTTCAATGTACATGGCTTTAATTTTGAATTTGCCATTCACAGTACGTAGCATATAAGTCTGTTGATGTAATCTGTTATTTATTACTTTTTTTAACTTTCTTTTTCTGAGCCTGTGGGGCGATGCACAAAAAAACTAAACAGTAAAGTAAACCAAAAACTTGCAAGCAAACACACACAAAAACGTGCACTATGGTGTGTCATGTGTTCCGAAAAGGAAGGATCCTTCCCTGACCCCCTGGGGCGTGAGGTTCCTGACAAAAGCAAGACACTCTGGTCCACCTAGCCAAAAGGCCCTGTCCTTATGATCATGATCAGCCAAAGCTGGCCACCAAGTACTAGGTTAGGGGCTCTCTAGAATAGAGACCTCCAAGGCAGGTAGAGTAGGCAACCTAAGACCAACACATGTTCTCCGTAGACTTCAGGGTGTGTCATATGTTCCAAAGAGGAAGGACTCATCCCTGACCCCCCCCCCCCCCCAGTGTGCAAGGTTCCTGACAGGAGCAAAGCATTCTGCTCCACCTTGCCAAAAAGCCCTCTCCTTATAATATTGATCAGCCAAAGCAGGCCACCAAGCACTAGGTTAGGGGCTCTCTTGAATACAGACCTCCAAGGTGGGGGTTCCTGACAGGACGAGTAGGGAACCTAAGGGCCACACATCTTCCCTGTGGACTTCAGGATGTGTCATAGGTTCTGAAGAGGAAGGACCCATTCCTGACCCTCTAGTGTGCGAGGTTACTGACAGGAGCAAGGCACTCTGGTCCACCTAGCCAAAAGACCCTCTCCTCATAATAAATATCAGCCAAAGCAGGCCACCAAGTACTAGGTTAGGGGATCTTTTGAATAGAAACCTCCAAGGTAGGGGGAGTAGTGAACCTAAGGGCCACACATCTTCCCCGTAGACTTCAGGGTGTGTCATATATTCCAAATAGGAAATACCATTCCCTGACCCCACGGGTGTGCAAGGTTCCTGACAGGAGCAAGACCACCTAACCAAAAGGCCCTCTCCTTATGGTCATGATCAGCCAAACCCAGCCACCAAGTACTAGGTTTGGGACATGGGGAGAAAGAAACCTAAAGGGCCACACATCTTCTCCATAGACTTTTAGGTAAGCCTGAAGACCTGCACCCAGGGGCGGACTGACAACTCATGGGGCCCCCGGGCAATAGGGGATCATGGGGCCCCTGTGTCCTTGCCCAAACTCAAAAAAGCCTATGAAAAAGGTACCAGGGTCATCTCATGGGGCCACCTACTGACCCCGGGCGCTCGGGCAGTGCCTGAGTTTCCAAATGGTCAGTCCGCCCCTGCCTGTACCTTACCTCCCTGTGAATAACAAAAGACATTGCAGGGACAAACATGAAGAAAAAAAATAAATAAAAGGTGTTAGCGTATGATACAAAGACTAGGTCCTGGGCCCGGGTAGCAATAATTGCCCTCTCGGCAAAAGGTCCAGCCCCTAAGGCACAGTGCAGAATAAACATTTGGCGTCCTGGCCTGAGTGCTGATGTTGGGACCCAAACCCATAGAGTTGCACTGACTCTTGCCACTCCCAGGGGGCACTTGACACCTCGGGCTGTGTGGATACAACAGGAAGTAAAAGAAAATCTCACCAAACTGAAATTCCCTCTCAGTTGTCAACAGAACAAGTGTTCCCACTGGAAGATTTTACTTCAATTTATGTTTTGGTTTCAACTCAAACTTTTGGATATTCCCTCACTTTCAGTCCTGGTTTTGATTACAGCATTTTTTTTACAGACTTTTAAAAGCTCGTATTGTCAGGTGAATAAATTTTAATTTTAGTAGCACCATGATCTTTTAACCAATGTAAATTATTAATGTTTAACTTTTCTTATCTGCTAATATTTAGATGTTGACTTTCGCCTATATTGGGTGCCAGCATACGCGCTAATATTTAGATGTTGGCTTTCGCCTATATTGGGTGCCAGCATACGCGCTAATATTTAGATGCTGACTTTCGCCTATATTGGGTGCCAGCATACGCGCTAATATTTAGATGCTGACTTTCGCCTATATTGGGTGCCAGCATACGCGCTAATATTTAGATGCTGACTTTCGCCTATATTGGGTGCCAGCATACGCGCTAATATTTAGATGCTGACTTTCGCCTATATTGGGTGCCAGCATACGCGCTAATATTTAGATGCTGACTTTCGCCTATATTGGGTGCCAGCATACGCGCTAATATTTAGATGCTGACTTTCGCCTATATTGGGTGCCAGCATACGCGCTAATATTTAGATGCTGACTTTCGCCTATATTGGGTGCCAGCATACGCGCTAATATTTAGATGCTGACTTTCGCCTATATTGGGTGCCAGCATACGCGCTAATATTTAGATGCTGACTTTCGCCTATAATGGGTGCCAGCATACGCGCTAATATTTAGATGCTGACTTTCGCCTATATTGGGTGCCAGCATACGCGCTAATATTTAGATGTTGACTTTCGCCTATATTGGGTGCCAGCATACGCGCTAATATTTAGATGCTGACTTTCGCCTATATTGGGTGCCAGCATACGCGCTAATATTTAGATGCTGACTTTCGCCTATATTGGGTGCCAGCATACGCGCTAATATTTAGATGCTGGCTTTCGCCTATATTGGGTGCCAGCATACGCGCTAATATTTAGGTGTTGACTTTCGCCTATATTGGGTGCCAGCATACGCGCTAATATTTAGATGTTGGCTTTCGCCTATATTGGGTGCCAGCATACGCGCTAATATTTAGATGCTGACTTTCGCCTATATTGGGTGCCAGCATACGCGCTAATATTTAGATGCTGACTTTCGCCTATATTGGGTGCCAGCATACGCGCTAATATTTAGATGCTGACTTTCGCCTATATTGGGTGCCAGCATACGCGCTAATATTTAGATGCTGACTTTCGCCTATATTGGGTGCCAGCATACGCGCTAATATTTAGATGCTGACTTTCGCCTATATTGGGTGCCAGTATACGCGCTAATATTTAGATGCTGACTTTCGCCTATATTGGGTGCCAGCATACGCGCTAATATTTAGATGCTGACTTTCGCCTATATTGGGTGCCAGCATACGCGCTAATATTTAGGTGTTGACTTTCGCCTATATTGGGTGCCAGCATACGCGCTAATATTTAGGTGTTGACTTTCGCCTATATTGGGTGCCAGCATACGCGCTAATATTTAGGTGTTGACTTTCGCCTATATTGGGTGTCAGCACACGTTTAGAATTTTATAATATTTTGGTCATAATGAAATAAATGAACTGAAATACATTTATAAAACTAATCCCGTATATTGCATAGTATTACTGTCATACAGGATTTATAGAGCGCAAAGGGAAGGCCATGCTAGTGAGAATTTACAAAACACCATATGGCATATGTTTGTGGACACTTGACCAACTTGACTACTTATATGACCAAAAGTATGTGGACACTTCTCCAAATAATTGAGTTCAAGCAAAGGGTTCTATTATTTCGAAAGCATTCGCAGACTATTTGTTGTCTTCCAGCCTTGTGGCAATAGCTTGAAGGCCCTTTTCTGTTCCAGCATGACTGATATGCCCCTGTCACCTCCACTCTTATCCAAGAGGTCACCCATACAAGAAGCATTCATATACACTCACCGGCCACTTTATTAGGCACACCTGTTAAATTGCTTGATAACACAATTTGCTAATCAGCCAGTCACATGGCAGCAACTTAATGCATTTAGGCATTTGGATGTGGTGACCACAACATGCTGAAGTTCAAGCTGAGCATCAGAATGGGCAAGAAACGGGATTTACGTGACTTTGAACGTGGGATGGTTGTTGGTGCCAGATGGGCTGGTCTTAGTATATCAAAAACAGCTGATCCACTGTGATTTTCACGCACAACCATCTCGAGGGTTCACAGAGAATGGTCCAAAAAAAGAGAAAATATCCAGTGAGCTGCAGTCGTATGGACAAAAATGCCTTTTGTGTCAGAGGAGAATGGGCAGACTGGTTCCAGAGGATAGAAGGGTTGAAGTAACTCATGTCAATATGGACTAAAATCTCTGAGGAACACCTTGTGGAATCTATGCCACGAAGAATTAAGGCAGTTCTGAAGGCAAAAGGGGGTTCAACCCAGTACCTAATAAAGTGGTCGTTAAGTGTACATGCTTTTATGGAGGTCAATGCATGGAAAAGTCAACTCCTCTCCACTCTCAAGCTGCAAGCATTCTAAATTTCCAGGTGTGTAGCATATTTGTTCCCACTTTGCTTTCTGTGTGCTCTCCCAGCAGCTCGCACATCACTACAGGCCAGCAGGAGGAACCACAGTGTTTTGGGGGAGACGTAAATATTGAGCTCGTCTTGAGATTACACACACACATACAGTCAGGTCCATAAATATTGGGACATCGATACAATTCTAACATTTTTGGCTCTATACACCACCACAATGGATTTGAAATGAAACAAACAAGATGTGCTTTAACTGCAGACTGTCAGCTTTAATTTGAGGGTATTTATATCCAAATCAGGTGAACGGTGTAGGAATTACAACAGTTTGCATATGTGCCTCCCACTTGTTAAGGGACCAAAAATAATGGGACAGAATAATAATCATAAATCAAACTTTCACTTTTTAATACTTGGTTGCAAATCCTTTGCAGTCAATTACAGCCTGAAGTTTGGAACGCATAGACATCACCAGACGCTGGGTTTCATCCCTGGTGATGCTCTGCCAGGCCTCTACTGCAACTGTCTTCAGTTCCTGCTTGTTCTTGGGGCATTTTCCCTTCAGTTTTGTCTTCAGCAAGTGAAATGCTTGCTCAATCGGATTCAGGTCAGGTGATTGACTTGGCCATGGCATAACATTCCACTTCTTTCCCCTAAAAAACTCTTTGGTTGCTTTTGCAGTATGCTTTGGGTCATTGTCCATCTGCACTGTGAAGTGGCGTCCAATGAGTTCTGAAGCATTTGCCGGAATATGAACAGACAATATTGCCCAAAACACTTCAGAATTCATCCGGCTGCTTTTGTCAGCAGTCACATCATCAATAAATACAAGAGAACCAGTTCCATTGGCAGCCATACATGCCCACGCCATGACACTACCACCACCATGCTTCACTGATGAGGTGGTATGCTTAGGATCATGAGCAGTTCCTTTCCTTCTCCATACTCTTCTCTTCCCATCACTCTGGTACAAGTTGATCTCGGTCTCATCTGTCCATAGGATGTTGTTCCAGAACTGTGAAGGCTTTTTTAGATGTCGTTTGACAAACTCTAATCTGGCCTTCCTGTTTTTGAGGCTCACCAATGGTTTACATCTTGTGGTGAACCCTCTGTATTCACTCTGGTGAAGTCTTCTCTTGATTGGTGACTTTGACACACATACACCTACCTCCTGGAGAGTGTTCTTGATCTGGCCAACTGTTGTGAAGGGTGTTTTCTTCACCAGGGAAAGAATTCTTTGGTCAACCACCACAGTTGTTTTCCGTGGTCTTCCGGGTCTTTTGGTGTTGCTGAGCTCACCGGTGCGTTCCTTCTTTTTAAGAATGTTCCAAACAGTTGTTTTGGCCACGCCTAATGTTTTTGCTATCTCTCTGATGGGTTTGTTTTATTTTTTCAGCCTAATGATGGCTTGCTTCACTGATAGTGACAGCTCTTTGGATCTCATCTTGAGAGTTGACAGCAACAGAATCCAAATGTAAATAGCACACTTGAAATGAACTCTGGACCTTTTATCTGCTCATTGTAATTGGGATAATGAGGGAATAACACACACCTGGCCATGGAACAGCTGAGAAGCCAATTGTCCCATTATTTTTGGTCCCATAACAAGTGGGAGGCACATATGCAAACTGTTGTAATTCCTACACCGTTCACCTAATTTGGATGTAAATACCCTCAAATTAAAGCTGACAGTCTGCAGTTAAAGCACATCTTGTTCGTTTCATTTCAAATCCATTGTGGTGGTGTATAGAGCCAAAAATGTTAGAATTGTGTCGATGTCCCAATATTTATGGACCTGACTGTACATCAGCTGGAGAATGGAGATGTGGTGATTTTTCAATACATGGGCTACTGGACAGGTAAGTATATAAACACTTTTTTTTTTTTTTACAGGTGAGCTCTTGGGTAAAAGTATGTAGTGACAGGATCACTTTCGGTTAAATAACTCTTGTTGACCATAGTAACCAGATTCTTTCAACACTGAACAGAAAAAAATAGGAGAACATGAGTATCCACTGGACCAATTGTCACTTCCGTATGTATGGGGCCTGTTTCTGCCGAATGTTTGGCTCAGTGTGTGGCCCCAGTGGACAGGCAGCAGACAGCGTTTTTTTATAATACGGTTTAGTGAACCGACAGTTTGTCACCTCTGTTAGACTGCCTAGAATGGGGCAGATAGGCCAAATCCAGACCTCCTTGCTAGGCTGCCACCAATCTGGCCATTGCTATTGTTGATTGAACCTAACAGGTATTGAGCATTTCTTCTTGTTGAGTTCACGTCTTAGAAGAGTAAAGGTAACCATACATGGCTCAATTTTATCTCATTCTGCCTATGGGAAGGATTCAAATATTTTGATCCTCCCATCCACGATAACAGTGTGGATGGAGGATCTCCACTGCACCCATGGCACCCATGGCTACCTAAACACTTTGGTACTGCTGATCAGTGATTACATCTGATAGGATGCAGTCAATGTTTCAACTAGGGATGCTCCGATACCAGTTTTTTCAGAACGAGTACGAATACCGATACATTTTTTGCTGATACCAACTTGCCCATACTACCAATACCTCTTTTTTTCATGCGGTGTGGTGCAATATGAGCCCATACAAAATTAATGGGTTAAAATCACACTGCAAAGAATCGCATCGGTGCAATTCCATTCTGAATCACATTCGGTTTCCTGCACCGCTCCTGTGTGAACCCAGGCTGAAGTCAATATGACAACTAGGGATGCACCATCACCAGTATGGGCTCAAATCGCACCGCACAAAAAAATGTATCAAATAGTGGAGCATTTGCACAAGTACAAGTAGTCATGCAAATGCTTAGTATCAGTACAGATACCGGTATCGGTGCAATCCTAGTTTCAACCAATAATTTTCCACCCAACTTCGTCAATTTTTCATTCGCCTTTCGTCAAGCCTGGTGTTCCTTGCAGTGCCACCCATGGCTTCAACAGATTCGGTAGGAATTGGTCAAAAGTTGAGCCATCTTTGGCCATCCTAAGGTCCAAGGGGTTTGGAAACATATCAGGGAGGGTCTGATTATGTCTCAACCAGGGGCGTACTGACCACTGGGGACCTCGGGCACTGCCCGAGGGCCCGGGGTCAGTAGGGGGCCCCATGAGATGTCCCTGGTACCTTTCATAGGCTTTTTTGGGTGTGATTTGAGTGTGGGCGAGGACACAGGGGCCTCATGATCCCATATTGCCCGGGGGCCCCATGAGTTGTCAGTCCGCCCCTGGCCTCAACTACAAAGTACTACTTATAGGTTAGCTGCAAAGTACTACCTTACCTTGTTACAAAAGTAACTAATGCATGGTCTTGTTATAAGTTGTCCAATAATAATTTTAGAACTTTAATTTTCAATGGTATTGATCATCTCACATCTGGGCAGTATGGTGATTAGGCCTTTAGCTTTCTTGGTTTGTTACATCAGGGTCACGGGGACCCTGATGTACCAAGCCAGGAAGATGATAAAGTGTACTTCTAGGCCAAACTTTTTTTTTTGTTTGGATGGAGTTGGGAAGGATTAGACCCTCAGTCAATTTTTTTTTGCTGTTTGTGTCCCCATTGGGGAGATGCACCATCTAAATTTGTAGTGATGCCCATTGTCCCAGAAATAGAAAGTAAGGGGAAATCTGAAAGTTCAAAGTTGTCCCCAGAACAAGAAATAAGGAAATTATTTTATTGAGCACACTTGGACAGGTATCTTAAAAGGGAACTTACCCTCACTTTCGGAGATTCCCAGTAACCTTCTGTTGTGTCTCAGAGACAGGAAGCAAAAGGAAATTTCCCCATTGGTATACAGAAAAAAATACCCTAACGGGGTATTCTAACCCTTACCTACCCCATCCAAAAAAAGTTATGGCTCTACATACACTTTAATCCTTTATATGTCATCTGCATTCAGTTACTTTCTAAGATTCAGAAGTGCCCTGAAAGGTCATCTGAACCTTCCCTAGTTGACTGTACAGTGCTTTGTATGTGGTTATGTGGTAGAGTCCTTATATCAGGGTTTCTCAACCAAGGTTCCTCCTGAGGTTGCTAGGGGTTCCTTGAGCAATTTGAAGTTTCTGCCTCTCAGATAAGTTCCTACTGACACCAATCATCTTCTTAGCAATCTGTAAAGGGGTAATTTTTCCCAATGACCACAAGTGTAAGCAGCATTCTTCCCACTGACCATCATACTAATGCACAGGTGTCAAAATGGCGGCCCTCCAGCTGCTGCCAAACTACAAGACCCATAAGGCATTGCAAGATTGACAGTTACAAGCATGACTGCCAAAGGCAGAGGCATGATGGGAGTTGTAGTTTTGCAACAGCTGGAGGGCCGCCAGTTTGACACCCCTGTACCAATGTGTCATGGGTTGTAGATATAGTAGATTTTAGCAGGGGTTCCCTGAGACTGGATAGTTATTTCAAAGGTTCCTCTGTGTTGAAAAGATGAGAAAGGCTGCCTTAGACTGTAAGCTTCTGTTGAGGAAAGTACTGATGGAAATGCCTCTATGTACCCTGACAAGTGTTGTGTACTATTCTGAATGGTGTAAAAATAGAATACATATATGTTTTCCTTGGACAACGTTGTTCCTGTTTGCACCCTAATCCTCATCTTCAGCCTTTTTGTATTGAAGGCTCTTTCTGCTTTTAATGGACAATACAAGACTAAAATGCCTACAATAAATATAAGATAGCCCAACCACATACACACACCAATGTGGCCTTCATACAACCAATATAACAAATTTTCAACAACCTCGAAAGTCGGAGGGACGCCCACACACAGCAGGCCTCTACTGACCTGCCTTGGCTAACAGTGAGGCCATATTTGGCCATTTTCCTTTCCTAGGCTGACTCATAGGGGGTTATTTACTAAAACTTCATGGTGCAAAATCTGGACCAACTCTGCAGAGAAAGCAATCAGCTTCCAGGTTTTATTGTCAAAGGTTAATTGAACAAGCTGAAGTAAGAAGCTGATTGGCTACCATGTACCGGTCCACCAAATTCTGAGTGCACCAGTTTTAGTAAATCTCCCCCATATTGTCTATCTACTCTTCCTTACTAGACAGAGGCTAATGGAACCATTGCAAAGGCACAGCCTATAAATGGCATCTCTTCCCCCTCCCCCACCAGGAGAAGATGTACCCTGCAGTCTCCTGTGCATGACAGCTGCTCACAATCTTACACCCCATTAAATACCCAAGGGATATGTGAAAGACTCAATCATACCTCTTTTCCTTTTTTTTTCCCGGCAGGGCGAAGGCCACAATTGCTGACTGTTAATGTGCTGTCAGTTAGGGAATGTATCAAAGGAACAGCCACGGGGTTTCCGGTGAGCAGTGAGCAGTACTGCCTCCCCTCCCCCACTTCATACTGCAGCTTTTTTTTTTTCCTCCTCCTCCCCCACACGCAGTGAGCTGTAGCCACACTGCCTGGAGCTTGGATACAGTTTCTATGCCGATCATTGGCAGTTGGAGCCTTCCCTTGTCACACTCATGGAGGTGGGAAAATACCACACTCCCTGACCTTGCCGGGGGTGGCTGTTAAGAATCAGACTGGTGTTGGTGTAGCTGGGGGAGCTGTAAATTTGCCCAATATTTGCTAATGTTAGAAAAATAAATAAATGCAAGCCACGGTTGTAACCCTTTCTAAGCAATTGTAACACAAAGGCAACAATGCATGATGGGATAGTGCTACGTATTAGCCTTAGTTGTCTTTATGCCAATAGAAATAGGAAGTCAAATTTTTTAAAAAATTTGGGCTATTATGGGGGTGCCCTTTGGTTTGCTTTTGTAAAGACAATTCAATTAGGAATTCCCTTCCTTAACAAAAAGAACATTGGTTATGTGGTGGGTTGTCATTAGGTGATGAGTGGATGGAAGTGTCTGAATGCCCCCTGTAAATTGCTGATCTGTTTCTATAGTAATTCATCCACTGGCGGACTGACAACTCATGGGGCCCCCGGGCAATAAGGGATCATGGGGCCCCTGTGTCCTTGCCCAAACTCAATAAAGCCTATGAAAAAGGTACCAGGGGCATCTCATGGGGTCCCCTACTGACCCTGGGCCCTCGGGCAGTGCCTGAGTTTCCAAATGGTCAGTCCGCCCCTGAATTCATCTTGTTTTGGAGGGTAGAGAGGTTCTTTGGACCCTTTACAGGTTCGTGTAGGTGTTCCTCTTTAACGTTGATTTCGTGGACAGTAGAAGGGTCCTTAGGACCCTTTGCAAATTCATGTAGATGTTCACGTTTAACTTTGATCTTGTAAAATTTTAAATATTCCGAGTAAATTTAAAGGCATTGAAGAATGTGTGGCCTTTTTAATCAGTTTTGTGTGTTTGAAAAGGTTGGTACAGGACAATCTGGTAAATCTTTAGTTATTTTTCTTAGGGTTGTAGCCACTACCTAGGTTCGATCAGAAAGAATCTCTGACTTGCTAATTTTTAACTTGGTAAAATATTTACATTATTATTATTATTATACAGGATTTATATTTATTATTATTATTATTATTATTATTATACAGGATTTATATTTATTATTATTATTATTATTATACAGGATTTATGGCGCCAACAGTTTGCTCAGCGCTTTACAATATAATGGGAGACAATACAGCAACGATACAGTTCAATACAAGAGGGATAGGAGGGCCCTGATCCTGGGAGCTTACAATCTAGGAGGGAGGGGCTAGTGGTACAAAAGGTAGTAACTGTGGGGGATGGACTGGTTGGAAGAGTAGAAGATTCCATTATTTACATACAAGTCTGTGTGATCTGTGAAGAATCCCATGATTCAGGAACAATGGAAAGTATGATATGAACCATATGGTTTACTGCAGGACAAATGTTTAGGAGACAAATTTGCAGTTCACCTGGTTTGTGAGACAATGGCCATTGCTATGTGTGTGATTTAACAGAATGATTTATTTTTTAGTTTAATTTTTTTAGAACCAGGACAACTGAAAGGAAATGCAAAGCCATTGCTTCTCTGTGAGTTTCTGAATTGTTTTTTTGGATTTTTTTTTGTGGTCTGTATCCCGCTGGTCAAATTTCCTTTCATTTCATAGAGGAAATGTTTCCAAACTGAGGGGAAATAACCTGTCAATTGTCATTGGAGAGGACGCTCTCATTGGAATATTATTATTATTATACAGGATTTATATATTATTATTATTATACAGGATTTATATATTATTATTATTATACAGGATTTATGGCACCAACAGTTTGCTCAGCACTTTACAATATAACGGGAGACAATACAGCAACAATACAGTTCAATACAAGAGGGATAGGAGGGCCCTGATCCTGGGAGCTTACCCTTCATCTCCTGTCCCAGTGACATCTGGAAAAAATTGGAATTTTCCATCACTTTTTGTCTCATTGATAATGGTCTCCAGGACAAATAGAGAAGATGAATTTCCCCAGTAGAGACACAGACAGTAATAAAAACCTGACAGGGGTTATAACACCTTCATCCCAATATCCAAAAACTACAAATAAAAGGCTTTAGCTTTTACATACACTTTAAAACCTAGAGTATGGATATCCAACAGTTTAATACCCCCTGAGATGGTCACTTTAAGTAAAATATTTCTTGATGCCAATAATAACTAGATTCTCTCTTTCAGTACTGTACAGACAGAAAGGGGAGAACCTGGTTGGACCATTAAGTCAACTGTTCCCTTAGGTATGGGGCCCATTTCTGGCCAAAGTCTGGCTCAGTATGCTACCCTAATGGATAGCAGACAGACATTATTTTATAATATGCAGCACAGTGGCTAAATGGTTAGCACTTCCACCTGGCAGTACTATGGTCATTGGTTTGAATCCCAACCACGGCACCACCTGCCAGGAGTTTGCATGTTCTCTGTGTCTATGTGGGTTTCCTCCCACACTCTAAAGACATGCTGGTAGGTTAATTGGATCCTGTCTAAATTGGCCCTAGTATGTGTATGTATGAATGTGAGTTAGGGACCTTAGATTGTACGCCCCTTGAGGGTTAGGGACCTTAGATTGTACGCCCCTTGAGGGTTAGGGACCTTAGATTGTACACCCCTTGAGGGTTAGGGACTGATGTGAATATACAATATATATGTAAAGCGCTGCGTAAATTGACAGCGCTATATAAGTACCTGTAGTAAATTTAAAATAATATATATATTTTTTATTGTTCCAGAAACTAAAAGGCTAATAAAATGTCAGCTCATGTTGCCCAAAACTGAGAAAATAGGTTCGTACCAGTTCTTTTATTCTCAATTGTGGGCAAGCCCGGCTGAAAGAAATGTACCCATGCAAAGTGTTAATTAAATTTGACAGGCATGGATCTTTTTTTTTTATTTAGCTGATTTCTAAGGTACAAAGTATTTGATAACATGTCTACCAATGAGGGTTTGAAGGAGTTCCCAAGTATGGCGGAAAGAGTCTCGGCTACAGAAGAAAGCACACACTTTAGGTCGTTACCTTTCTACAAAGTTAACTCACAAATTATCATGGTATTAGTTGTAATTTTGTAACCATTTTCATTGAGTGTTCCTGGGGTCCCCCCTAAGATTGAAAAAGGCTCTGGAAGTTTAGCTGTCATCTCTTCAAGTTGACCCTAGCGTGTTTTTGTGAGCAGGTATGGTCAGGGCTTTAGACTGTATTCTTTTGTGGAAGCATGGACTTATGGAAGCATTTCTGTGTACTCTGTTGTGTAATATTCTGGGTGGTATATAAATAAAGGATATAAATTAGCATGATTTCCTCTTGGCCAGGGTTGTTCCTGTTTGATGTCCCCCCAGTAGAGTTAGGACTTTTTCATACTGTGTGCAATTAAATATTGTTGAACCTTAGCCCTCAGCTTTGGCCTTCTTGCCAAATGCCAATATCAAATAACAGATGACCACATACACACACCAATATGGCCTTCATACAACCAATATCAGATATGTAATAACTTTGAAAGTCAGTAGAAGGCCAGCAAATAGCAGGTTTCTAAAGACCTTTCAAGGCTGACAGTGAAGCCATCTTTGGCCTTCCCCTTGCCTCTGCTGACTCAGATTGCCAGTCTACTGTTCCTTGCTAGACAGAGGATAATGGAACCAGTGCAAAGGCACTGCCTATAATTGGCATCACTTCCCCCTCCCCCCATCAGCAAAGGATGAACTTAATGTCTCCTGTGCATGACAGCTGCTCGCAATCCTACACCCCATTAATACTAAAAAGATATGAGAAAACTCAATCATACCTCTTCTTTTTTGTCTGGAAAGGCGAAGGCCACAGTTTTACGAATGCTAATGTGCAGTCAGTAAGGGAGTGTATCAAAGGAACAGCCACAGGGTTTCTGGAGAGAAATACCATCTCCCCCTCCCCCACTGCATACTGCAGTTTTTTATCCTCCTCCCCCACACACAGTAAGCTGTAGCTACACTTCCTGGAGCTTGGATACCCTGTCATTGGCAGTTGAAACCTTCCTTTACTACACTATTTTCATTCCACATGGAAGTGGAACCCTTTTGGAGATGTTCAGTAACCTTCTGTTGCTTCTCAGGGACAGGAAGCAAAAGGAAATTTCCCTCCTGGTATACTGACAGCTAAAAAAAAGCTTAACAGGGATTCCAATCCTTCCCTACCACATCGAAAATGGGCCATCTGCATGGGGTTACAGTACCTACTAATATTCAGTAGCACCATGGAAGGTTATCTGGCACCTTCTCTCGTTGACCCTACATTACTTTGAGCTCCTGTGGAGGCAAGTACTGATGGAAACACCTATGTACCCTGCCAAGTGTTGTCTACAATTCTGGGTGGTGTATATATAGAAGAATTAAATACATTCATATATAATGTCCTTTTAGACATGGTTGCACCCTAATCCTCAACTTCTTGTATTGAAGGCTCTTCCTGCCATTAATGGAGGATATAGGAGTCAAATGCCTATATTAGATAAAACATAACTTAACCACATACACACCCCAATGCAGCCTTTATACAACCAATATAAGATATTTTCAACAACCTCAAAATTCGGAGGGAGGCCTGCACATAAAAGGCTTTACTGGCCTTCCTTGGTTGACAGTGAGGCCATCTTTGGCCATTTTCCTTGGCAAGGCCGACTCATACTGCCTATCTACTGTCTATCTACCTTGTTTGACGCATGCTAATGTGCAGTCAGTAAGGGAGTGTATCAAAGGAACAGCCACAGGGTTTCTGGAGAGAAATACCACCTCCCCTCCCCCACTGCATACTGCAGTTTTTTATCCTCCTCCCCCACACACAGTAAGCTGTAGCTACACTTCCAGGAGCTTGGATACCCTGTCATTGGCAGTTGAAACCTTCCTTTACTACACTATTTTCATTCCACATGGAAGTGGAACCCTTTTGGAGATGTTCAGTAACCTTCTGTTGCTTCTCAGGGACAGGAAGCAAAAGGAAATTTCCCTCCTGGTATACTGACAGCTAAAAAAAAGCTTAACAGGGATTCCAATCCTTCCCTACCACATCGAAAATGGGCCATCTGCATGGGGTTACGGTACCTACTAATATTCAGTAGCACCATGGAAGGTTATCTGGCACCTTCTCTCGTTGACCCTACATTACTTTGAGCTCCTGTGGAGGCAAGTACTGATGGAAACACCTATGTACCCTGCCAAGTGTTGTCTACAATTCTGGGTGGTGTATATATAGAAGAATTAAATACATTCATATATGATGTCCTTTTAGACATGGTTGCACCCTAATCCTCAACTTCTTGTATTGAAGGCTCTTCCTGCCATTAATGGAGGATATAGGAGTCAAATGCCTATATTAAATAAAACATAACTTAACCACATACACACCAATGCAGCCTTTATACAACCAATATAAGATATTTTCAACAACCTCAAAATTTGGAGGGAGGCCTGCACATAAAAGGCTTTACTGGCCTTCCTTGGTTGACAGTGAGGCCATCTTTGGCCATTTTCCTTGGCAAGGCCGACTCATACGGCCTATCTACTGTCTATCTACCTTGTTTGACGCATGCTAATGTGCAGTCAGTAAGGGAGTGTATCAAAGGAACAGCCACAGGGTTTCTGGAGAGAAATACCACCTCCCCTCCCCCACTGCATACTGCAGTTTTTTATCCTCCTCCCCCACACACAGTAAGCTGTAGCTACACTTCCTGGAGCTTGGATACCCTGTCATTGGCAGTTGAAACCTTCCTTTACTACACTATTTTCATTCCACATGGAAGTGGAACCCTTTTGGAGATGTTCAGTAACCTTCTGTTGCTTCTCAGGGACAGGAAGCAAAAGGAAATTTCCCTCCTGGTATACTGACAGCTAAAAAAAGCTTAACGAGGGATTCCAATCCTTCCCTACCACATCAAAAATGGGCCACCTGCATGGGGTTACAGTACCTACTAATATTCAGTAGCACCATGGAAGGTTATCTGGCACCTTCTCTTGTTGACCCTACATTACTTTGAGCTCCTGTGGAGGCAAGTACTGATGGAAACGCCTATGTACCCTGCCAAGTGTTGTCTACAATTCTGGGTGGTGTATATATAGAAGAATTAAATACATTCATATATAATGTCCTTTTAGACATGGTTGCACCCTAATCCTCAACTTCTTGTATTGAAGGCTCTTCCTGCCATTAATGGAGGATATAGGAGTCAAATGCCTATATTAAATAAAACATAACTTAACCACATACACACCAATGCAGCCTTTATACAACCAATATAAGATATTTTCAACAACCTCAAAATTTGGAGGGAGGCCTGCACATAAAAGGCTTTACTGGCCTTCCTTGGTTGACAATGAGGCCATCTTTGGCCATTTTCCTTGGCAAGGCCGACTCATACTGCCTATCTACTGTCTATCTACCTTGTTTGATGAATGCTAATGTGCAGTCAGTAAGGGAGTGTATCAAAGGAACAGCCACAGGGTTTCTGGAGAGAAATACCATCTCCCCTCCCCCACTGTATACTGCAGTTTTTTTATCCTCCTCCTCCCCCACACACAGTAAGCTGTAGCTACACTTCCAGGAGCTTGGATACCCTGTCATTGGCAGTTGAAACCTTCCCTTACTACACTATTTTCATTCCACATGGCGGTAGAACACTTTTGGAGATTTTCAGTAACCTTCTGTTGCTTCTCAGGGACAGGAAGCAAAAAATTTCCCTCCTGGTATACTGACAGCTAAAAAAAAGCTTAACGGGGGATTCCAACCCTTCCCTACCACATCAAAAATGGGCCATCTGCATGGGGTTACAGTACCTCCTAATATTCAAAAGCACCATGGAAGGTTATCTGGCACCTTCTCTCGTTGATCCTACATTACTTTGAGCTCCTGTGGAGGCAAGTACTGATGGAAACGCCTATGTACCCTGCCAAGTGTTGTCTACAATTCTGGGTGGTGTATATATAGAAGAATTAAATACATTCATATATAATGTCCTTTTAAACATGGTTGCACCCTAATCCTCAACTTCTTGTATTGAAGGCTCTTCCTGCCATTAATGGAGAATATAGGAGTCAAAAGCCTATATTAGATAAAAGATAACTTAACCACATACACACCCCAATGCAGCCTTTATACAACCAATATAAGATATTTTCAACAACCTCAAAATTCAGAGAGAGGCCTGCACATGTGAGGCCTTTACTGACCTTCCTTGGCTGACAGTGAGGCCATCTTTGGCCGTTTTCCTTGGCAAGGCCGACTCATACTGCCTATCTACTGTCTATCTACCTTGTTTGATGAATGCTAATGTGCAGTCAGTAAGGGAGTGTATAAAAGGAACAGCGATAGGGTTTCTGGAGAAGAACTACCATCTCCCCCTCCCCCACTGTATGCTGCAGTTTTTTTATCCTCCTCCTCCCCCACATACAGCAAGCTGTAGCTACACTTCCTGGAGTTTTGATACCCTGTCATTGGCAGTTGAAACCTTCTCTTATTACACTATTTTCATTCCACATGGCGGTAGAACACTTTTGGAGATGTTCAGTAACCTTCTGTTGCTTCTCAGGGACAGGAAGCAAAAAATTTCCCTCCTGGTATACTGACAGCTAAAAAAAAGCTTAACGGGGGGATTCCAACCCTTCCCTACCACATCGACAATGGGCCATCTGCATGGGGTTACAGTACCTCCTAATATTCAAAAGCACCATGGAAGGTTATCTGGCACCTTCTCTCGTTGACCCTACATTGCTTTGAGCTCCTGTGGAGGCAAGTACTGATGGAAACACCTATGTACCCTGCCAAGTGTTGTCTACAATTCTGGGTGGTGCATATATAGAAGAATTAAATACATTCATATATGATTTCCTTTTGGACATGGTTGCACCCTAATCCTCAACTTCTTGTATTGAAGGCTCTTCCTGCCTTTAATGGAGGATATAGGGGTCAAATGCCTATATTAGATAAAATATAACTTAACCACATACACACACCAATGCAGCCTTTATACAACCAATATAAGATATTTTCAACAACCTCAAAATTCAGAGAGAGGCCTGTACATAAGAGGCCTTTACTGACCTTCCTTGGCTGACAGTGAGGCCATGTTTGACCATTGGCAAGGCCGACTCATAGTGCCTATCTACTGTCTATCTACCTTGCTAGACAGAAACTAATGGAATCAATGCAAAGGTGGCAGCCTATAAATAGTGTCTCCTCCCCCTCCCCCACCAGCAGAGGATGTACCCTGCAGTCTCCTGTGCATGACAGCTGCTCACAATCTTACACCCCATTAAATACCCAAGGGATATGCGAAAGACTCACTCATACCTCTTCTCCTTTTTCTTCCGGCAGGGCGAAGGCCACAATTGCTGAATGTTAATGTGCTGTCAGTTAGGGAATGTATCAAAGGAACAGCCACGGGGTTTCTGTTGAGCAATACTGCCTCCCCTCCCCCACTTTATGCAGCAGATTTTTTCTTCTCCTCCTCCCCCACACACAGTGAGCTGTAGCCACACTTCCTGGAGCTTGGAATACAGTGTCTATGCCGATCATTGGCAGTTGGAGCCTTCCCTGTTCACACTGTTTTCATTCCACATGGAGGTGGGAAAATACCACACTCCCTGACCTTGCCAGTGGTGGCTGCTAAGAATCAGACTGGTGTTGGTGCAGCTGGGGGAGCTGTAGATTTGCAAAACATTTGCTAATGTAAGAAGAAAATATAAATGCGAGCCACGGTTGTAACCCTTTCTAACCAATTATATCACAAAGGCAGCATTTGCATAATGGGATGGTGATGCATTTGATTCTTATATTCTTTATAGAAATAGGAAGTCATACTTAAAACAAAATTTTACGTTTTGGCTATTATGAGGGCACCCTTTGGTTTCCTGTTAAATTTGTAAAGACAATTCAATTAACAATTACCTTCCTGAACAAATAGGACATTGGTTATGTGGTGGGTTGCCATTAGGTGATAAGTGGATAGTTTTGTCTGAATGTCCCCCGTAAATCACTGATCTGCTGTCACCGATCTGCTGTCGTATAATTCATTTTTTTTTTGGAGGGTAGAGAGGTTCTTTGGACCCTTTACGAGTTCATGTAGGTGTTCCTCTTTACCTTTGATTTTCAGGACAATTCAATTAAGAATGACTTTCCTTAACAAAAAGAACATTGGATATGTATTGGGTTGTCATTAGATGACGAGGACAATGGTTGTGTGGTGGGTTGCCATTAGGTGATAAGTGGATAGATTTGTCTGAATGTCCCCCATAAATCACCGATCTGCTGTCCTATAATTAATTTTTTTTGGAGGGTAGAGAGGTTCTTTGGACCCTTTACGAGTTCATGTAGGTGTTCCTCTTTACCTTTGATTTTCAGGACAATTCAATTAAGAATGACTTTCCTTAACAAAAAGAACATTGGTTATGTGGTGGGTTGTCATTAGGTGATGAGGACAATGGTTGTGTGGTGGGTTGTCATTAGATGATGAGGACAATGGTTGTGTGGTGGGTTGCCATTAGGTGATAAGTGGATAGATTTGTCTGAATGTCCCCCATAAATCACCGATCTGCTGTCCTATAATTAATATTTTTGGAGGGTAGAGAGGTTCTTTGGACCTTTTACGAGTTCATGTAGGTGTTCCTCTTTAACTTTGATTTTCAGGACAATTCAATTAAGAATGACTTTCCTTAACAAAAAGAACATTGGATATGTGGTGGGTTGTCATTAGATGATGAGGACAATGGTTGAGTGGTGGGTTGCCATTAGGTGATAAGTGGATAGATTTGTCTGAATGTCCCCCATAAATCACCGATCTGCTGTCGTATAATTAATTTTTTTTGGAAGGTAGAGAGATTCTTTGGACCCTTTACGAATTCATGTAGGTGTTCCTCTTTAACATTGATTTTCAGGACAATTCAATTAAGAATGACTTTCCTTAACAAAAAGAACATTGGTTATGTGGTGGGTTGTCATTAGGTGATGAGTGGATGGAATTGTCTGAATGCCCCCTGTAAATTGCTGTTTTAATACGAATTCATCTTGTTTTGGAGGGTAGAGAGGTTCTTTGGACCCTTTACAGGTTCATGTAGGTGTTGCTCTTTAACTTTGATTTTGTGGACAGTAGAAGGGTCCTTAGGACCCTTTACAAATTCATGTAGATGTTCATGTTTAACTTTGATCTTGTAAAATTTAAAATAATATGAGTAAATCCAAAGGAATTGAAGAATGTGTGGCCTTTTTAACCATTTTTTTTTTAAAAAAAAAAAGAAAAGCTTGGTATTATTATTATTATTATATATTATTTATATAGCGCCAACAGTTTGCACAGCGCTTTACAAGTATAAGACGCATTGATAAATCTCTACTTATTTTTCTTGGGGTTGAAGAAACTGTTGGAAGATAATCTCTGACTCGCTAGTATTTAAATTGCTGAAATATTTAAATGTTAGTCTGTGTTATCTGTGAAGAAACACATCATTCGTGAACAATGGAAATTGTGATTCCATGAATACGTTTTCCACAGGACAAAGGTTCATGAGACAAATTTGGAGTTCTCCTGGTTTGTGAGACAATTTGGCCATCACATGTGTGTGGTGTAACTGAGTGATTTATTTTAAAGCTGAATCTTTTAGAACTTTGAAATTTCAACAGAAATGCAACGCCATTGCTTCTCTGAGTTTCTGAATTGTTGTCAAGATCTTCACTGATTGAAACTATTAGTTTTGTATGGGCCTTTTTTAGGTTTTATTTTTTTTTCTTTATCCCGTTAGTCATATTTCATTTAATTTCCAGTTCCAGCATAACTTCACTCTCTCAATCAACAATGACTATTTATAATCCTTATACTGCTAACATCAGTAAATAGATAGATAGGTACACTGAAGGAAATAAGTATTTGATCGAGTTCTTTGGCATCAACTCAACTCGCCGTGTTTGGAGGAAGAGGAATGCTACCTATGAGCCCAAGAACACCATCCCAACTGTGAAACATGGTGGTGGAAACATTCTGCTTTGGGGGTGTTTTTCTGCTAAGGGGACAGGACAACTGCACCGCATCAAAGGGATGATATACGGGGCAATGTACCGTCAAATCTTGGGTGAGAACCTTCTTCCCTCAGCCAGGGCATTGAAAATGGGTCGTGGATGGGTGTTCCAGCATGACAATGACCCAAAACACATGGCCAAGCAACAAAGGAGTGGCTCAAGAAGAAGCACATTAAAGTCCTGGAGTGACCTTGCCAGTCTTCAGACCTTAATCCGATTGAAAATCTGTGGAGGGAGCTGAAAGTTCGAGTTGCCAAACGTCAGCCACCAAACCTTAATGATTTGGAGAGGATCTGCCAAGAGGAGTGGGCCAAAATCCCTCCAGAGATGTGTGCAAACCTGGTGGCCAACTACAGGAAACGTCTGACCTCTGTGATTGCCTACAAGGGATTTGCCACCAAGTACTAAGTCTTGTTTTGTGAAGGGGATCAAATACTTATTTCCCTCATGAACATGCAAATCAGTGCATGATTTGTTAGACATGCATTTCTGCTGAATTTGTTGTTGCTATTCTGTCTCTCAGTGTTACAATACACCTACCATTTGATTTTTTGACTGATTATTTCTTTGTGAGTGGGCAAACATTCAAAATCAGCAGGGGATCAAATACTTATTTTTTTTAATTTCTTCACTTACTTCCTGGTTTCCATGCCTAGGCACATTATGTCATACATCCCAGCAGTTTTCAGGAGGGGAGGGAGGGTTCTCATCTCAGCCAATGTCTGAACTAAGGGCAGATGGATTCCAGGAAGTAAATGCTACATGAATCATCTGCCCTTATTCAAGATGGACACTGCCAGAAATGCCAGGGGGTGTTTTTCAAAATGATTTCTTAGCAAAATCAAGCATGGCGACATGGAAGAATGGGTGAGCTTGCTTTGAATATTAACAATGAATTAAATAGCATTTTTGGTTTGTGGCGCTCAGATACAGTGCAGTTGCACTTTAAAGAGATAGGAAATGAGAGGACATCTTTCCAAAATGAAGGGAATTTCTCTTTAAACTGTCATTGGAAAGGTGTTCCCATTGGATTAGTCCCTGTCTCTTCCTGTCCCAGTAACATTCTGGATTTCCATTCAATTTATGTGAGGGTGAATCTCTCCAACAGAGACACAGACAGTAAATAAACCCGATGGTTTTCATTCATCACCATTCTATCCAAAACTATAAATAAAAGGCTTTGGTTTTATATACACTTTGAAATTTAAGATTTGGCTATCCAACAGTTTAATTACCTATTTTCACAAGCTTTTAACCGTATCAGTCTGGTACCTGATCTTTCAAAACCAGTATTTTTACTTACCCTCTCTGGCAGTCTTTGCGTTGAAAAGTCACCTTCGTGAAGAGCTCTGGGCACGGATACTATCTAAAGCTTACAGGTATGTCAAATAGCATGTTTATCACCGGATGCTGTGGATCCTCCCACCAACCGCTATGTTACTACAGGACACCGTAGTGACATAGGGGTCATCAGATGGAACCACAGCACAATTCCACCTGGAAATGTCAAAAAGTCTCTGTTCCTTGGGTTCTTTAAGAAAGCAAAGTCAACATCCACCGAAAGGTAAGTACAAAGCTTCTCCTTCCGAGGGCATTGGTGCAGTAATTTTTTACACCCCCTGAGATGGTCACTTTAGGTAAAATAACCCTTGATGCCAATAGTAACTGGATTTTCTTTCTCTCATCACTGTACCAAAAGCAAGGGGAGAACCTGGTTATGCCATTGAGACAACTGCTCCTCCCTTAGTTATGAGGACCATTTCTGGCAAAAGTCTGGTACGGTATGCCACCCTAATGCACAAGAGGCAGACGTTATTTTATAATATGGTTTCTTGTTTGGTAAACTGAGAGGTTAATTAACTGCAGCCACAAAGTGGTTTCAAAACCAGTATTTTTACTTACCCTCTCCGGCAACCTTTGTGTTGAAAAGTCACCTTCTTGAAGAGCTCTGGGCACGGATACTATCTAAAGCTTACAGGTATGTCAAATAAAATGTTTATCACTGGATGCTGTGGATCCTCCCACCAACCACTATGTTACTACAGGACACCGTAGTGACATAGGGGTCAACAGATGGAACCACAGCACAATTCCACCTGGAAATGTCAAAAAGTCTCTGTTCCTTGGGTTCTTTAAGAAAGCAAAGTCAACATCCACCGGAAAGGTAAGTACGAAGCTTCTCCTTCCGAGGGCATTGGTGCAATAATTTTTTACACCCCCTGAGATGGTCACTTTAGGTAAAATAACCCTTGATGCCAATAGTAACTGGATTTTCTTTCTCTCATCACTGTACCAAAAGCAAGGGGAGAACCTGGTTATGCCATTGAGACAACTGCTCCTCCCTTAGTTATGAGGACCATTTCTGGCAAAAGTCTGGTACGGTATGCCACCCTAATGCACAAGAGGCAGACGTTATTTTATAATATGGTTTCTTGTTTGGTAAACTGAGAGGTTAATTAACTGCAGCCACAAAGTGGTTTCAAAACCAGTATTTTTACTTACCCTCTCCGGCAACCTTTGTGTTGAAAAGTCACCTTCTTGAAGAGCTCTGGGCACGGATACTATCTAAAGCTTACAGGTATGTCAAATAAAATGTTTATCACTGGATGCTGTGGATCCTCCCACCAACCACTATGTTACTACAGGACACCGTAGTGACATAGGGGTCAACAGATGGAACCACAGCACAATTCCACCTGGAAATGTCAAAAAGTCTCTGTTCCTTGGGTTCTTTAAGAAAGCAAAGTCAACATCCACCGGAAAGGTAAGTACGAAGCTTCTCCTTCCGAGGGCATTGGTGCAGTAATTTTTTACACCCCCTGAGATGGTCACTTTAGGTAAAATAACCCTTGATGCCAATAGTAACTGGATTTTCTTTCTCTCATCACGGTACCAAAAGCAAGGGGAGAACCTGGTTATGCCATTGAGACAACTGCTCCTCCCTTAGTTATGAGGCCCATTTCTGGCAAAAGTCTGGCACGTTATGCCGCCCTAATGAACAAGAGGCAGACGTTATTTTATAATATGGTTTCTTGTTTGGTAAACTGAGAGACTAATTAACTGCAACCACAAAGTGCCCATAATGGAGAAAATAGGCCATACCAAAACTCTTCTTCTCTGTTGTGGGCACGCCAGGCTGAAACAATTCTACCCATTCATAGTGTTAATTAAAATTGGCAAGCATGGGTCATTTTTTCTTGTTTAGCTCACTTCTTAGAACAGTAAGGTAGAAAGTAGTTATCAACATGTCCCAGAGGGTTTGTAGAAGTTCCCAAATATGGCTCAAAGAGTTTTAGCTACAAAACACAGCACAACCTTTAGGTCCATACCTTGCTTCAAAGTTAACTCATGCATGGCCCTGGTATTAGTTGTACATTTGGAAACATCTGCGTTGAGTCCAGGGGCGGACTGACAACTCATGGGGCCCCCGGGCAATAGGGGATCATGGGGCCCCTGTGTCCTTGCCCAAACTCAAAAAAGTCTATGAAAAAGGTACCAGGGGCATCTCATGGGGCCCCTTACTGAGCCCAGACCCTTGGGCAGTGCCCGAGTTTCCAAATGGTCAGTCCGCCCCTGGTTGAGTCCCCCCTCCTCTAAAATTCAAAAAGGCCCTGGAAGTTTAGCTGTAGAGACTGTAAACTCGTGTGGAAGCATGGACTTATGGAAACTATTTTATATACTCTGTTGTGTAATATTCGGGGTGCTATATCAATAGAGGATATAAATAATATAAATAAAAGTATGATTTTCTTATGGACAAAGCTGTTCCTGTTTGATGTCCCGCAGAAGAGTTGTGACTTTACTTTGCTGCTTGCAATTAAACATTATTGCGCCTTAACCCTCAACTTTAGTCTTCTTGTCAAATGCCAATATCAGAAAACAGACAACCACATACACACACCAATGTGGTCTCCTTACAACCAATATAAGATATGTAATAACTTTTAAAGTTGGAGGGAGGCCCACACACAGCAAGCTTCTAAAACCCTTTCTAGGCTGACAGTGAAGGCCATCTTTGGCCTTCTCTTTGCCTCGGCTGACTCAGATTGTCTGTCTACTGTTCCTTGTTGGACAGAGGCTAATGGAACCTATAATTAGCACCACTTTCCCCTCCCCCACCAGCAGAGGATGAATTGCATATCTCTTGTGCATAACAGCTGTTCACAATCCTACACCCCATTGAATACCCAAGGCATATGTGAAAGACTCAATCATACCTCTTCTTCTTTTTTTTCCCGTCAGGGCGAAGGCCACAATTGCTGAATGTTAATGTGCTGTCAGTAAGGGAATGTATCAAAGGAACAGCCACGGGGTTTCCGGAAAGCAATACTGCCTCCCCTCCCCCACTGTATACTGCAGCATTTTTTTCTTCCTCTTCCCCCACACAGTGAGCTGTAGCTACACTTCCCAGGGCTTGGATACCTTGTCTATGCCGATCATTGGCAGTTGGAGCATTCCCTTTTCACACCTCCATGTGGAATGAAAACAGTGTGATAACACCACTCTCCCTGTCCTTGCTGGTGGTGTGGAAGGTTGTTAAGAATCAGACTGGTTTTGGTGCAGCTGGGGGAGCTGTAGATTTGCAAAACATTTGCTAGTGGTAGAAAAAGTATTAATGCAAGCCACGGTTGTAACCCTTTCTAAGCTATTGGAACACAAAGGCAATAGCTGCATAATGCAATGGTCCTGCATTTGATTCTTAGTTGTATTTATGCCAATGGAAAGAGGAAGTCATGTTTAAAAAATGTTTTGGCCATTATGAAAGTGCATGTCATTCCCTTTGGTTTCCTGTTGAATTTGCAAAGACAGTTTAATGCGGGTAAAAGAATGACCTTCCTAAACACAAAATGTTTGTGGTGGGTCATTAGATAATGAGTGGATTGATTTATTTGAATGGTCCCTGTAAGTCACCAGCCTGCCCCCCAATGAACTCATCTCTTTAGTGGAAGGTCCTTTGGACCCTTGGAGTCCTTTGGACCCTTTACAAGTACATGTAGGTCGGGGGTGTCTAACGTGCACCCTAAGGGCTGGGTGTGGAGGTGGGAAAATACCACACTCCCTGTCCTTGCTGGTGGTGTGGAAGGTTGTTAAGAATCAGACTGGTTTTGGTACAGCTGGGGGAGCTGTAGATTTGCAAAACATTTATGCTAGTGGTAGAAAAAGTATAATTGCAAGCCACGGTTGTAACCCTTACTAAGCTATTGGAACTCAAAGGCAATAGCTGCATAATGTAATGGTCCTGCATTTGATTCTTAGCGGGTAAAAGAATGACCTTCCTAAACAAAAAGGTTTTGTGGTGGGTCATTATTTAATGAGTGGATTGATTTATTTGAATGGTCCCTGTAAATCACCAGCCTGCTCCCAAATGAACTCATCTGTTTAGTGGAAGGTCCTTTGGATCCTTTACAAGTACATGTAGGTCAGGGGTGTCTAAAGTGTACCCTAAGGGCTGGGTGTGGAAGGTTGTTAAGAATCAGACTGGTTTTGGTGCAGCTGGGGGAGCTGTAAATTTGCAAAACATTTGCTAGTGGTAGAAAAAGTATAAATCCAAGCCACGGTTGTAACCCTTTCTAAGCTATTGTAACACAAAGGCAATAGCTGCATAATGCAATGGTCCTGCATTTGATTCTTAGTTGTCGTTATGCCAATGGAAAGAGGAAGTCATGTTTAAAAAATGTTTTGGCTAGTATGAGAGTGCATGTCATTCCCTTTGGATTCCTGATGAATTTGCAAAGACAGTTTAATGCGGGTAAAAGAATGACCTTCCTAAACACAAAATGTTTGTGGTGGGTCATTAGATAATGAGTGGATTGATTTATTTGAATGGTCCCTGTAAGTCACCAGCCTGCCCCCCAATGAACTCATCTCTTTAGTGGAAGGTCCTTTGGACCCTTGGAGTCCTTTGGACCCTTTACAAGTACATGTAGGTCAGGGGTGTCTAACGTGCACCCTAAGGGCTGGGTGTGGAGGTGGGAAAATACCACACTCCCTGTCCTTGCTGGTGGTGTGGAAGGTCGTTAAGAATCAGACTGGTTTTGGTGCAGTTGGGGGAGCTGTAGATTTGCAAAACATTTATGCTAGTGGTAGAAAAAGTATAATTGCAAGCCACAGTTGTAACCCTTACTAAGGTATTGGAACACAAAGGCAATAGCTGCATAATGCAATGGTCCTGCATTTGATTGTTAGCGGGTAAAAGAATGACCTTCCTAAACAAAAAAGTTTTGTGGTGGGTCATTATTTAATGAGTGGATTGATTTATTTGAATGGTACCTGTAGGTCACCAATCTGCCCCCAAATGAGCTCATCTTTTTAGTGGAAGGTAGCTGAGTCCTTTGGACCCTTTACAAGTACGTTTAGATTAGGGGTGTCTAACGTACAGCCTGAGAGCCGCATACGGCCCAAGATGGCTATGAATGTGGCCCAACACAAAATTGTAAAGTTACTCAAAAATGTTGATTTTTTTTTGGGAATTTTTTTTGTAACAAATGTGTTTACACTAAGCAAACACATGTGGCCGAAGAAAAATTTCTCTTTACTCTTTATAAGTTTTATCTTTCCAAACACAAATCTTCCACTCTTCACAATCAAACCCGATTCATGTCCAGGGGCGGACTGACCATTTGGAAACTTGGGCACTGCCCGATGGCCCAGGGTCAGTAGGGGGCCCCATGAAATGCCCCTGGTACCTTTTTCATAGGCTTTTTTGAGTTTGGGCAAAGACACAGGGGCCCCATGATCCCCTATTGCCCGGGGGCCCCACAGGTTGTCAGTCCGCCCCTGTTCATGTCATCAGTTTTCCGCAGCATCTACATTTGTGAGCAATTATTTTCAAGGATGAAGCACACGAAGGGCAAAATGAGAACCAAAATATCTGATGAGCACCTTGAGAATTTATCCAACCGATATTGATGCTTTAGTTTATTAAAAACAAATATTGCACTAGTTTTATGTTAGAGTAAAAAATATTACAAAAAAATGAAGTTTTATTACTCAGATAGGCACATTATCTATATCAGTGATTGATAACTTATGATCTGCCTGACTTTTTCTGCTCATCAGCTATCCTTATTGTTAGTGTACTTTTGGTGTGGCCCCAGACAGTTCCACGTCTTCCAGTGTGGCCCAGAAGTCAAGGGGTTGGATACTCCTGATGTAGGTGTTTCTGATCAACTTTGATTTTGCAAAATGATCAGTATTCCTAGAGGATGTAAAGGAATTGCAGTATGTGTGTGACCATTTTAACCATCCTTGTTTATTTGAAAAGGTTGATAGTTTATAAATCTTAAGTTATCTTTTCTTGGGTTTGTAGCAACTACATAAATTTAAATAATTGTTCAAACTAGGAGAATCTCTGATTTATCATCTTTACCTTGCTGAAATAGCTGCATACAGTTCTGGTGTGTGGTCTATGAGGGATCATGTGGTTCAGGAACTATGGAAATGATGATTTCATGAATCGTATGATTATCTGCAGGACAACTGCTTATGAGACAAATTTGCAGTCTGCCTGATTTGTAAATCAACTTGGTCTCTACTATGTGTGTGGTGTAACTGGATGATTACTTTTTCAGTTGAATCGTTAAGATCCCAAAAACATTGAAGGGAAATGCAAAAGGAAAGGGAATTCAAAGCCATTGCTTCTTCCTGAGTTTCTAATTGGAATTATTGTAAAAACATTTACAAACGCGTTCAAACTTTCTACTGGAAACCATTTTTTTTATGGAGTAAAAACCCCTGTTTTTTTTTCCCCTTATTGCCTCATCACTAGGGGCGGACTGACCATATGGAAACTAGGGCACTGCCCGAGGGCCCGGGGTCAGTAGGGGGCCCCATGAGATGCCCCTAATACCTTTTTCATAGGCTTTTATCAGTTTGGGCAAGGTCACAGGGGCCCCATGATCCCCTATTGCCTGGGGGCCCCATGAGTTGTCAGTCCGCCCCTGCTCATCACATTGATAAGATTTCCTTCATTTCCTGTTCAGGAGACAAGAACAGAGAGGAGATATATCCAAAATTAGTTGTCACTGGAACCACGGCACTACCTGCCTGGAGTTTGCATGTTCTCCCTGTGCCTGTGTGAGTTTCCTCCGGTTTCCTCCCACACTCCAAAGACATACTGGTAGGTTAATTAGCACCTGTCTAAATTGGCCCTAGTATACGTACGCAAGAATGTGAGTTAGGGACCATACATTTTAAGCTCCTTGAGGGTTAGGGACTGATGTGAATGTACAATATATATGTAAAGTGCTGCGTACATTGATGGCGCAATATAAGAACCTGAAATAAATAAATACATTGGAATTGGTGCTCTCATTGCAAGATTTCCCCTTACTCCCTGTACATTGGCCCTAGTATATGTATGTATGTATGAATGTGAGTTAGGGACCATATATTTTAAGCTCCTTGAGGGTTAGGGACCTTAGATTGTACGCCCCTTGAGGGTTAGGGACTGATGTGAATGTACAATATATATGTAAAGCGCTGCGTAAATTGATGGCGCTGTATAAGTAGCTGTAATAAATAAATAAATTGGAATTGGTGCTCTCATTGCAAGATTTCCCCTTACTCCCTGTCTCAGCTGTAACAATTTGGATTTCCCATCACTTTTTGTCACATTGATAATGATCACCAGGACAAATGGAGAAGGAGAATTTCTCCATTAGAGACCCAGAAGGCAATAAAAACTTGAGAAGGGTTTAACCCCTCACTTTTCTGTCCAAAGCAGGGGCGGACTGACCATTCGTGCTCTCTGGCACTGGCCGAGGGTCCGGGGTCAGTAAGAGGCCCCATGAGATGCCCCTAGTACCTTTCATAGGCTTTTTTGGGTGTGGTTTGAGTGTGGGTGAGGACACAGGGGCCCCATGATCCCCTATGGCCCGGAGGCCCCATGAGTTGTCAGTCCGCCCCTGGTCCAAAGGTACAACTTAAAGGCTTTGGCTTTAGATACACTTTGAAATCTCAAGTTTCAATATCCATGGATGGTGGATCTTCACGGAAGATTTTCAACAATATAAGTCTCCTACCTGCTAGTTCAAACCCAGTATTTATACTTACCTGTCCAGCAGCCTTTGCACTGAAACTTCACCTTCTTGAAGAGCTCTGGGTGACTGTACTATCCAAATTTTCCAAATAGCATGTCCCTCGCTGGATGTTGTAGTTCCACCCATTGATCCCTATGTCAGTACAGGGCACAGTAGTAACATAGGGGTTGGCAGGTAGAACCACAGCAGTCACCCAGGGACATGCTTTTTGACACATATGGAAATGTCAAATAGTCCCTACGTCCTGAGTTTTTCAAAAGAGCAAAGTCGCTGGCTGCTAGAAAGGTAAGTATAAAGCAGTGCAGTGCAGTCATTGTTTTACACCCCTGACATGGTCACGTTAAGTAAAATAGCTCTTGATGCCAATAGTAACTGGATTATCTTGCCTGGTTGGGCTACTGATGCAAGAGTTTTTCCTTTAGTTATGAGGTCGATTTCTTGCCAAAGTCTGGCTCAGACTGCCCCTGATAGACTGGACAGACTGGATTTTTTAATATGGTTTCTTGTTTTGCAAACTGAGAGGCTAATTGGCCGTAACCCCTGTAAAACTGGCCAGAATGGAGAAGATAGGTCCCTCTCAGAACTCTCCTTCTCTGCTGTGGCCAAGTCAGGCTGAAACCAATTTAACCATTCATAGTGTTCATTGAATTGGACAGACATGGGTCATTTTATTTTTGTTTAGCTCACTTCCTAGAAGAATAAGGTACAAAGAATTTGGGAACATGTCTAGGAGGGTTTGTAGGAGTTTCCAAATATGGCTGAACGTATTCTTGGCCCTGGTATTCTTTGCAGTTTCGGAAAATTTTGTCATGGAGTTTTTCTGAGCTTTCTCCTAAGATTGGAAAAAAGCCCAGAATGTTTAGCTGTTGCCTCCTCAAGATAACTCCAGACCGGTTTGTGTGGGCAGGTATGGTGAGGGCTTTTTGACTGTAAGCTCCTGTGGAAGCAAGGGCTTTTGGAAAGGCTTCTATATATATTCTGTAGTGCAATATTCTGGGTGGTATATAAAAAGAGGTCATAAATAGGCATGGCTTCCTCTTGGACAGGCTTGTTCCTGTCTGATGTCCCACAGAAGAGCTGTGCCGTTTCTTTACCGCATGCAATTAAACATGGTTGCACCTTATTCCTCAACTTTAGCCTTCTTGTACCGAAGGCTTTTTCTGCCTTTAAGGGAGTTAAATGTCAATATCAGATAACAGACAACCACATACACACTCCAATGCGGCCTTCATATACCCAATATCAGATATGTAATAGCTTTGAAAGTTGAAAGGAGGCCAAAACCTAACAGGCCTCCTAAGCTGACAGTGAGGCCATCTTTGCCTATCTCCTTCCTAGACAGTGCAAAGGCACAGCCTATAAATGGAATCTCCTCCCCCTCCCCCACCAGCAGAGGATGTACCCTGCAGTCTCCTGTGCATGGCAGCTACTCACAATCTTATACCCCATTAATACCCAAGGGATATATGAAAGACAAAATCATACCTCTTCTCCTTTTTTTCCTAGCAGGAAGAAGGCCACAATTGCTGAATGTTACTGTGCTGTCAGTTAGGGAATGTATCAAAGGAACACCCACAGGGTTAAGCAATACTGCCTCCCCTCCCCCACTTCATACTGCAGATTTTTTCTTCTCCTCCTCCCCCACACGCAGTGAGCTGTAGCCACACACCCTAGAGCTTGGATACTGTGTCTATGCCATGTCTGCCGATCATTGGCAGTTGGAGCCTTCCCTTTATCACGCTATTTTCATTCCACATGGAGGTGGGAAAATACCACACTCCCTGACCTTGCTTGATGGGGGGAAGGCTATTAAAAATCAAACTGGTTTTGGTGCAGCTGGGGGAGCTGTAGATTTGCAAAACATTTGCTAGTGGTAGAAAAAGTATAAAATGCAAGTCACAGTTGTAACCCTTTCTAAGCAATCGTAATACAAAGGCAATGGTTGCATCATAGCATGGTGCTGCATTTGGTTCAAAAGTTATGCCAATAGAAATAGGAAGTCTTATTTTTTTCAAACAAAAAAGCTATTGTGGGAGCATATTCCATTCCCTTCATATTGAAGTTTTAGAAATTTAATTCAGTTTAAAAAATTATATTCCTGAACAAAAAAAAACAAGGATTTTGCGGTGGGTTGTCGTTAGGTAATGGGTGGATTGGATTTGTTTGAAGGTTCTCTGTAAATCACCAATCTGATGCCGAATTAATTCATCTGTGTATTAGACGGTAGACAGGTCACTTCACTAGGTCATGTAGGTTTTCCTGTTTAACTTTGATTTTGCTAAATTTTTATTATTTCTACAGGAATTCTGTAGCCTTTTTTTTGTTAATTATTATATTTTGTCTTATCTCTTTCCCCTCCTTGTATTGGGAAGGGAGGGGGGAATTTGGGAGAAAATGGGGAAAATGTGTATATGTATGATGTAATAAGAATATATTACTGTTTTGTAGTGTATTTAAAAAAAAGAAAATTTAATAAAAGATATAATAAAAAAAACAAACAAAAGAAAAGTCTTTTTTATTAAATTTTCTTTTTTTTAAAATACACTACAAAACAGTCATATATTCTTATTACATCATACATATACACATTTTCCCCATTTTCTCCCACCCCCCCCTTTCCCAATACAAAAATCCCTATCCAATTTTGTCTTATCTCTTTCCCCTCCTATCGGTCTAGTCGTGTATATAGATCTATTTAACCATTTAAATTCTCTAACTCTGCTACCGGGGTACCTTTCATTTTTAAATATTTTTCTGATGTTTTAATCTCATACCATCTACCCCACATCTATCTAAAATTTTCCATTTCATCTTTCTCCATGTAAATCACCAATCTGCTGCCATATTCATTCATCTGTTTATTAGAAGGTAGACGGGTCCTTTGGACTCTTCACTAGTTCATGTAGGTTTTCCTGTTTAACTTTGATTTTGCAAAATTATAATTATTCCTGAATAGATGTAAATGAATTGTGTGGCCTTTTCTTTTGTTTTTTTTTTAATTATATCTTTTATTAAATTTTCTTTTTTTTTTAAATACACTACAAAACAGTCATATATTCTTATTACATCATACATATACACATTTTCCCCATTCTCTCCCAACCCCCCCCCCCTTCCCAATACAAAAATCCCTATCCAATTTTGTCTTATCTCTTTCCCCTCCCATCGGTCTAGTCCTGTATATAGATCTATTTAACCATTTAAATTCTCTAACTCTGCTACCGGGGTGCCTTTCATTTTTAAATATTTTTCTGATGTTTTAATCTCATATCATCTACCCCACATCTATCTAAAATTTTCCATTTCATCTTTCTCCATGTAAATCACCAATCTGCTGCCATATTCATTCATCTGTTTATTAGAAGGTAGACGGGTCCTTTGGACTCTTCACTAGTTCACGTAGGTTTTCCTGTTTAACTTTGATTTTGCAAAATTTTAATTATTCCTGAATAGATGTAAATGAATTGTGAGGCCAGACTGGATAGGGATTTTTGTATTGGGAAGGGAGGGGGGAATTTGGGAGAAAATGGGGAAAATATGTATATGTATGATGTAATAAGAATATATGACTGTTTTGTAGTGTATTTAAAAAAAAGAAAATTTAATAAAAGATATAATTAAAAAAACAAACAAAAGAAAAGTCTTTTGTTTGTTTTTTTTTATTATGTCTTTTATTACATTTTATTTTTTTTAAATACACTACAAAACAGTCCTATATTCTTATTACATCATACATATAGACATTTTCCCCATTTTCTCCCAACCCCCCCCCCCTCCCTTCCCAATACAAAAATCCCTATCCAGTTTGGTGTCTTATCATCTCTTTCCCCTCCTATCGGTCTCGTCGTGTATATAGATCTATTTAACCATTTAAATTCTCTAACTCTGCTACTGGGGTACCTTTTAATTTTTAAATATTTTTCTGATGTTTTAAACTCATACCATCTTTCAAAAATTTTCCATTTCATCTTTCTCCATGTAAATCACCAATCTGCTGCCATATTCATTCATTTGTTTATTAGAAGGTAGACGGGTCCTTTGGACTCTTCACTAGTTCACGTAGGTTTTCCTGTTTAACTTTGATTTTGCAAAATTATAATTATTCCTGAATAGATGTAAAAGAAATGTGTGGCCTTTTTTTTTTATTATTATTATATCTTTCATTTATTTTTTTTAAATACACTATTAAACAGTCCTATATTCTTTCCTTTGATTTTGCAAAATTTTAATTATTCCTGAATAGATGTAAATGAATTGTGTGGCCTTTTTGTTTTTTTTTTTATTATATCTTTTATTAAATTTTCTTTTTTTTAAATACACTACAAAACAGTCCTATATTCTTATTACATCATACAAATACACATCTTCCCCATTTTCTCCCCCCCCTCCCTTCCCAATACAAAAATCCCTATCCAGTTTGGTGTCTTATCATCTCTTTCCCCTCCTATCGGTCTAGTCATGTATATAGATCTATTTAACCATTTAAATTCTCTAACTCTGCTACTGGGGTACCTTTTAATTTTTAAATATTTTTCTGATGTTTTAAACTCATACCATCTTTCTAAACTTTTCCATTTCATCTTTCTCCATGTAAATCACCAATCTGCTGCCATATTCATTCATCTGTTTATTAGAAGGTAGACGGGTCCTTTGGACTCTTCACTAGTTCATGTAGGTTTTCCTGTTTAACTTTGATTTTGCTAAATTTTAATTATTCCTGAATAGATGTAAAAGAATTGTGTGGCCTTTTTTTTTTTAATTATTATTATATCTTTTATTTATTTTTTTAAAATATACTATTAAACAGTCCTATATTCTTTCCTTTGATTTTGCAAAATTTTAATTATTCTTGAATAGATGTAAATGAATTGTGTGGCCTTTACATTTGTTTTTTTTTTTTTTATTATATCTTTTATTAAATGTTCTTTTTTTTAAATACACTACAAAACAGTCCTATATTCTTATTACATCATACATATACACATTTTCCCCATTTTCTCCCCAACCCCCCCCCCCTCCCTTCCCAATACAAAAACCCCTGTCCAATTTTGTCTTATCTCTTTCCCCTCCTATCGGTCTAGTCATGTATATAGATCTATTTAACCCCCCTAGTGGTATTCCTGAGTGGAGCTAAAAGCAGTAACCCCGAGCTACACTTGGGATTACCCTGCAGCTCCGGGATCCCTGTATCACTTACCTTGTCATGCACTCCCCGCGATGTCCCCCCCTGCAGTGTCCCTGGCCATGTCCTCCAGGAGATGCCAGCATCCGTCTTCCAGGATCCATTCCCTGCAAGCGTTGGGACGTATGGGATGTATGGGGGATGGGACCGGCGGGAAATTCAAAAATATAAAAATGTGAAATTACACTAAAATCACATAGTATAACATTCCTGTATCAAACCATTTCACATACATTTTGTCCCGAGTGCTTTGTCCGGCGCCCTGCCTGCATTTTTACTGTTCTTTCTGCCTGGAAACTGAGAAACGTCCATGGCGTCCAAAAAGCGTCCCTTTAGGTCAAAATCGGTTTTAGACCGGCTAGAGAACAGCGATAGTAAATCAGAACCACTTGCAAAATTGAGTGATAATGATTCGTGGGGGAAATTCGTCATCAGACACTGAGAACGATTCTGCGACTTTGCTCAGCGATGTGCGAACTTGGCGCTATATTCAAATTTCAGTGTTCACATTATTGAATTAAATTTATTATTATTATATTATTATTATTTTTTATGATTATTTATTATATTATAATTTATGATTTCATGTTTCAAGTTTTATTATACCCGGGATGTTTACTAGACTCTTGTTTGGACAGATTTCAGTGAGTTATTCCTAAGAAATACAGGCCTACAATAAAAAAACAACATATTTCCATGCAAAAAAAAGTACCGCTTTGAGCACAGAAATACTGACATAATCTGACCGCTATGGAGGTTAACCATTTAAATTCTCGAATTCTGCTACCGGGGTACCTTTCATTTTTAAATATTTTTCTGATGCTTTAAACTCATACCATCTACCCTACATCTTTCTAAATTTTTCCATTTCATCTTTCTCCATAGAAACAATTGAGTACTGTCCGTGATACTTTTTTTATTTGCACTAACATACAATTTTGAGGACAAGCTTTCGGGGTATGTCCCCTTCTTCAAAGTTCTTGAGTACTGTTTGGACTTTGAAGAAGGGGACATACCCCGAAAGCTTGTCCTCAAAATTGTATGTTAGTGCAAATAAAAAAAGTATCACGGACAGTACTCAATTGTTTCTGTCGCAAATGCACTAATACGGCTACAATCATCTTTCTCCATGTAACTAAGTTCCTCCATGCCATTAACATATTCGATTCTGTCTATCCAATCCCTCATTGGTGGAGGGTCCTGGGCCTGTGAAAACTCAGGCCTGCCAATTTTGCTAAATTTTCAATATTCCCAAATAGATGTAAAGGAATTGTGTGGCCTTTTTAACGTCTCTTGTTTATGTACAAAGGTTGGCACAGGACTTGTTGATACATTTTTAGTTATCTTTCTTGGGGTTGTAGAAATCGACATATTGTAAGTTTAGAGAAATGCTTGAATAAAGAGAATCTCTGATTCGGTAATCTTTACCTTACTGAAATAGTTACATACAGTACAGTGAACAACCAGTTATTTGTCTTTGACATTCTATGTGACACCTTTTTTGTATGTCACTTGTTCTGTATGATATCACATTATGGTGTTCTGCAACCAATTGTTCCACTCTACTGGTGTTGAAAAAAAAAAAAAGAAATAGTTAAATACAGGGGCGGACTGACAACCTGTGGGGCCCCCCGGGCAATAGGGGATCATGGGGCCCCTGTGTCCTTGCCCAAACTCAAAAAAGCCTATGAAAAAGGTACCAGGGGCATCTCATGGGGCCCCCTACTGACCCCGGGCCCTCGGGCAGTGCCCGAGTTTCCAAATGGTCAGTCCGCCCCTGGACATGAATCGGGTTTGATTGTGAAGAGTGGGAGATTTGTGTTTGGAAAGATAAAACTTATAAAGAGTAAAGAGAAATTTTTCTTCGGCCACATGTGTTCGCTTAGTGTAAACACATTTGTTACAAAAAAAAATTCCAAAAAAAAAAATCAACATTTTTGAGTAACTTTACAATTTTGTGTTGGGCCACATTCATAGCCATATTGGGCCGTATGCGGCTCTCAGGCTGTATGTTAGACACCCCTAACCTACTTGTAAAGGGTCCAAAGGACTCAGCTACCTTCCACTAAACAGATGAGTTCATTTGGGGGCAGATTGGTGACTTATAGGGGTTTATTTACTAAACCTGGTTGACTCAGAATCTTGGGCACCTGTGCACGGTAGCCAATCAGCTTCTAACCTTAGCATGTTCAGTTAAGCTTCAGCAATAAAACCTGGAAGCTGATTGGTTTTTATGCAGAAGTGGACAAGATTCTGAGTCAACCAGGTTTAGTAAATAAACCCCACAGGGACCATTCAAATAAATCAATCCACTCATTAAATAATGACCCACCACAAAACTTTTTTGTTTAGGAAGGTCATTCTTTTACCCGCTAAGAATCAAATGCAGGACCATTACATTATGCAGCTATTGCCTTTGTGTTCCAATAGCTTAGTAAGGGTTACAACCGTGGCTTGCAATTATACTTTTTCTACCACTAGCATAAATATTTAGCAAATCTACAGCTCCCCCAACTGCACCAAAACCAGTCTGATTCTTAACAACCTTCCACACCACCAGCAAGGACAGGGAGTGTGGTATTTTCCCACCTCCACACCCAGCCCTTAGGGTGCAAGTTAGACACCCCTGACCTACATGTACTTGTAAATCGTCCAAAGGACTCCAAGGGTCCAAAGGACCTTCCACTAAAGAGATGAGTTTCCAAATGGTCAGTCCGCCCCTGGTTACATATAGTTCTTGTACGTGATCTGTGAAGAATCCCACAGTTCAGGAACAATGTAAATTAGGATTTCATAAATTGTGCATTGTAGGAGGAGCTGTGCAGAGCGTGACGTCATTTCACCGCCAGAGCCACGAGGAGGCCCGGCGGCCATCTTTGATTGGGTCAGTACTGCTGTTTTCACCTATAATCGGTTTCTGTGACATGCATGCTACCCTGCTTTTAGCTCATCAATAAATATATTTTGGGAACATACTACACTATTTCTGGCACTTGTTTTTGGGGCTCCTATGTGGAGCTATTACTCCCACAGAAAAGGTGCCTATGCCATCTAGAGGAGGGATCACCACCACCATAGAGGATTACCTGGCTGACCTTAAGGGGATCTCTGGACCTGAGTTGGAGCTCTGGATGACCCACCATGAGAGGGATGCCCACCACCTGTTCTGTGACGGATCCAACATTTAGGATAATCACTGTTACATGCGCATAATCCATGCGTTTCTGGTGAGTGCGCATTGCTATTATTTGAGGCAATATAGCTCTGGATATCTTCACTACCCCTGCGAAGCACCAAGGATACTTGATTGACTTTCAGTTTGTTGTTTTCTTGCTGTCCTTTTCTGCATTGGATCTAATCTATTAGCGCTGCACTATATTGTTCATCTTTATACTTGCATTGTACAATTGTTTCATAAATTGTGTATTTTCTGCAGGATAAATGTTCATGAGACAAATTTGCACTATGTGTGTTATAACTGAAGGATTTATTTTTATCGTTGCATCTTTAAGATTTCACAAAATTGAAAGATAAAGTCAAGCCATTTATTCTTTTTGAGTTTCTGATTGGAATTATTGTTAAAGCGTTAACAAAACTCGTTCAAATCTTCTGATGGAAATCATTTGTTTTATATTGAATATGAACCCTTGTTATTCCCCCCCCCCCCCCCATTGCCACATCCTGTTGGTAAGATGTCCTTGATTTCCTGTTAAGGTGACAGGAAATGAGAGTAAATCATTCTAAATACTTTCTCAATTGTCAGTGGAATTGTTGCTCTCATGAAAATACCTCCCGTCACCTCTTCTAACAATCAGAATTTTTCTTCACTTTTTGTCCCACTGATGACAGATACCAGGACAAGTAGAGAAGGGGTGCCGTGACGTGGCCTCTGCAGTTTTTTCACATATATTTGCAAATGCGAGCGAACTACACCCGTTGGTTTTAACCTGAACTGTTAAACAGGGTAATTCGGTTGCAGGCTGGCTGGTAAGTAAGCTGGGAATTTTTTAAATTTTTTTACATGCATCACCTCTTCCATGTTCTCCTTGTTGCAAAGGCCAATTAAAGGTTGGGATGGTTGCCATTTGTTTGTATTGTTGGTTAATTGGTGAGGGGAAGCAATGGATACCATCACTGCCATTGTAGGATTGCTGGATGTGCAGTGTGTCTCTATACCTTTAACCCCGTCCCGCCGACATCACACAAATATGCGGCCTCACATATTAACCACTTCCCGTCTGGCCCATGTACATAAATGGCCGGGCGGGAGCAGTGCAGGAGCGGGTGGCCGTTCATAAATGTCCTCCCGCATTCCCTGCCTGTGTGCGCTCCCTGGGAGCGCGCGGCACTGCGATCCGATGCCCGCTTTGTCCTCCATTCGCTATACAGTCCCGATCATGTGATCACTGATTGGCCAATCAGTGATCACATGAATAGTAGTACGCAAGATGTCACTTCTGACATCATTGCTTACTACTTGTGAAATCTGTGAATGATCACAGAGGTCACATGGTACAGGGCTATTCACAACAGCCTTGTACCATGTGACAAGCTGTGACCAATAAAAAAAAAAAAAAAAAATCTTCATCACCCCCCCCCCCCAAGTAGTACAGTGTCACTATGGTGACACTGTACTGCTAGGGTGACAGTATGCTAAATAAAACTAAAAAAATATATAAAAAAAATAAAATAAAAATGTAAAAACAAATTAGAAAAATTATACTTTTTGGTTATAAACTAATTTGGGTTATTTTTTTTTTTTTTTACTAAAAAGATACCTTGTACCATGTGACAAGCTGTGACCAATCACAGCTCTCACAGTATTTCTCAATGGCTGCAAGAATGCAGCCAGAGAGAAGGAGAAATGATTGCTTTTACAGCCTTTATGGATGTAAAAGCAATCAGTGTAAGAAAAACAAAAATCTTCATCACCCCCCACAAGTAGTAGTGTCAATATGGTGACATTGTACTGCTAGTGTGACAGTATGTTAAAAAAAAACATAAATAATAATATAAAAAAATAAAATTAAAATGTAAAAAATGTTTTTGAAAAATTATACATTTTGGTTTAAATTAATTTGGGTTGTTTATTTATTTTTTTACTAAAAAGATAGCTGAATACATTTTGGCCAAGATTAATAAAGAAAGATTATTTATTTGCAAAATTTTACTTTTTTTTCAAAATGTTTGGACTTTTCATTTATATAGCAAAAAAAAAATAAAGATCCCAGTGGTAAATAAATACCACCATAATAAAGTTTTATCGGTCTCAAAAAAATGCTAACAAATTCATATGGGTACAGTGTTGCATGACTGCGCAATTGTCATTCAAAGTGTGATAGCACTGAAAGCTGAAAATTGGCCTGGACAGGAAGGGGGTGAAAGTGTCCGGACTGGAGGGGGGTGAAAGTGTCCAGACTTGAAGTGGTTAAATAAATGAATATTTAAAAAATTAAAAATTAAAAAAAAAAAAAAAGAAAGAAAAAATACCTAGATCAGTGCCAGGGTTAGTGTTTAGGTCAAAGTAATGGTCAAAGGTCAAGGTCAAAGGTCAGGATATATATTTATTTATTTATTTATTTTAATTGGTGTCAGTGTGTTTTAGGTGAAAAAAAAATAAAATGCGCACTATTGTTTCTGGGCTGTACTACGGGTACAAACAACAAATAACATGCACATATATGGTATCGCTGCGATCGTCAAGAGCTGGAACATTTATTTTGGGTTGTTCTTTGGTGGTAGGTTATGGTAGTAACAAGAAACGCAGCAAAATTAAAAAATATATTTTTTTTACTATTTTGGGCCAGTTTTACTTTGATAATAAAAAAAAAATCAGGAGATATTACCATTTACCGCCAAATGAAAGCCCAATTTGTCCTGAAGAAAAAAAAGGTATAATTCACCTGGATGTGCAAAGTAGTCGTGATAATATGTACAGTTTTACTAACACATGTCAAAGTTGTCAAATTTTACTTAGGCTTTAAGATTTGTTTTACCCTCAGGCATGAAGGGGTTAAGGAGCGGTGGGCTTCCTCCAGGAAACCTTCCCTTAACCGTTTCAATACCGTGCAATTTTACACCTTCCTGCCCAGGCCAGTTTTCAGGTTTCAGCGCTCTCACACTTTGAATGACAATTGCGCGGTCATACAACATTGTACCCAAAGTAAAATTTGATAACTTTCTTCACACAACTAGAGCTTTCTTTTGGTGGTATTTAATCACCGCTGGGGTTTTTATTTTTTGCTAAATTAACAAAAAAAGACCAAAAATTTTGAAAAAAACCCACATTTTTCTTTGTTTCTGTTATAAAAGTTTACAAATAAATAATTGTTCTTCATAAATTTAGGCCGAGATGTATTCTGCTACATGTCTTTGGTGAAAATAACCCAAATTAGGATGTATTTTTTAGTTTGTAGGAAAGTTATAGAGTTCACAAACTATGGGATAGATCTGATTATTGATCAATCCTGAAGTACTGACAGCCAATCTAATATCTTGAGGTCCAAGAATGTCAGAACAGTACAGATATCCCCCCAAATGACCCCTTTTTGCAGAGTAGACAGTCCGACGTACTTCATAAGAGGCATGGCGAGTTTTTTGAAGTTGTATTTTTTTGTCATAATTTTTCGGAAAATGAAAAAATTAAAAAAATTATTTTCACTATTTTTTTTTTTACATACTGTCACCAGTGCAGTACAGCGTCATCATATAACTGGCATGGCGGCGATCAGGGACACTGACTGGTGACAGTATGAAAAAAAAATATATATATATATATATATTTTTTTTTTTTTATTATATTTAATTTTTTATTACATTTTTTTAAATTTTTTTAAAGATTTTTTATCATATTTTACTATGACCAAAATAGTACAATGTTACCATAGTAACACTGTACTACTTTGGGGAAGTGATCAGTATTTTTTTTTTTTTTTTTTACGCAATTTGCTTATAGCAAAGAATTACTTTGCTATAAGCAAGCATTTACCTGAATGAAATCGATTCATTCAGCTTTTCTTTTTTTTTTTTTTTTTTTTTTTGTGCTTAGCTGTGATTTGGTCACAGCTAATCACATGACATGTGCATGTGATTAGCTGTGACCATTCACAGCTAGGCAGTAGTATACAATGGATGGCATCATGAATGAAGCCATCCATTGTATACAACTGTCATGTGACCTGCTGTGATTGGTCACAGCAGGTCACATGGTCCCGCAACGGGAGCCAGTACTCGGATCTGTCATCGGCCGTGTCCGAGGTGCACGGGTGGTGACAGATCGCACTGCTGCGTCGCTCTGCAACCACGCAAACCGCGCATCTGCGGGAGCACGCCAAATGGCGTGCACCCGGAAAGCTGCAGCGCTTTTCAAGCCGCCAAACGGCCATTGGCCGGGCGGCTAATGGTTAATCTATGCAGTATTATATATGTTCTCCAACTCAGGAGACTCCAAAATTATAAAGTTAGGACTGTTTGTGGCAGGCTGAAGTCAGTTTGTTGCAGGCTGGCTGGTAAGTGAGTTGAGAACTTTTTGTTTGTTGTTTTTTGACAAGGTAAATTTCCCCAACAGACTAATAAAAACCTGTCAGGGGTTTTAACACCTATTCCCCACCACCACCACCACTCAATCCAAAACTACAATAAAAGGCTTTGACTTTAGTTATACTAATATAATATCCGTCTCCTATCTGCTGTTTCAAACCCAGTATATACTTACCTGCTCGGCATCCTATGTGTTGAAACTTCACCCTTTAGAAAAGGGGGTGGTTGTCAACTTATGAGCTAAAAACTTGTCTCCAAATATCACCCAAACCGTACTCTCCGCCCCTCGCACGACCTCCTGCTCTCTAGCTCCCTTGTCTCCTCCTCCCATGCTCATCTCCAGGACTTCTCCAGAGCTTCCCCCATCCTCTGGAACTCTCTACCCCAATTTATCAGACTATCGCCTACTCTGCTCACTTTTAGGCGATCTCTGAAAACCGATCTCTTCAGGGAAGCCTATCCTGCCCTCAGCTAATAATGGAATCTTCTACTCTTCCAACCAGTCCATCCCCCACAGTTACTACCTTTTGTACCACTAGCCCCTCCCTCTTAGATTGTAAGCTCCCAGGATCAGGGCCCTCCTATCCCTCTTGTATTGAACTGTATTGTTGCTGTATTGTCTCCCGTTATATTGTAAAGCGCTGAGCAAACTGTTGGCGCCATATAAATCCTGTATAATAATAATAATAATGTCAACTCCTAGATTGTAAGCTCCCAGGATCAGGCCCTCCTATCCCTCTTGTATTGAACTGTATTGAACTGTATTGTCTCCCGTTATATTGTAAAGCGCTGAGCAAACTGTTGGTGCCATATAAATCCTGTATTATAATAATAATAATAATAATAAAAAAAGTAATACAAAATAGATACGTTAAATAAATAAAAATGCATAATATTTATATTAACAATAATAAAATAAATAATAATAACAAAAAGTGAAATAAATAAAGATAAATGATAGCAAAAGAAATAATAAGCAATTTAAAAAAATAGATGCAAAAAATAAACAAACAAACAAATAAATAAATACAATAAAAATAATAGCAATATAAATAAGTCCTCTTAGTTTGTAAGCTCCTAGGATCAGGGCCCTCCTATCCCTCTTGTATTGAACTGTATTGTTCCTGTATTGTCTCCCGTTATATTGTAAAGTGCTGAACAAACTGTTGGCGCCATATAAATCCTGTATAATAATAATAATATATAAATCTTGTATAATAATAATAATAATATATAAATCCTGTATAATAATAATAATATATAAATCCTGTATAATAATAATAATATATATAAATCCTGTATAATAATTATAATAATAATATATAAATCCTGTATAATAATAATATATAAATCCTGTATAATAATAATATATAAATCCTGTATAATAATAATAATATATATAAATCCTGTATAATAATAATAATATATATAAATCCTGTATAATAATTATAATAATAATATATAAATCCTGTATAATAATAATATATAAATCCTGTATAATAATAATAATAATAATAATGTGGCAAATTTTATAGACAGACCTTACCAGCCTAAGATAGAACCAATATATGCTACTAAATATTCATAAAAAAACATCTATCGTGTGCAGACCAGTGTTTCCTATAGACAGAAAGACTGCCCAGAAAAAAAAAAGAAAAAAAAACACATCTGGAGAGCTTCTCCTAAAGCCACCATTTTTGCGATGATGCTAAGGCTCCAGAATAGGAGCCATTCAGAATTAGTTATGACTTTTTTGCAATTAAACGTTGGTGCACGTTAACCCTCAACTTCGGCCTTCTCGTACTGAAGGTTCGTTCTGAATTTAGGGAAGGATATAAGAGTCAAATCCCAATACCATACAACAGGTAATCACATACACATAAAATTATAATAAAAACTCCAGCGCTAGAGAAAATCTCCAAGCACGGTATGAATAGGGCAGCACAGTGGCTAAATGGTTAGCACTTCCACCTGGCAGTACTAGGGTCGTTGGTTCAAATCCCAACCACGGCACCACCTGCCTGGAGTTTGCATGTTCTCCCTGTGCCTGTGTGGGTTTCCTCCGGGTACTCCGGTTTCCTCCCAGACTCCAAAGGCATGCTGGTAGGTTAATTGGCCCCTGTCTAAATTGTCCCTAGTATGTGTATGTATGAATGTGAGTTAGAGACCTTAGATTGTACTCCCCTTGAGGGTTAGGGACCTTAGATTGTACGCCCCTTGAGGGTTAGGGACCTTAGATTGTACGCCCCTTGAGGGTTAGGGACCTTAGATTGTACATCCCTTGAGGGTTAGGGACCTTAGATTGTACGCCCCTTGAGGGTTAGGGACCTTAGATTGTACGCCCCTTGAGGGTTAGGGACCTTAGATTGTACGCCCCTTGAGGGTTAGGGACCTTAGATTGTACACCCCTTGAGGGTTAGGGACCTTAGATTGTACGCTTCTTGAGGGTTAGGGACCTTAGATTGTACACCCCTTGAGGGTTAGGGACCTTAGATTGTACGCCCCTTGAGGGTTAGGGACCTTAGATTGTACGCCCCTTGAGGGTTAGGGACCTTAGATTGTACGCCTCTTGAGGGTTAGGGACCTTAGATTGTACACCCCTTGAGGGTTAGGGACCTTAGATTGTACGCCCCTTGAGGGTTAGGGACCTTAGATTGTACGCCCCTTGAGGGTTAGGGATCTTAGATTGTACGCCCCTTGAGGGTTAGGGACCTTAGATTGTACGCCCCTTGAGGGTTAGGGACCTTAGATTGTACACCCCTTGAGGGTTAGGGACTGATGTGAATGTACAATATATATGTAAAGTGCGGAGTACATTGATGGCGCTATATAAGTACCTGAAATAAATAAATTGCTGCTGTACACAAGTGTAACACGCCAAATAATAAAAAAACAATATAAACAGCGCAAATCAAAAACTCACAAATCATATGAGTAATAATAAATTAAAATAATAAGTGCAGAAAAAAAATATATATATGAAAAATTGAAAATGTAAAAAAAATATATAATATAAAGTGTCCAAAAATGAATAAAGTCCCTATTCCCAAATTCCTTAGTGCTCCAACCAAAAAAAAGGAGAACCTGATTCGTATCTGGTGGAATGAAGTCCTGGAGGCTGTAGAGGGGGTATGGGATCCCTAAAAGTCCTAAAGGTGTGCAAATCACCAGTATCTGGTGAGTGCGGTTTATGTTGGTTACAGCACTGGTGGATGGTGGAAGCACAAAGGTTTTTTTTGGTTGGAGCACTAAGGAATTTGGGAATAACCACATACACACACCAAGGCAGCATTCAACTAATATCGGACATTTAACAGCCTTGAAAGTCCTAGGTAGGCCCTCACCCAGCAGGCCTCTAATGACCTTCCAAGGCTGACAGTGAAGCCATCTTTGGCCATTTTCCTTGCCTAGGCTAACTCCAATTGTCTGTCTACTGTCAGACAGAGGCTAATGGAACCAGTGCAAAGTCACAGCCTATAAATGACATCTCCTCCCCCTCCCCCACCAGCAGAGGATGTACCCTGCACTTTCCTGTGCATGGCAGCTGCTCACAATCCTACACCCAATTATTACCCAAGAGATATGTGAAAGGCTCAATCATACCTCTTCTCCATTTTTTTCCAGGCCGGGCGAAGGCCACAATTGCTGAATGTTAATGAGCTGTCAGGGAATATTTCAAAGGAACAGCCACGGGGTTTCCGGTGAGTAGTCAGCAATACTGCCTCCCCTCCCCCACTGTATACTGCAGCTTTTTTTTTTTTTCCTCCTCCTCCCCCCACACTTCCTGGAGCTTGGATACAGTTTCTATGCCAATCATTGGCAGTTGGAGCTTTCCCTTATCACACTATTTTCATTCCACATGGGAGTGGAAAAATACCACACTCCCTGACGAAGCTGCTAAGAATCAGACTGGTTTTGGTGCAGATGGGGGAGCTGTAGATTCAAAAAACAATTGCTAGTGGTAGAAAAAAAAATATAAAGGCGCGCCATGGTTGTAACCCTTTCTCTGCAATTTTTACAACAAAGGCAGTTGCATAATGGTATGATGCTGTGATTCTTAGTTGTCTTGGACATGGAAAATCTTATTACTAAAATAAAAAAAATGTTTTGACTAATATGAGAACCACTCTCTTCGGTCCTCCTAAAACCTCCTGATCTCTTGTTCCCGTGTCACCTCCTCCCATGCTTGCCTCCAAGACTTTTCCCGAACCTCTCCCATCCTATGGAACTCCCTACCCCAATCTCTCTATCTTTTAATCTATCCACCTTCAGAGGATCCCTGAAAACCCTTCTCTTTATAGAAGACCATCCTGCTTTTAACTAATGCATTGTGTTTTTACTTTCTCCATCAGCTCATCCCCCACTGCTATTACCCTTTGTATCACTTGACCCTTCCTCTTATGCCCCGTCCACACTATAAGAAAATTGTACGAAAATTTTCGTAGGAGGACCGATCATCCGATAATCGGATCGTTAGTACACAGCTTTTGAGAGCTGATCACGACAATTCATACGACAATATCCGAAGGGAAAAGAGCAAAAATGTTTCTTGTACGATTCCAGATCGTACGATTTTCAGTCGTCTGAAAATACAATACAAATACAACGCAATACATGACATCACTTTCGAAATTCTTTTCTTTCATAGGAGAATTTTCATATCTTTAGTAACCTTTTCCCTTTCAATGTGAGACTAGCAGGCGAAAAAAAAACGGCTGATGGTTCATCCGATATTCTCATCGTGTGTACAGGGCATAAGATTGTAAGTTCTAATGAGCCGGGTCTTCTGTTTCCTCTTGTATCAAATTGTTTTCTAACTGTATTGTCTACCTTCATTTTGTAAAGTGCTGTGTAAACTGTTGGTGATATTGGGACATCGACACACAATTCTAACATTTTTGGCTCTATACACCACCACAATGGATTTGAAATGAAGCGAACAAGATGTGCTTTAACTGCAGACTGTCAGCTTTAATTTGAGGGTATTTACATCCAAATCAGGTGAACGGTGTAGGAATTACAACAGTTTGCATATGTGCCTCCCACTTGTTAAGGGACCAAAAGTAATGGGACAATTGGCTTTTCAGCTGTTCCATGGCCAGGTGTGTGTTATTCCCTCATTATCCCAATTACAATGAGCAGATAAAAGGTCCAGAGTTCATTTCAAGTGTGCTATTTGCATTTGGAATCTGTTGCTGTCAACTCTCAAGATGAGATCCAAAGAGCTGTCACTATCAGTGAAGCCATCATTAGGCTGAAAAAAACAAAACAAACCCATCAGAGAGATAGCAAAAACATTAGGCGTGGCCAAAACAACCGTTTGGAACATTCTTAAAAAGAAGGAACGCACCAGTGAGCTCAGCAACACCAAAAGACCCGGAAGACCACGGAAAACAACTGTGGTGGATGACCGAAGAATTCTTTCCCTGGTGAAGAAAACACCCTTCACAACAGTTGGCCAGATCAAGAACACTCTCCAGGAGGTAGGTGTATGTGTGTCAAAGTCACCAATCCAGAGAAGACTTGACCAGAGTGAATACAGAGGGTTCACCACAAGATGGAAACCATTGTTGAGCCTCAAAAACAGGAAGGCCAGATTAGAGTTTGCCAAACGACATCTAAAAAAGCCTTCACAGTTCTGGAACAACATCCTATGGACAGATGAGACCGACATCAACTTGTACCAGAGTGATGGGAAGAGAAGAGTATGGAGAAGGAAAGGAACTGCTCATGATCCTAAGCATACCACCTCATCAGTGAAGCATGGTGGTGGTAGTGTCATGGCGTGGGCATGTATGGCTGCCAATGGAACTGCTTCTCTTGTATTTATTGATGATGTGACTGCTGACAAAAGCAGCCGGATGAATTGTGAAGTGTTTCGGGAATATTATCTGCTCATATTCAGCCAAATGCTTCACAACTCATTGGACGCTTCACAGTGCAGATGGACAATGACCCAAAGCAGACTGCAAAAGCAACCAAAAAGTTTTTTAAGGGAAAGAAGTGGAATGTTATGCAATGGCCAAGTCAATCACCTGACCTGAATCCGATTGAGCATTTCACTTGCTGAAGACAAAACTGAAGGGAAAATGCCCCAAGAACAAGCAGGAACTGAAGACAGTTGCAGTAGAGGCCTGGCAGAGCATCACCAGGGATGAAACCCAACGTCTGGTGATGTCTATGCGTTCCAGACTTCAGGCTGTCATTGACTGCAAAGGATTTGCAACCAAGTATTAAAAAGTGAAAGTTTGATTTATGATTATTATTCTGTCCCAGTACTTTTGGTCCCTTAACAAGTGGGAGGCACATATGCAAACTGTTGTAATTCCTACACCGTTCACCTGATTTGGATGTAAATACCCTCAAATTAAAGCTGACAGTCTGCAGTTAAAGCGCATCTTGTTCGTTTCATTTCAAATCCATTGTGGTGATGTATAGAGCCAAAAATGTTAGAATTGTGTCGCTGTCCCAATATTTATGGACCTGACTTTATAAATCCTGTATAAAAATAATAATGTCATTTCCTTTGGTTTCCTGTTAAATTTGCAAGGACAATTTAATGCGGGTAAAAGGATTACCTTCCTGAACAAAAAAGGTTTTGTGGTGGGTTGTCATTAGATAATGAGTGGATTGGTTTGTTTGAATGTTTCCTGTAAATCTCTGATCTGCTGCCAAATTCATCTGTTTGGTGGAGGGTAGATGGGACCTTTGAACCCTTTTCAAGTTCATATAGGCGTTCTTGTTTAACTTTGATTTTGCAAAAATGTCAAAATTCCAAGTGACTGTAAAAAAATTGAAGGATGTGTGGCCTTTTTTAACCTGTCTTGTTTGTTTGAAAACGTTGGTAAAGGACTACTTATTAAATCTTTAGTTATTTTTGTTGGGGTTGTGGCAACTATATAAGTTCAATTAAATCAGTGGTAGGCGACTAGATATGAGAAAGGTGGGTCTCAAGTGTGGCCCCTGGATATAGTCAAAGACTATGGGCATGATTGAAGAGATGGTCAGAGACTGTGGACATAATTTAAGAAATGATCAGAGACTGGGGACATAATTCAAGAGATGGGCAGAGATTGCAGACATGTTACAAGAGATGGTCAGAGACTGTGAGCATAATTCAAGAGATAAGCAGAGATTGCAACCATGTTACAAGAGATGGTCAGAGACTGTGGACATAATTCAAGAGATGGGCAGAGATCGCAGGCATGTTACAAGAGATGGTCAGAGACTGTGGACATAATTCAAGAGATGGGCAGAGATTGCAGACATGTTACAAGAGATGGTCAGACTGTGGACATAATTCAAAAGATGGGCAGAGATTGCAGGCATGTTGCAAGAGATGGTCAGAGACTGTGGGCATAATTCAAGAGATGGGCAGAGATCGCAGGCATGTTACAAGAGATGGTCAGAGACTGTGGGCATAATTCAAGAGATGGGCAGAGATTGCAGGCATGTTACAAGAGATGGTCAGAGACTGTGGGCATAATTCAAGAGATGGGCAGAGATTGCAGGCATGTTACAAGAGATGGTCAGAGACTGTGGGCATAATTCAAGAGATGGGCAGAGATTGCAGACATGTTACAAGAGATGGTCAGAGAATGTGGACATAATACAAGAAAGGGTCAGAGATTGCAGACATGTTACAAGAGATGGTCAGAGAATGTGGACATAATACAAGAAAGGGTCAGAGATTGCAGACATGTTACAAGAGATGGTCAGAGAATGTGGACATAATACAAGAAAGGGTCAGAGATTGCAGACATGTTACAAGAGATGGTCAGAGAATGTGGACATAATGCAAGAAAGGGTCAGAGATTGCAGACATGTTACAAGAGATGGTCAGAGAATGTGGACATAATACAAGAAAGGGTCAGAGATTGCAGACATGTTACAAGAGATGGTCAGAGAATGTGGACATAATAGAAGAAAGGGTCCGAGATTGCAGACATGTTACAAGAGATGGTCAGAGAATGTGGACATAATGCAAGAAAGGGTCAGAGATTGCAGACATGTTACAAAAGATGGTCAGAGAATGTGGACATAATTTAAGAGATGGGCAGAGACTGTGGATATGTTCCAAGAGATGGTCAGAGACTGGGGACATGCAGCAGGAGACTGTCAGAGACTGTGAATGTGCTATAGGAGTTGTTGGAGACAGGACATGCTTAAGGAGACAGTCATAGACTGGAGATATATTCCCTAGGAAAACACAAATTAGTATCTGCAAGGGCCCCAAGGGTCACACAAAAAGTATCAAAGGGCCACAGGTTGGGAACTAGGGGAATAAACATTCAAACAGTGGCTAAATGGTTAGCACTTCTTCCTGTCAGCACTAGGGTCGTTGGTTCAAATCCCAACCCTGGCACCACCTGCCTGGAATTTGCATGTTCTCCCTGTGCCTGCGTAGGTTTCCTCCCACACTCCAACGACATGCTGGTAGGTTAATTGGATCCTGTCTAAATTGTCCCTAGTATGTGTATGTATGAATGTGAGTTAGGGACCTTAGACTGTACACCCCTTGAGGGTTAGGGACCTTAGATTGTACATCCCTTGAGGGTTAGGGACCTTAGATTGTACGCCCCTTGAGGGTTAGGGACCTTAGATTGTACGCCCCTTGAGGGTTAGGGACCTTAGATTGTACGCCCCTTGAGGGTTAGGGACCTTAGATTGTACGCCCCTTGAGGGTTAGGGACCTTAGATTGTACGCCCCTTGAGGGTTAGGGACCTTAGATTGTACGCCCCTTGAGGGTTAGGGACCTTAGATTGTACGCCCCTTGAGGGTTAGGGACCTTAGATTGTACGCCCCTTGAGGGTTAGGGACCTTAGACTGTACACCCCTTGAGGGTTAGGGACCTTAGATTGTACGCACCTTGAGGGTTAGGGACCTTAGATTGTACGCCCCTTGAGGATATGGGACTGATGCGAATGCATTAAATATTTATAAAGCGCTGTGTAAATTGACGGCACTATATAAGTACCTGTAACAAATAAAAATAAACATGCAGAATCTCTGACTTGATAATCTTTACCTGGCTGAAATATTTACATACCATACTGGTGTGCGACCTTAAAGAATCACGCAGTTCAGGAACAATTGAAATGATGGGTTTTTGAATTGTAGGATTTTCTGCAGGACAAATGAGACAAATTTGCAGTCTGCCTGGTTTGTAAATCAATTTGGTCATCACTATGTGTGTAGTATGGTAAATGAACGATTCATCTTTCGATTGAATCTTTTAGATTCTGAAAAGGTGAAAGGAAATGCAAAAGGAAAGGGAATTCAAAGCCATATCTTCTTTATGAGTTTCTGAATGGAATTATTGTCAAAGTGTTCACAAACTTGGTCAAACTTTCTCATGGAAACACTGTTCAACAGGTAAAAAGTTTTGGGCATAAAATTAGCTAATCTTACATAATTTTGGGGTGCTGAAAACGAAAATGACCCTAAAAAATGTTGATTGGCTCTAGTTTCCATGATATATTCACCCATCTAATGACGTAAGCCATTCAAAATTATGATGCAACTTCAGCTGCATATTGCGCAATTGATACTGGTGACCAATAGAAAATTGCATGTATACTGAGATGATGCAATATTAGCCTTTAATTGCATCACTTCACTGCATAAAAGCTGCAGTATCTGTAGCTGATTGTAGTTCGACAGCGTCTTTACATTTCGTTTTATGCTTATATAGGCTACTCAGTAATGCCTCGAACTTGTGTGAATAAAGCAGATAATTTCTGCTATATCTGCGGTGAAATAACTTTTATCTCACAAAAAAGGAGGATAACAGGAATGATTAAGAAAGCCTACAACTTGCATTTTGGCTGCAAGATAGGAGACCAGGACAAGAGCTGGGCACCACATATATGCTGCAATTCTTGTGGGACGGCACTGGAGCAATGGTTGAATGGAAAAAAGGCATCTATGCCTTTCGCTGTGCCAATGATTTGGAGAGAGCCAACAGATCATGTTAGTAATTGTTACTTTTGTATGGTGCCTCCAACAAAAGGGCTAAATAAGAAGAAAAAGTTATCTGCGCTTCCATCAAGACATTGCAGCTATGGAAAGAAGATATCAAGGTAAATGGAGCCCATCAATGCTTGCTGACTATTGCTGGACAGTTGTAAGAGATAGCCCTTTCCTCGAATACAAGAGAAAAGCCAAGAGAAGCAAAACCGACACAAACTGAAGACAAAACTAGTGAGAATCCTAAGTATTAAAATGATACAACTTAGCTTATGGCTATAATTTTTCTTGGTAATCCTATGCAATATATTATGCCATTTAGGCTTTGTTATGTAGTCAATATCACTTGCTTTATATTTGTGGAAAGACATCTATCTATATAATTATTGTGCATTATGTAGTCATTACGCCTATAGTAGAACACTTTCCGTTTACAGAAAAACTAGAGCCAATTGACAAATTTCATTGTTATATTTGAACTCAGAATGTGAAATTCATTAAGAAATGGATCCTTTTGTTTCCAAAACTGGCAAAAAATAAAAATTTGTTGAACAGTGGAAATCATTTGTTTTTTTTAAAGTAAAACTCCTTATTTCTTTTCTCCCATTGCCACTTCCTGTTGGTAAGAATTCCTTCAGTTCCTGTTCAGTAGATAAGAACCGAGAGGAAATCTTTCCAAAATTAGGAGAAATACCATCTCAGTTGTCATTGGAATTGGAAGATCTGCCCTCACCTCCTCTCCCAGTGACAGGGGCAACAATTTAGTTTTCCCATCACTTTTTGCTTCATTAATAATGGTCACCAGAACAGGTAAAGAGGGGGAATACCCCCAACAGACACAGACAGCAATGAAAACCTGACAGGGGGTTTAACCCCCCTCGCCACTCTATTGGAAACTACAAAAAAAAAAAGGCATTGGCTTTAGATACACTTTGAAATCTAAAGTTTGCAATCTAACAGTTTAATGGAGAAGGAGAATTTCTCTATTAGAGACCCAGGCAGCAATAAAAACCTGAGAGGGGTTTAACCCCTCATGTTTTTGTCCAAAGGTACAACTTTCAGGCTTTGACTATAGATACACTTTGAAATCTCAAGTTTCGATATCCATGGATGGTGGATCTTCATGGAAGATTTTACTTACCTGTCCGACAGCCTTTGTGTTGAAGCCATCTTGAAGATCTCTGAGAATCTATACTATCCTACTCTTCCAGGTGTAACAAATAACGTGTCCTTCACTGGATGCTGTGGTTCCTCTCATTGACCCCCTATGTCAGTACAGGGCACAGTGGTGACACGGAATGGAACCACAGGAGCCACCGGGGGACACTCTAATCAGCACACCCGAAAGGTCAGTGCTTGGAGGTTTTCAAGAGAACCAAGCTTCCACACTCTGGCCCCTGGACAAGTGCAAAGCTTCTTCTTTTATAGGGTATTAGTGCAGCAATTTTTCTCACCCCCTGGCATGGTCACTAGGTGAAATATCTCTTGATCCCAATAGTAACTAGATGCTCTCCCTAAGCAGTATACAAAAAGGGTAGAACCTAGATGGGCCACTGAGGCAACTGTTTTTCCCTTAGGCCCATCTCTGGCCAATGTCTGGCTCAGCATGCTGCCTTAAGGAGGCAGACTTTATTTTATGATATGGTTCCTTGTTTGGTAAACTGAGAGGCTAGTTAGCTGTTACCTCTGTAAAACGACCCAGATAGAATAAGATGGGCCCCTCTCAGTCCTCTCCTTCTCTGCTTTGGGCAAGCCAAGCTGAAATCAGTCAAACCATTTATAGCATTGATCCAATTTGCCAAGCATGGGGTATTTCTTCTCATTTAGCGCTCTTTAGAAGAGTAAGGTACAAGAGGGTTCATAAGAGCCCCAAATATGGCTGAAAGAGTCTCATCTATAAAAACATTAGATAGTGCAAACATTAGGTCCATACCTTGCTAGAAAAATTAACTCATGCATGGCCTTAGTTGCCCAGTATTAATTTTGGAATCATTATCTTTGATGGAAGTGATTACCATTGCGTATGCTCAAGATTAGGAAGAGTTCAAATGGGGTTTAATAGGTTTGCCACATCCCCACCATTGCGTATGCTCAAGATTAAGAAGAGTTCATACTCCAAAGACATGCTGGTAGGTGAATTGGCTCCTGTTTAAAGTGGCCCTAGTATGTGTATGTATGGATGTAAGTTAGGGACCTTAGATTGTACGCCCCTTGAGGGTTAGGGACCTTAGATTGTACGCCCCTTGAGGGTTAGGGACCTTAGATTGTACGCCCCTTGAGAGATAGGGGCTTTAGATTGTACGCCCCTTGAGAGATAGGGGCTTTAGATTGTACGCCCCTTGAGGGTTAGGGACCTTAGATTGTACGCCCCTTGAGAGATAGGGACCTTAGATTGTACACCCCTTGAGGGTTAGGGACCTTAGATTGTACGCCCCTTGAGGGTTAGGGACCTTAGATTGTACGCCCCTTGAGGGTTAGGGACCTTAGATTGTACGCCCCTTGAGGGTTAGGGACCTTAGATTGTACGCCCCTTGAGGGTTAGGGACCTTAGATTGTACGCCCCTTGAGGGTTAGGGACCTTAGATTGTACGCCCCTTGAGGGTTAGGGACCTTAGATTGTACGCCCCTTGAGGGTTAGGGACCTTAGATTGTACGCCTCTTGAGGGTTAGGGACTGATGTGAATGTACAATATATATGTAAAGCGCTGCGTAAATTGACGGCGCTATATAAGTACCTGAAATAATAATAATTATGCCATGGAGAGTATGGTGGCAAATCTGTTAGCACTCTTGCCTTGCTGCATCAGAGTGATGAGGTTAATTGCTTATGTTATCTGCATGGAGATTGCCTGTAGTCCCACCTAGGATTCAAAAGAGCCATCAGATATTATCTTTTGCATCCTCAAGTTGACCCTAAAGTATTTTGTGTGCGCAGGTATGGTTGAGGTTTAGTCTGTAAGCTCCTGTGGAGGCAGAGGCTTATGAAAATGCTTATAGGGAACGAATAAAAATAAATATTATTTCCTATTGGACAGGGTTGTTCCTATGTGAGGGTCCTCAGAAGAGTTGTGACATTTATTTATCGCATGCAATTAAACATTGTTGTACCTTAATGCTCAACTTCAGCTTTCTTCGACTGAAGGCTCTTTCTGCCGGTAAGGGAGGATATAAGAGTCAGATGCCAATATCACACAAGAGGTAACCGCATACACACACCAATGCGGCCTTCATTCAACTAATATCAGACTTTTAACAGCCTTGAAAGTCGAAGGGAGGCCCGCACCCAGCAGGCCTCTAATGACCTTCCAAGGCTGACAGTGAAGCCATCTTTGGCCATTTTCCTTGCCTAGGCTGACTCCAATTGTCTATGTACTGTTCCTTGCTAGACAGATGCTAATGGAAACAGTGGAAAGGCACAGCCTATAAATGACATCTCCTCCCCCACCAGCAGAGGATGTACCCTGCACTTTCCTGTGCATGACAGCTGCTCACAATCCTACACCCCATTAATACCCAAGAGATATGTGAAAGGCTCAATCATACCTCTTCTCCATTTTTTTCCAGGCAGGGCGAAGGCCACAATTGCTGAATGTTAATGTGCTGTCAGGGAATCTTTCAAAGGAACAGCCACGGGGTTTCCGGTGAGTAGTCAGCAATACTGCCTCCCCTCCCCCACTGTATACTGCAGCTTTATTTTCCTCCTCCTCCCCCCACCACACTGTCTGGAGCTTGGATACACTGTCTATGCTGATCATTGGCAGTTGGAACCTTCCCTTATCACACTATTTTCATTCCACATGGAGGTATGAAAATACCACACTCCCTGACCTTGCTGGTGGTGGCTGCTAAGAATCAGACTGGTTTTGGTGCAGCTGGGGGAGCTGTAGATTTGCAAAAACATTTGCTAGTGGTAGAAAATGTATAAAATGCAAACCACAGTTGTAACCCTTTCTAAGCAACTGTAACACAAAGACAATGGTTGCATAATGAAATAGCGCTGCGTTTGGTTCAATGTTGTCTTTATGCCACTAGAAATAGGAAGTCGTATTTAGAAATATTAAAAATGTTTCGGTTGGTATCAGAGACATGTCATTTCTTTATGTATGCTGTTGAATTTCAATGGCAATTTATTGTGAGTAAAAGAATTACCTTCCTGAAAAAAAAAGGACAATGGCTATGTGGTGGGTTATCATTGGGCAATGGGTGGATGGATTTGTTCGAATGTCCCTACCGTACCGATTCATCTGTTTAGTGGAAGATAGAGATGGGCCTTTGGAGACTTTATAGGTGGGTGTATGTGACTTTATATGTGGGTGTTCCTATTTAAAATTTTGATTTTGCAAAATTTTTTAAATTCTGAAAAAAATCTAAAGGAATTGAAAAATATGTGGCCTTTTAAACCAACTGAAAAGGTTGGTATAGGACAGTGGTTCTCAACCTGTGGGTCGCGACCCCTTTGGGGGTCGAACGACCCTTTCACAGGGGTCGCCTAAGACCATCGGAAAACACATATTTCCGATGGTCTTAGGAACCATCCGTCTCCAGGCGGGTCCGCCCACATGCAGATACGCCCACATACAAGTACCTGACATGATGACATCATCGCGCCAACCCCATCACATACACCCCGTACAAATACAGGTGTATGTGACAGGGTTGGCTACATAATGTACTTACAGTTGCAAGAAAAAGTATGTGAACCCATTGGGATTACGTGAAGTTTTGCATGAATTGGGCATAAAATGTGCTCTGAACGTCATCTAAGTCACAACAATAGAAGAACACAGTTTGCTGAACATAATACTACACAAACATTAGATGTTGCCATGGTTTAATTGCACATAACATGTAAACATTCACAGTGCGGGGAGGAAAAAGTATGTGAGGCCCTAGCTTAATGACTTCTCCCAGAGCTAATTGGAGCCATGAGTGAGCCAACCTTGACTCCAATCAGTGTGATGATATTGGATGTGTTGCTGACAGCTGTCCTGCCCTTAAAAAACACACACCTGTTTTGGGTTTACTGCTTTCAAGAAGCACTGTCTGATGTGAACCATGCCTCGCAGAAAAGAGCTCTCAGAAGACCTACGATCAAGAATTGTTGACTTGCATGAAGCTGGAAAGGGTTACAAAAGTATCTCCAAAAGCCTTGATGTTCATGTGTCCACGGTAAGACAGACTGTCTACAAATGGAGAAAGTTTAGCACTGTTGCTACTCTCCCTAGGCGTGGTCGTCCTGTAAAAATGACTGCAAGAGCACAGCGCAGAATGCTGCATGAGGTAAAGAAGAATCCCAGAGTGTCAGCTAAAGACCTACAGAAATCTCTGGCACATGCTAACATTTTTGTTGACACATCTACAATAAGGAGAACATTAAACAAGAATGGAGTACATGGGAGGACACCACGGAGGAAGCCATTGCTGTCCAAAAAGAAGATTGCAGCACGTTTGAAGTTTGCAAAAGAGCACCTGGATGTTCCACAGCACTACTGGCAGAATATACTGTGAACAGATGAAACCAAGATTGAGTTGTTTGGGAAGAACACACAACACTATGTGTGGAGAAAAAAGGCCCAGCACACCAACATCAAACCCTCATCCCCACTGTGAAACATGGCGGAGGGAGCATCATAGTTTGGGGCTGCTTTGCTGTCTCAGGGCCTGGACGGATTGTTGTCATTGATGGGAAAATGAATTCCAGAGTTTATCAAGACATTTTGCAGGAAAACGTACGACCATCTGTCCGCCAACTGAAGCTCCGCAGAGGATGGGTGATGCAACAGGACAATGACCCAAAGCATACAAGTCATTCAACAAAACAATGGCTGCAACAGCACAGAATACGCCTTCTGGAGTGGCCTAGTCAGAGTCCTGACCTCAACCCCATTGAAATGCTGTGGCATGACCTTAAGAGAGCGATTCACACCAGACATCCCAAGAGTATTGCTACACTGAAACAGTTTTGTGAAGAGGAGTGGTTCAAAATGACTCCAGATCGTTGTGCAGGTCTGATCTGCAACTACAGGAAACGTTTGGTTGAGGTTATTGCTGCCAAAGGAGGGTCAACCAGTTATTAAGTCCAAAGGTTCACATACTTTTTCCTCCCTGCACTGTGAATGTTTACATGTTATGTGCAATTAAACCATGGCAACATCTAATGTTTGTGTAGTATTATGTTCAGCAGACTGTGTTCTTCTATTGTTGTGACTTAGATGACGTTCAGAGCACATTTTATGCCCAATTCATGCAAAACTCCACGTAATCGCAAGGGGTTCACATACTTTTTCTTGCAACTGTATGTGGACCAGTCGCACATGTGTAAAGAGCAGCTGCTGTGCAGAAAGCAGCTACTGTGTTAAAAGCAGCTACTGTGTTGAAAGCAGCTACTGTGTTGAAAGCAGCTACTGTGTTAAAAGCAGCTACTGTGTTGAAAGCAGCTACTCTGTTAAAAGCAGCTACTGTGTAGAAAGCAGCTACTGTGTTGAAAGCAGCTACTGTGTTGAAAGCAGCTACTCTGTTAAAAGCAGCTACTGTGTAGAAAGCAGCAGGATTGGAGGTAAAACGACACTTCATGAATTATAATTATAATTGTTTTTGTGATTAATCATTATGCTTTACTTATGTTCAATTTGTAACAATGAAAATACATTCTGCGTATTAGATATTTAGATTACGATTCATAATAGTAGCAAAATTACAGTTATGAAGTAGCAACAAAAATAATTTTATGGTTGGGGGTCGCCACAACTTGAGGAACTGTATTAAAGGGTCACGGCATTAGGAAGGTTGAGAACCACTGGTATAGGACAAAGTGATAAATCTTTAATTATTTTTCGTAAAAGTTGTACCAACCACATAAGTTCGAACAAACATTGGAACAAAAAGAAACTGCCGTTTTCATTTTTAATTTGCTGAAATATTTACATTCAAGTCTGTGTGATCTGTGAAGAACCAAGCATTTCAGGAACAATAAAAATGATCATTTCATGGATCCTATGATTTTCTGCAACAATAAAAATTATAATTTCATGGATCATATGATTTGCTGCAGGACAAATAAGAAAAATCAACTTGATCATCATTGTGTGTGTTATACCTGAATTATTCATTTTTTAATTAAAGGAAAACTCCGGGATAGGCAAAAAAAAAAAAAAATCACCCATCAGTACACCCCCTACACAAAACACTAAATGGTTAATACAATTTTAAAATTCCTTACCATTGAGGAGAAAAGTCTGATTGGATTTTCATGACCTCATCTCTGTAATTTAAAAGATAACAGCATCTGGTCCACCGAGGAAGATGTGTAACAGCAGTGATTACATAATGTCCTCTCCTCTCTCTCTCTGCAGTAAACAGGAAACTACAGTTCCCATCAGCCAATAAATAAATAATTTGCGCTAGTAAATGTGTATAAATATATAAATGTATATAAAGAAATCATCAAATCATAAGTCCAGAAAAAAATATATATATATGCCAATACCACAAAAAAATATAAAAAAACTTTTAAGTGCAAAAAACTTTTGTGCAAAAAAGTGTCTAAATATGAAAAATTTCACCAAAAAACCTTGATAATATAATGGCAGATCATCCATAAATATATCTTCAGAAACGGAAACTCTGCAACACACCGATCCTCATCGATCGAAATAACAGGATGAAAAACTTTATAGTTAATCGAAAATCCACTTCTCCAATAGATAAAGGACCACCTTCAAACGTATCCATGGGGGGAAATGCCAAGCACTCAAGAGAAACAGAAAGACTTCATGGTGCAATATTATAAAAACCAATTCCTTTATTAGGTACTCATTGCACTTACTCAAGAGGTGTCCCAGCCGACACCAGCATCAACAGCATAACAGCAATCACATAAACGAGCCTGGCTACTCAGCACATGCGCAGTAGCTGGCAGCCAAAAACTTAATGACGTCACATCAATCAAGCTCCGCCCTACGCGTTTCGTCATCGACGTCCTCACGGAGCTTAGGGCGGAGGGCGGAGCTTGATTGATGTGACGTCATTACGTTTTTGGCTGCCAGCTACTGCGCATGGTTCTTATAATATTGCACCATGAAGTCTTTCTGTTTCTCTCGACTGCTTGGCATTTCCCCCCATGGATACGTTTGAAGGTGGTCCTTTATCTATTGGAGAAGTGGATTTTCGATTAACTATAAAGTTTTTCATCCTGTTATTTCGATCGATGAGGATCGGTGTGTTGCAGAGTTTCCGTTTCTGAAGATATATTTATGGATGATCTGCCATTATATTATCAAGGTTTTTTGGTGAAATTTTTCATATTTAGACACTTTTTTGCACAAAAGTTTTTTGCACTTAAAAGTTTTTTTTATATTTTTTTGTGGTATTGGCATATATATATATTTTTTTCTGGACTTATGATTTGATGATTTCTTTATATACATTTATATATTTATACACATTTACTAGCGCAAATTATTTATTTATTGGTACACTTTATATATGGTGATTTTTTGCAGCTGGTACACTATTAGTAAGTTATATAATTTTGACCATAGGCGCTATTATTAATTTTTCTTAGTTCCCATCAGCCACAGGGAATTGTAGTGAATGTGGGCGGGTAGACTAGGCCTGTACATGTTGAATGTGTCTTGAGAGTCTCAGTCTGCCCACCACAGCAAGTAGGGCTGAATTACATCACTGCTTCCTGGAGAAAGAACTACAGGAGGGATGTGCCAAGACCAGTGGCTGGGGAAATAGGAGGCATAACAGCCAGTGGTTTTACAAACAGGAAACCAAAGAGAATTCATGCTTTAATTTGAAAATGAATAGGTTATTTCAGTGCAACTACTAAGTGAACTAGAAGATGGATGCCATATTCAGTAAAGGTAGGAAATTAACAATAAGGACGTGTAAAGAAGTTTTGCTTTCAATTTTTTTACATTCTGTAAAATTGGAAGGAATGCAAAGCCATTGCTTTTCTGTGAGTTTATAATTGGAATTATTGTTAGAGCATTAAACAATACAATAGATTTCCTTTTTACGGCTTTTAATTCTCTATTTTTACCTGAGGATCCTGCCAGTAAATTTGGTATTTTTCAACTTCTTTTTACCAAGCCAAGCTGTCCAGCAAAAGTGGCAGTTAGAGGGTTGAGATGAATCATTTAACACTGACAGGGATGTTTACAATGGTCAGCTTTTATTTATTTATGTAAAACATTTATCAGAAAAAAAAATGTTGCTGCAACTGCTTAAAAAATGTTAGCTTTTCCAGTGGCCTGATGTCACCCTTTCTGCCTTTGCTCCCAATTGTTAACAACCCTCTTTTCCCACCGGGTTTAGATCACCCAAGGGCGTTCTCTTGGTGGGTGGCTAATGGGTTCTCGCAGGTGCGACACTTTTTGGTTTTTCGGTCCTTCCCAACCTGGGATCTTTTTCGGGAGTCCCGGGATGTTCCCCCGGCGGAATTTTTTCGATACCTTCAATTGCGGCACTGGCTGCTCTCATTACGGCGCACTTCTGCTTTTCCATACCAGAAATCTGCCTTTGAACAGCTTTGCCAGCAGCGCCCGGGCGCCCTGGGCCTTATCTCCCTTCTTTATGCAGCTCTGAACAGACGCCGTCGCATACTTCTTTTTCATATGTTGTTCAGTGGGAGCGTGACCTGGGAGTGGCTGTGGATCCGGAGGACTGGAATAAGGCCTGGTCACTCATAGCTAAATGCTCATTTAATATGACCACACTGGAGGCAGCCTATAAGGTATTGTTTCGTTGGTACTGGGTTCCGGCTCGTTTGGCCCGGGCTAACCCTGCCTGTAGTGATCGATGTTTTCGGGGTTGTGGCCATCGTGGCGATGTCTTGCATACCTGGTGGTCATGCCCGAGACTGGTCCGTTTTTGGTCTCGTGTATTTGGCCTCCTTTTCACGTTGTTTCATCTCTCCATACGCCGGGATGTTCGGTATGCTTTGCTTCATTGCCCCATACCGGGCCTCTTGGCTCATCAGCAGAAGTTGGCGTCCTATTTGTTTTTATCGGCCGCCAGAACAATTGCTCAGGCCTGGAAGAGTCCGTTTGTCCCTTTTCAGGGGGTGCGGGATCGTATGACCAATATGATGCTCAACGAACAGATGTCGAGTATATGCAACGACTCCCAATGTAAATTTTCGAAAATATGGGAACTATGGTTGCAATATGCCTTTCCCACGCTTCCTTTGGCTAGTATGGGGATGTAATGGCGTTTGGCATTGGCATTTGATGGTGGACCCCTGCCCCCCTTTTCTTTTTTTTTTCTCTTCTCTTTCTTTCTCCCCTTTTCTATTAGTTTTTGGGTGACAGTGGACAGCTGCCTTTATTTACAGTTAGAATTTCATTACCGTCATTGTAACCTATGTGCCATTGATAGCCCCTGCGTGGGCGTATCTTCTGCCTTGTTTGGAGTTAGAGCACTGGTTTTTTTTTATTATTATGTTTTTTATCTTATCGGTGCAATTGATAGCCCCTGTGGGGGCATGTTTTGTCGCCTCTGTTTTATGCTGATTAAAACTAATAAAAACTATTGAAATATAAAAAATGTTAGCTTTAATTTGCTAGTCAATTCCATCTATAGCTGGCCATGCGCTGGAAGATTTTTGCATGAACATTTGTATGAAAAATTGTATGAAAATGAATCGGTGCATTCAGTGCCTTTGCAAATACCATTCATTATTAAAATTCATTCAAAATTTAGTTTGCTTTTAACATTTGTTTTTGAAGTGAAAGATTTTCTGGAAGGAAAATCACATTCACTCTTCGCAGTTTGTCCATTCAAGAAGATTTCCATCCTGCTCCTGCAGATTGCCTTGTCACTGCATTAGAAAATGAACATCAATTTGTTAGTGTGCCAGCTGCGATGCATGATCCTCATGCTGCAATCAAAAGTACCTGATCCAACATGCTAGATATTTTTTTTAGAAAAACAAAACAAATGATGGTACAATCGTATGACCTTTTGTTTTTCTGTCGATTGATCATTCGGTTTTTGCATCGTCTATGGCCTGCTTAACACAACCCCCTCCATGGGCTGACAATGCTGCTGTCCAAAGGTGTCTCTCTCCTTCCTCCATGAAGAGTGGAGACTCCTTAAGATGGGAAGTGTGTTTCTGGCTGGATCACCAGGTGGAAAAAAGGGAAAACAGAAGAAAACAAATGCAGCCAGCACATTTAAAGTTGTTGTAAAGCTAAAAAAAAAAAAGTTTTTCCTTTCCCTTAAAGCATGAGTGGGTCGCATCACTCATCACGCGCCCAGGCTGCAGTCTGGAGTAGTCTTTGTCAACCAGGGTGCCCAGGCACCCTGGGGTGCCTTCAGGCTTCTTCAGGGATGCCTTGGCAAAATGGCCAAAAATTATATACAAGCCAGCAGGTGGATCAATCCTGCCTTTTAGTACACAAAGCCACAGCTTTTTATTGTGCACTTTTATGACCTTCTACCTGCCAGCATCCTAACAACCCTAACAACCAATGACATCATCAGTTGATAAGGAGGACGTTGGGTGCATGCACATCATCCTTGTTTGGCCCTCCCCTGCCCCTCTCCATCAGCACTGGAATCACATTAACAGAGTGAAGGAGAGAAAATGAGAGAGACACACTGGAATACTAGTCGGTACCAGTGTGCAAAGGTGTCATTTGCTTTGGAAGAATAAATCACCTCCAACGTTGGGTGTACTGGATGTGTGTAGAATAGTTTTTTACATTTTAGATTGGGGTGATTTGAGATTATCCATAATTTTAAAGGGTGACTTGAGATTATCCATAATTTTAAAGGGTGCCTTGACCGAAAAAAGTTTGAGAAACACAGTCTAGAGCAGCAATGGGCAAACTACGGCCCGGCAGACCTTTTAATCCGGCCCGCGGAGCTAGGCTCCTCTCACAGTCCACCCTGAAGACCGGTGTAGCATGAAAATCTGTCTCCTATGAGGATCTGTCCCCCTCGACGTATCTGCGCATGTGCCGGAGATTGCCGATCGGCTGCTAATGCCTGAAACTGGCACATGCGCAGATACGTCGAGGGGGACAGATCCTCATAGGAGACAGATTTTCATGCTACACCGGAACAGCGTGGGAACACGGCGAGAGGAACGCACGGAGCAAAGGTAAGTGAATTGACACAGGGGGGACTTGGGGACTTAATATGGGGGATGAATTACTATAGGGGGGATGAATTACTATATGGGGGATGAATTTAATATGGGGGATGAATTACTATGGGGGATGAATTACTATAGGGGGGATGAATTACTATGGGGGATGAATTACTATATGGGGGATGAATTAATATAGGGGGGATGAATTACTATATGGGGGATGAATTACTATATGGGGGATGAATTACTATGGAGGATGAATTACTATGGGGGATGAATTACTATATGGGGGATGAATTACTATGGGGGATGAATTACTATGGGGGATGAATTACTATGGGGGGTGAATTACTATGGGGGGATGAATTACTATATGGGGGATGAATTACTATATGGGGGATTAATTACTATGCTTACTATGGGGGAATATTACTATACTTACTATGGATGACACATACACATCATTCATCTACTCTTGGTCCGGCCCCCGGGTCCAATATATGAACCCATTGCGGCCCTCAAGTCAAAAAGTTTGCCCACCCCTAGTCTAGAGTATGGACTTTTGTCAGGTTGTTTTTTTTTTTGTTTTGTGGTCTTTATCCCATTGGTCAGATTTCCTTTCATTTATTTGTTCATGAGATAGGAACTGAGAGGAAAGCTTTCCGCAATGAGAGGAAATACCTTCTCAATTGCCTGTTCCCCTTGGAAGATTTGCCCTCGCCTCCAGTCTTGGTGACAGCTGTAACATGTTGGATTTCCCAACACTTTTTGATAATGGTCACCATGAGAGATAAACTAGGTAAATCTCCCCATTTGAGATGCAAACAGCAGTAAAAAACCTGACGGGGGTTTTAAACCCTCACCACTGTATCCAAGTGTTATAAATAAAAGGCTTTGGCTGTAGGTGTATACTTTGAAATCTAAAGTTTAGCTTTCCAGGAGTTTTATAGAAGATCTTCACCAGCTGCCACCAATATCAATCTCCCACCTTTCTAATTTAAATGTATTTATTTCAGGTACTTATATAGCGCCAACAATTTATGCAGCACTGTACATGTAGATTGTACATTCCCATCAGTCCCTAACCCTCAAGGAGTTTACACGCTAAGGTCCCTAACTCACATTCATAGATACACCTAGGAGGGTTAATTTAGACAGGAGCCAATTAATCTACCAGCATGTCTTTGGCATATGGGAGGAAACCAGGAGGGAGAATATGCAAACTCCAGGCAGATGATGCTGTGGTTAGGATTCAAACCAACAACCCTAGTGCTGCCAATGGAAGTGCTAACCACTTAGCCAATGTGCTGTCTAAATCTGGATACTATGAGTAGCAAAATCCATTTTATTTAAAGTGATCCTGTCAGGGGGTGTAAAAATGATTACACCAGTACCCTCTGAAAAAAGAAACTTCATACTTACCTGTCCTACAGCCTTTGGTCTGAAACTTCACCTTTTTGAAGAGCTCCAAATATAATGGGTGTTTCAAACAGCGTGTTCCCCTACTGAATGCTATGGTGCCTTCCACAGACTCATATGTTCTTACAGGACATATTAGTGACATAAGGTCAGTGAGAGGAATTGCCACTAGGGGACACTTGATTTGACACACCCAGAAGTGTCATATAGTACCAATGCAACACCCCAGTGACCAGACAGGTAAATATAAAGCTTCTTCTTTCTGAGGTTATTAGTGCAGTAAGTTTTCACACCCTGACAGGATTGCTTTAAGTAAAATGTCTTTTGTCTTTCATAGTAACTAGATTCTTTCTTTCAGCACTGTATGGAAAGAAAAGAGAGAACCCGGTTGGGCCTCTGAGGAAACAAATTGTTTTTCTCTTAGGTACAAAGTCCATTTCTTGCCAAAGTTTGGCTCAGTATGATGCTCTAATGGACAATAGGCAGATATTGTTGCATAATATGATTTTTTCATGGTCCTGACACCATGCCAAGCCTCCTAAGCTTCTGCTCACCCCCACCCACTGAGCTCTAGAGACTTCTCCAAGTCTTCTAGATCAGGGGGAGGTGTCAGTGAGCTGATCTGTAGAGCTTCTCTGCCCTGACCCATATTTTTCCCTAAGGTACGAAGTCCATTTCTGTCCAAAGTTTGGCTCAGTATGATGCTCTAATGGACAATAGGCAGATATTGTTGCACATGATTTTTTTGACTGATAAACTGAGAGGTGAATTAGGTATCACCTCTGTAAGAACCGAGAATGGAGAAGATAAGCTGATCCCAGACCTCTTTTTCTCTGTTGTACGCAAACCAGGCTTGTTAATCGAGTTTGAAAGGCATGGCGCACTGTTTTCTCATCTAACTTACTTCATAGAAGAGTAAGATACAAGATATTTGGTAATGTGCCACAGAGGGTTTGTAATATGGCTGAAAGAGTCTCAACTACAAAGGAAAGTGCAAATGTTAGGTCCGTAACTTGTTACAAAGTTAACTCATGCATGGATTTGGTATTTTCCACCCCCACTTGGTGGTTGACCAGTAATAATTTTGGAATCATCTTTGATGGCAGTGATTATGTCATATCTGGGCAGCATGGTTGCATGAAAGTCAGTTTACTTCATCATGGGTCATTTGAATGGACTTTGCCTGAATTTCCACCCAAGATTAAAAACGTGCTATGGAAGGATATCTGTTGCCTCCTCAAGTTGACCCTGAAATGTTTTTTGTATGGGGGTGTAATCGGGGCTTTAGACTGTAAGCTCCCGTGTAAAGCGTCGATGTATTCTGTTGTGTGACATTCTGGGTTATATATAATTAAATAAAACAAATACATTTTTGATTCCCTTTTGGACAAGGTTGTTTCTGTTCAATGTCCCTCTGAAGAGTTGTGACTTTTCTTTGTTGCATGCAAGTAAACATTGCTGCGCCTTAACCCTCAACTTCAGCCTTCTTGTACTGAAGGGCCTTTCTGCTTTAAGGATATAGAATTCAAATGCCAATATCAGATAAGAGATAACCACACACACACACCAATGCGACCTATAACAACCTAGAAACTCAGAGGGAGGCCCCACACAGCCTTCTAATGACCTTCTTTGGCAGTGAAGCCAACTTTGGCCATTTTCCTTGCTGAAGCCAACCCAAATTGCCAGTCTACTGTTCCTTGCTAGACAGATGCTAATGGAACCAGTTCGAAGGCAAAGCCTATAAATGGTATTACCTCCCCCTCCTCCACTATTAGGGGATGTACCCTGCAGTTTCCTGTCCATGACAGCTGTTCACAATCCTACACCCCATTAACACCCAAGGGATATGTGAAAGACTAAAGCATACCTCTTCTCCATATTTTTTCCCCACGGCAGGGCGAAGGCCACAATTGCTGTCAGTTAGGGGATGTATCAAAGGAACAGCCACGGGGTTTCTGGTGAGTAGTGAGCAATACTGCCTCCCCTCCCCCACAGGATACTGCAGCTTTTTTTTCTTCTTCCTCCCCCACACACAGTGAGCTGTAGCCACACTGCCTGGAGCTTGGATACAGTTTCTATGCCGACCATTGGCAGTTGGAGCATTTCCTTGTCACATTCATGGAGGTGGGAAAATACCACACTCCCTGACCTTGCCGGGGGTGGCTGGTCAAGAATCAGACTGGTGTTGGTGCAGCTGGGGGAGCTGTAGATTCATAAAACATTTGTTAATGTAAGAAAAAAAAGTAAATGAAAGCCACGGTTGTAACCCTTTCTAAACAATTGTAACACAAATGCAACAATTGCATAAAATTCGAGGATGAGTCAAAAATGATCCGCAGTCTGGCTGTAGAATTTATTTTAATTAACATTTAGAAAAGACAAATATCTAATTTTTCACCATAATTTCTTGACCAGGGGACTAAAGATGGCTTGTAAGTCCCACTCAAATGATATCTACTCCAATCCTTAACCTAAATAACCACACTGACAACAAATGGAGTTAATGGCCGTTTATTACAACCATCAATAAATAACATTTTTAAATAACAGAAAAGCACAGTATAAACATACGTTCTTGCAAGGTCCCAATAGACATCAAGAAAAATGAATACCTGCGTCCAGCTTAACTAGGCCGCCAGACGCAACATCACCGACTCGGAGACACCACCGCAGATACCCCCACCAGAACAACTGGAAGCCGTACCTCAGACGGGTTCCTACAAAGTGCCTTTTCTTGTGCCCACCGTAACCAACGAGGACCTTGCACCTCGCCAAACGTCCCCCAGCACCAATATGGCACAACCACCACCCAGGCAAACCATAAAACAACGGGCGGGCAAGAGGGAAAACTCTCTCCAGACTGAAAAAAACCCCTGCCACACCCTGTAAGACCACCCCTCGTAGCTTACCCCACTCCTTCCTTAACTATCTTGACTCCCCCTTATGCTAATGGGACTCTGCCTTTCCCAACCCCCTTTAACCCGTCATGCCGGCCCTTCGTTCAGGTCTTCTTTCTTCTTACTCCGGCCCTTCCTTTACTTTTCAATGCACTTTGTCCATCTGTCAACAAACTTTCGTATTCCCACATTAAAAAATGTTTTAGGATGAGCTACGAGCCACAGATGCACCTCTTATGCCAGTGGTTCTCAACCTTCCTAATGTCGCGACCCTTTAATACAGTTCCTCATGTTGTGGTGACCCCCAACCATAAAATTATTCAAACGGTAGATCATTTTGCGCCCTGGTCAATCGACTGAAGGAATTTGATGGGAACGGAAGTTAATCTGATTGCCAATTGAATCTGATAGTAAAATTGAAGCGTGTAGGCCAGTATTCCCCCCCTCCCCTCCAGGGATATCAGCCCTCTCCCACACCAAGTCGTCTGTCCTGAGGCTCCTTTTATGACCCCGGAAAGTTTGGGATTGCTGGACGCTGTGTACTTCCCCCTAGCGGGCCGCGGGCCCTGGTGCCAGCCCTCGTGCTGTGAGGAGAAGCCTCCGTGGGAGGTGAGCGGCTGTAGGGCACATGCTCTGCGGGTAACCAGATCCCCCTTCCTCCCTCAAAGGGGGGCCCGGCTCACATCTATCCAGCTGTTGTGAGCAGCTGCCCGCCCGGGGAAACATGCAGCAGGTGCAAGGTCAGCCAATGGGCGGCAGCGGGGCACCTCCGACCTGTCCCTTGCAGGGGAGGAACCTCCAGCCTGGTCGGCCACTCATAACGCACAGGGAAGAGGGAGCGAGCCAGTCAGTATGCTGGTTTTAGTTCAGAGTGAGGGGCTTGCAGAAAGCCGGAAGTACGGGACACTCTGCCGAGCCCCTCCGGCCGCCCTCACCACTACTTCATAGAGTATCTGCATGTGGGCGGACCCGCCTGAAGACAGATAAAGGAGCGGTGTCTCAGTTCCTAAGACCATCGGAAATATGTGTTTTCCGATGGTCTTAGGCGACCCCTGTGAAAGGGTCGTTCGACCCCCAAAGGGGTCGTGACCCACAGGTTGAGACCCGCTGTCTTATGCATTTCATAGGCAGAGCCATGGCTAATTTGCAAATGATTTGCCACATAATCCTGTGTCACTCTTCTATGCTACAGAATCATTTCACTTGTTGTTATCGGCCGTGGACAGGCGTCTGGCTCCTTCTTGGTAGCTAACTTTTGCGCAACCTTCTTTGAACTCCTCTATCTATTCATATACACTTCTTCGCTACAAAACACTTTTTCCATGCGGCGCACAAAGTCTTTGATAAATAATAGCACCAGATACACCCTCACAGACCACAAAAAAGATGAATCACTGCACGCTACTCTTCTTTCATGCAAATCACAAGTGGGGCATCCATTTTTGCTTACACTGCAGTTACAAATGAACTGACTGAGCACATTCACATCTTCACAGCAGATGGGGAGACAGTAGCCGTGAATAGAAAGCTCTTGTAGTATTGCCCCCTTAGGAGTTGCTGGGTTTTAGGTCCCCCATAGTCCCGGATTGCTAGACAACCCGCATTTCCTTCAGACCTTGTACACAGGAGACAGAAAACAGTCCTTGAGCTTGTTTTTTTTTTTTATTTTATTAAGGGGTATTGAACGTGGTTGAGGTTGGGGGGTGTATGGGATGCCCAGAGGAACTGTAAACTGAGGCCATTAGACAACAAAGTCTCTTGGTTGGGAGAGCTCTCCAGCCCTCCTGGTGTACCACTTAAGACCCCAGATGAAATCTCCTCTTCACCCAGCTGCCTGAGGTAATCCCTGGGTAAGGGGACCCACCAGAGTCTGCCACTGTAAAATCAGCAGTCCCAAATGGCAGTTAGTCAGGTTTCCCACCAGAATGCCCTCTCCCCTTATCTGGCCCAGGGGGTGTGGGATTACTCACTCAGTCCTGTCCTGCAAGTTTATGGGTTGATGGCTGCCTTCAGGCCTTACATTGGGCTGGCTCATTCCCTGCCTCCCAGACTGTCCTCTGTCATGGGACGGGTGAGGCTGAGAGATCCTCCCTTTCAGCTCCTGCCTGCAGGTAGGCCTATCTCCTGGGCCCCCACTCCAGCCTTCTCACTTCATATTTCACCTGAACTCTCTTGCTACTGAGCAAGCTCTATCACTCTTAAGGGCTGTCCTGACACCATCGCAAGCCCCTGTGTCCTTGCCCAAACTCAAAAAAGCCTATAAAAAAGGTACCAGGGGCATCTCATGGAGCCCCCTACTGACCCCAGGCCCTTGGGCAGGGCCCGAGTTTCCTAATAGTCAGTCCGCCCCCGTAGTAGTCCATCCACCACTACCTTATCCATAGGTTGACAGCTCTACAAGGGTAAACAAAAAATGCTGGACGACCATTAGGTGGTAGGAGGTCACACCCAGGAATAGTGCCACGTCCCCAAAAAAGGATAAATATTTCAAAAAAATAACTAATGGACTTTTTAGGCGCATAAACTTGGTCCACAAAAGATAAAGTCAATTGTTACTTTATTAACATGTCACATCTAAAACATATCAAACATGTATGTAAACTTGCATTGCACAATTGAAACACAGCATGTTCCCGCCCATCAACCAAATTACTGGCTGTTCCAATGGAAGTTAAGTAGGGATGGTAGATACAATTTACTTCCTTCAGAGGGTGGGGAATGTCCAAGCTGTGAGGAAAATGCCCAACATGTTTCATGACTGGAGTCGCTTCCTCAGGGGCTAGCAACGCATATAGATAAACAGTGTGTGTTGTATGATAAAGGACTCCTCAATGCAGCAACCAAGGTCCCCCGGCCAACCAGAAACAGGAACCACACCGCAGGGTATGCATCAGTTAAGCAGTAGGCAGACAAAGAACCCCACAGGGATCACAGGCATTCAGCAAAAAATAATAAATCGGAGGTACAAGGCAACAGTCGGCATTATCATCATAATAATCCAGTTAGCAAAGATTAGTGGTGGAGGACAGTATAGGCCTCTATAAATGAAGCAACACGTCCACTGTATAGGCCTAAAGGGCACATGTGGACACCCATTGTCCATAAAACAAAGTGCTGAAAGCAGAGGCGGACTGACCATTTGGAAACTCGGGCACTGCCAGAGGGCCCAGGGTCAGTAGGGGGCCCCATGAGATGCCCCTGGTACCTTTTTCATAGGCTTTTTTGAGTTTGGGCAAGGACACAGGGGCCCCATGATCCCCTATTGCCCGGGGGCCCCATGAATTGTCAGTCCACCCCTGGCTAAAAGACCCTCAACAGATTATCTCCACTATAAGGCATGAAAACCGATTGGCTGCATTATAGCCAAAGAAGAGACCCATACAAAAGCCAACGATTACCCTCATGGTGTTAGAGGAATCCCAGAGGCTCTACAAGGGTGTCTGCAATGCTCCTCCATAGATAAAGTAGAAGAGTGAGCGTAGCCACCCTAGGACATGAAATGTGTTACTGGCCAGATCACAGGTGAGAAATAAGAGAAAAAGTAGAAAACTAATGTAGCCACCACGTCTAAGAACTGGTAACCTGCAGTATATCCAATGTTTGTTCTTGGGTTTAAATACACTTTAAGACCATGTTACCTTTACTTACGTGGAGAACAATTGCAATTATTCCTGGAGGAAGATAAGAATTTTCCTAACTCGCTCTACCTGATATTGAGATTTCAGTGATCTGATTTCCATCTACTTGAAATGACTTTATCTCCAGCGGATTTACCCGATGTTATAACTTTATGACCATAAGTCCTACTGTGTGCAGCTGTCAGGTTCTGAAGTTGTGGCAGTTTGCCAACCATTACTTAAAAAAGAAAAATGATGGCCAACTGCCGATCTGGATCACCTGCCAACCATTTATATCTGTATGCAGTAGTCTGTGTACTTTTCCCACCTTTTACATGGTGATTGCCCCACTCTCTTAATGCTGCACAAATGTTGGTTCTAGGATATTAAATTGTGAGCACAGATGGGGTACACACTTGTTGGCCATATTACCAGTGATCAGGGGCTTAATGATTCCTTCTAGTTATATACCCATGATTGGAGCTTTGGGCCATGTTTAGAGCTTATTGCCTGTTTACTTTCATATATCATTTGAGGGACCCTGGTTCCGACTCTCACTGATCTGTCTATATCTGCAATTTGAAAGATTTTGTCTCTGCATTTACCTTCATGTGTCTGTAGCCACGTCGCTCTGTTGAGATGGTCCCTGCACTTGCATGTGTTGGGTGTCAGGGCAGGAGCTGTGGAACGGACAGGCAGGCCTAAACAATGTAACGCACTGGCTGACGACAACCACCACCCACAGACCGAAGTCCCTCAGGGCGCGGAGTCTAAGTCCCAGGCTGCCCTTCACCAGGGCCCCTGATGGTGGGGATGGACTTGACGCAGCCAGGAACCAGGTCGCGGCCCCCGAGACACCTCAGTTGCGGTAATGGCCGCCGCCAATGGTGAGTAGCTGGTGGAAAAGACAATAGAGTAGTCAGGCAGGCCGGGTCAACAACAACGGGACAAAACGGTACAGGACAGCAGACGAGAATCACAGGTCACGAGCCGGGTTCAGGAACAGAGGGTCAGATCAAAAGAGAACACAAAGAATAGTCGAGTCACAAGCCGAGTCAGATTCCAGGAGAGTCACGAGAGTCAGAACAGAGTAATAACAACACAAAGACACAAGGCACAAGTGCAAAGAGCATGTGCGGGCCACAGGCTTATATGTCATCAGCCACACCCCTCTGGGGGATGGACCTCAGAGAACTGAAGGCATAAAGGATTCCCACCATGCTCAGCAGAAATCCAAGATGGATGCCAGCACATGGAGTAACATAACCTCTGGGAAAAGGTAGGACCTTGACATTGGGTCTGTGTGGCACGGCCAGTGCTTTGGTTTGCTATCTGGTCCAGATTTAAGTACATTCTGCATTATTTCCTTTATTCTCCTTATAAAGCAGGTGCGAAACGCGTAGAAACATCAAGGCTAATGCCCAGTTGCGTTAGGGTGTTGTTATGCTGTGTAAGTGTGTCCCCTAAAAGGGGCTACTACCATGCAGATGGTTTTTAACCACATGCCATCAAAGCCAATTCTGACATTTTTCTTATAAAATCATCATTTTTTTTGCTAGAAAATCACCTAGAACCCGCAAACATTATATGTTTTTTAAGCAGAGACTCTAGAGCAGGGTTCCCAAACTTTCTAAACAAAGAGCCAGTTTACTGCCATTCAGTCTTTAGGGGGGCTGGACTATGGCCAACGGGAATACAAAATGTCCCAGAATCAGTGGGAGTAAACAATCCATCATTGTGTAACAGTGGCAGGAATTGTGCCTCACCATTGGCATCATTAGGAGGTATTGTGCCCCTTCATTGGTGTCATTGGGCCCCATTGTTGGTGTCATTACATAATTACATAGTTAGTCTGGCTGAAAAAAGACAAAAGTCCATCCAGTTCAACCAATTAAAAAAAAAAGTTATAATCCTACACCCACAGTTGATCTAAAGGAAGGCAAAAAACCCAGCAAAGCATCATTGCATTTGGCCCCTGGGCCACAGTTTGGAGACCACTGCTCTAGAGAATAAAATGGGGGGTGATGCAATTTTTTTGTCACACTGTATTCGTGCAACAAACCTTTAATGCATTTTAGTGCACAAACACAATATAAAACCCATTTTTTGTATAAAATATAAAAGATAATGTCGTGCTGAGTAAATAGATACCAAACATGTTACGCTTTAAAATTGTGCACGCCCGTGGTAACAGACTACAGTATATGAAATTATCCATAGGGGGCGCTTTAAAAGCCTTTACAGGTTACCAGTTTAGAGTTACACTGTCTGGTGGTAAAATTATTGCTCTCACTCGGACACTCACAGCGATATCTCACATGTGTGCTGCGACCGCTGTTTACATATGGGTGCGGGACCTACCTGCACATTTGCATTTGAACAGTGGGACAGGTCGCTTAAAATTTTGTTTTTTTTAATTTTATTATTTTATTTATTTAAACTTACTTTTTTTTCTAACAATGTACCTTTTTCTTGATCAACTGTATTGCTATCACTAGTGATTAACAACATACCTTGTGATTGCATGCGCAGTGACAGGTCCTCTTTATAGAGAGATCTGAGTTCTGTTAGACCCCAGATGTTTCCTCTGGCCTCCAAAGCATCCGGTTAAACCAAGGTCGGTTTGATCAGATGTTTGTACAAACTGTTAACGGCTTGTAAGGACACTTTTGAACGATGGAAACTTACTGCTGGAAAACATAGGTTAAAAAACATCTATTTAGCTGCGTTTGCATAATGCATTTATGTGTGTTTGCGTTTAGAATAGTTTTTTAAAGATAAGCACAGGAGAACCTCCCAAATGCCCAGAATGCACTGAAAAGGGGTACATTAGTAACTATTTCAGACTGTTTCAGAGAAATACAGAGAGTAGAAGCAGAGACAGCAGTACGTGTGGAGATTAGCTTAGGCGTGAGTTGCTGATTAACATTTCTTTTGTTTCCAAGGGTGGGAAAGGTGTCTGGTGGAGGGAGTCATTAAGGCCACCTGGCAGGGGGTCTTCATGAGGAATTTGAGGTGTGAATGGTCATTAACATATCTTTTGTTTCCAAGGGTGGGAGAGGTCTGAGGTGTGAATTGGTCATTACAATGTGTGACAAGCCTGGTAGGAACATCCTGTGTTCAGTGTTTTGTCCATCTGAGTACCTTTAAAACGCTTTGCATGCATTTTTCATGATGAAAAAAGGCTCTGGACAGCATCAGGAACTGGAAGAGTTAAAACATTTTTTCAAATGCAATTTGCCGCGTTTACAAGCGGTTTGATTTTGAAACACTGATAAAATCGACTGCTGAACGCAAGTTTTTTGCGTTAAAAAAAACAACTGTAAACTCAACTGCCTGTAAACGACGATGTGTACACGGACACATAGGAAAACATTAGGGAGAGTTCAGGGGCTGCTGAAAAAAACGCTGAACAGCTCCCAAACATGAGTTTACCAGCCGCAGTGTACATGAGCCCTAAACACTGAAACCGGAAGTCATGAAACCCTGAAACCCTCATTGCTTATGGGAGAGAGAGAATAAATGAGAGACAGAGACAGAACATCAATTTCTTTCTCTCTGTTTAGTCCACAGGATGCCGCTGGTTGGAATGGTCCGGGCTCCCTGATTGGATGGGAGAGGCTGGGAAAAGCTGTATAGCCACTCAAATAATTTCAAATACCGCGATGATACCTGCAGCTTCAGGCACCATTCCAGTATAACCACTGAAACTACAGGCGGCAAGTAGTTAAGATGCATTGGGATGTATACTTCTGTACTTTTTATTATTTTTATTTTTTATTCGTTTCTTTCTTTATGTCTGTGATAAATGAATGCATTTGGAGGGGAAAACCAATTTTAACCCTCTCATGCATGATTTCTGAAAGTTACAGTTTGGATCTTTTTCCTCTGTGTTTTTATAACTCTTTGGGCATAAAAAGAGAAAAATGTTACTTTATTTTTTTGAACACTCATTTTCAAGGAGCTCTTCACATGTCCACTTGAGTGGACAGCATGTTTTTGCTGGCTCCTTCCCTGCTACACAGGGGGTCCTCTCTCAGGGGACTGCTGAGGTTGAGAGATCCTCTTTTCCAGGCTCAGCCCGGAGGTAGGATTCTTCCCACTGGGCCCACTCCCAGGCTTCTGCATCCCAGTTTCTCACGTCATCTTCCATCCAAACTCTCCTGCTGCTGAGCAGGCTCTCTCACATTTAAAGGCTGCCCTGGCCCCATGCCAAGCCTCCTACTTGGGGACTCCTCTGAGTGTGCAGGGTAGCCCCTCTTCACCCCCCACCCACTGTTTCTTGAAACTTTTCCAAGTCTCTAGAGCAGGGTGAAGTATCAGGGAACTGACCTGCAGAGCCCTCAGCCCTGAGCCTACATTTGACCCATCTGACTCATGCCCCAGGTTGCTACTCAGCCTTCCTAACTAAAAAACTAGCTAGCTCCACCTAGCTAACTGGATCGGCGCTACAAGTAAATAACTCCCATTGATTCAAAATATCTTTGCTAATGTTGGAAATGGAACCAAGCATCATTGATAGGAGGACTACCGCTGGAGACACTATGACATCAGAGATACACATAGGATTATTGGAGGTAACTACTGCTTGCCAAAATGGGGAAATCAATGGACAGCTCCTCCACCAAATATGGAGATAAAAGATCTTATAACTTTTCTCCTGATAATAAGAAAACACAGGCTGTTCATGCAAATAAATGAAAACTTTTCTCCATTCATCCATTGAAAAAGATTTATTCAAAAAATGTTTCCATCTAGATATGAAAAGAGGACTCTCTCTAGTGCTCTGCTCTCTCAACATGCAGTATAACCAGGGGCGGACTGACAACTCATGGGGCCCCCGGGCAATAGGGGATCAGGTGGCCCTTGTGTCCATGCCCAAACTCAAAAAAGCCTACGAAAAAGGTACCAGGGGCATCTCATAGGGTCCCCTACTGACCCCGGCGTTTCCAAATGATCAGTCCCCCCCTGAGTATAACTGAGATAATGTGTGTTCCGGGGTAGTAGGGCATCAAAGAGAGGTTTCTAATGGAGTTATGCTCTGAAACAAGACGACCACATTTGAGTTTGTGGAAAAAAACCCAAGAATTGGTTCAATGTGAACCAATTATTAGGTTGTAGAGTGTGCAACATGTTCACTTCAATGGCAGCCCCACTATCCCCCATTGCCCTGTTCAGTTGCCAGGGGTGAAGAAAAATACTTGGTGCTTCTGGGTATAGGATCATGGGACTCCCCCTCCTGCTCTTCTCCATGACTTGGGATGTATGAGTTTTCATTTCCCAGGGATTAAAGCAAACAAATCTGGAGATTTTGCCAAAATTTCACCATTTAGGCCTGTTTTATAGAAATTGGAGAAGATTAAATAAAGCAGATCTTCATGTCAAAACATGACTTTGCACTATTTTTTTTTTTGTGTTCATGCTTCAGCTTGCTCCTTGCCTCTATTCCCACCCTGCTCCAGGTGCCTCCTGGAATATGCACCTCACATATCCCAAGAGGCATCGGCTTCTTCCACAAACTGCGTCTGGAGGAGGACGTGTCATTGGGAAATGGCTGCAAGAATCTGGAAGAGACGGCCAGCTCACAATGATGTTGGAAAGGAAGATGGAGGGACCATGTGGGAGGCAAAAAAGTGGTGGATCACAGCAAAACACTACTGGATTCACTGGATGTGTGAATATACTTTCGAGGTTAACCAAAAGAAAATGGTAAGCGGGGGAGGGTTAGAAAAAAAAAAGGGGAGTGAAGGTCTGTAAGGTGGTCCCTCCAAAAGAAGATCTATTATAATGATCTTTTTCAGCAGCCTATGTCTCTTTCCTTGGAAGAAGTGCTTCATCCTCCATCAGACTCTTCAACATTCAACACATTATTATTATTATTACTTTTATAGCGCCGTCAATTTATACAGCTCTTTACATATATGGTACATTCATATCAGTCCCTGCCATAAAGGATCTTACAATTTTAAGGTCCCTAACTCGCATTCATACATACACATACTAGGGCAGCAATGGGCAAACTACGGCCCGCGGGCCGTATACGGACCGGCGGACCTTTTAATCCGGCCCGCGGAGCTAGGCTCCCGCTAGGCTCCTCTCACAGTCCGCCCTGAAGACTGGTGTAGCATGAAAATCTGTCTCCTATGAGGATCTGTCCCCCTCGACGTATCTGCGCATGTGCCAGAGATCGCCGATCGGCTGCTAATGCCTGAAACTGGCACATGCGCAGATACGTCGAGGGGGACAGATCCTCATAGGAGACAGATTTTCATGCTACACCGGAACGGCGCGGGAACACGGCGAGAGGAACGCGCGGAGCAAAGGTAAGTGAATTGACACAGGGGGGACTTGGGGACTTAATATGGGGGATGAATTAATATGGGGAATGAATTACTATGGGGGGGATGAATTACTATATGGGGGATGAATTACTATGGGGGATGAATTAATATATGGGGGATGAATTACTATGGGGGATGAATTACTATAGGGGGGATGAATTACTATATGGGGGATGAATTACTATGGGGGATTAATTACTATATGGGGGATGAATTACTATGGGGGATTAATTACTATATGGGGGATGAATTACTATGGGGGATGAATTAATATATGGGGGATGAATTACTATGGGGGATGAATTAATATATGGGGGATGAATTACTATGGGGGATGAATTACTATAGGGGGGATGAATTACTATGGGGGATGAATTACTATAGGGGGGATGAATTACTATGGGGGATGAATTAATATATGGGGGATGAATTACTATGGGGGATGAATTACTATAGGGGGGATGAATTACTATATGGGGGATGAATTACTATGGGGGATGAATTACTATATGGGGGATGAATTACTATGGGGGATGAATTACTATGGGGGATGAATTACTATATGGGGGATTAATTACTATGCTTACTATGGGAGAATATTACTATACTTACTATGGATGACACATACACATCATTCATCTACTCTTGGTCCGGCCCCCGGGTCCAATATGTGAACCCATTGCGGCCCTCAAGTCAAAAAGTTTGCCCACCCCTGTACTAGGGTCACAATTAGACAGGAGCCAATTAACCTACCAGCATGTCTTTGGGTTGTGGGAGGAAACCATAGTACCCAGAGGAAACCCACACAGGCACAGGGAAAGCATGTAGACTTCACGCAGTTAGTGTCATGATTTTTGTTTAGATCAATATGTGAATAAATATTGTGACATCTCCTGAGGAAGTGGATCAAGTCCATGAAGCGCGTTGAGCCTAAAGAACTGAACCATCCATGGCGTAATATGTTACTCTATTACATTTTGACCTTTTAACTTGTGTATAATAACATGTTTTTTGAATCAATATGAGAAATATATGTTTACGATTATTGATATAAAATAAATAATGATTATAGATATATGCTGTGCCTCAAAAGTCCCCATTTTCTTTTGGGGTTTCGGTTTTCCCTTTTTCTCTCTGTATAATTAATATTTAAAGGGATGTGGCACTATTCTTTTTTTTTTTTTTTTAAGTTACTAGAGTGTCAGGTGCCGTTGTCCCCTGCCGCACAAATTGATTTCACCCACTGACATCTACGCCAATCCCAGGGGCGGACTGACCATTTGGAAACTGCCCGAGGACCCAGGGTCAGTAGGGGGCCCCATGAGATGCCCCTGGTACCTTTTTCATTGGCTTTTTTGAGTTTGTACAAGGACACAGGGTCCCCCTGATCCCCTATTGCCCGGGGGCCCCATGAGTTGTCAGTCCACCCCTGGCCATTGCTATGATGTAGGACCAGAGGATGGAACGACAATGCCAGGTAGGTAACACCAAGGAAAGAGTCATACGTCTGGAAAAGGCTGCAGCACTTCAAAGGAAGAAAGTCGGGTATAATGCCACTCCTACTGTAGGGAACTGCTTTGGCGATTTTTGGGGGAACAACACCAGTATCACTTTAAGGACAGCAAGTGCAGCCATTAAATTCAACTCACTCCCATATGCCAAGGTGTATCCAGAGCTGCTACATTCATTTTTTCAACAGAATAGGCCTAGAAACATCTAGCACCGGAACGTACGTTATTAAAACTATTGTAGATACACACTCATGATTTTACATCGAAGGTCTGTTTCTTATAAAATCTTAATGTCGTTCTCTGGTTCGTATATTTACAGCACAGTTGGAAAGGGCCAATCCTTGTTCAACACTGCGTGAAGGAGAGGGCTTCTCGCTCTTTGCCCGCCTGGGTTCATGCACTTGGCGCTCTGCCTTCTTTATGCTACAGCCGGACTCATTGATGTGTGTTTGTCATTTTATTTTTTTTTCCCCCTCGTGTTTTTTGGTTCCCATATGAAATATAACTCTATCCCTTCTTACCGACTAACATAACCAATGAGCTAAATCTAAATTGCAACTAATCAGAAAAGATCCACAAAAAGCAATTTAGTTAAAAAAATAATTTAGTCGAAATAAAAATCTCTCTAATTAAAGAGGTATTAACCCCAAAATCTAAAATGTCACATATTACAGCTTACCAGTCATTGGATATGGTGGCTGCATTAGTTTTTTGGGGGGTTTTTAGGCTCTTTTTGCCTCTGTTTTCACCCGGTGATTTGGCCAGTAACACACCTCCTGTATTAGAGCGCCCTTACTCTGGATGAAGGAGCAACAGAGACACTTTTGACCAGCAGCATTGTCCATCTGGGGGGGAGGGAGTGTTAGATGGAATAGCAGATTTAGATACACTAACAAATTCAAGGCAAACTCCAGCTCACACTTACAGTTGCAAGAAAAAGTATGTGAACCCCTTGGGATTACGTGGAGTTTTGCATGAATTGGGCATAAAATGTGCTTTGAACGTCATTTAAGTCACAACAATAGAAGAACACAGTCTGCTGAACATAATACTACACAAACATTAGATGTTGCCATGGTTTAATTGCACATAACATGTAAACATTCACAGTGCAGGGAGGAAAAAGTATGTGAAGCCCTAGCTTAATGACTTCTCCCAGAGCTAATTGGAGCCAGGAGTGAGCCAACCTTGACTCCAATCAGTGTGATGATATTGGATGTGTTGCTGACAGCTGTCCTGCCCTTAAAAAACACACACCTGTTTTGGGTTTACTGGTTTCAAGAAGCACTGTCTGATGTGAACCATGCCTCGCAGAAAAGAGCTCTCAGAAGACCTACGATCAAGAATTGTTGACTTGCATGAAGCTGGAAAGGGTTACAAAAGTATCTCCAAAAGCCTTGATGTTCATGTGTCCATGGTAAGACAGACTGTCTACAAATGGAGAAAGTTTAGCACTGTTGCTACTCTCCCTAGGCGCGGTCGTCCTGTAAAAATGACTGCAAGAGCACAGCGCAGAATGCTGCATGAGGTATAGAAGAATCCCAGAGTGTCAGCTAAAGACCTACAGAAATCTCTGGCACATGCTAACATTTTTGTTGACACATCTACAATAAGGAAAACATTAAAGAAGAATGGAGTACATGGGAGGACACCACGGAGGAAGCCATTGCTGTCCAAAAAGAATATTGCAGCACGTTTGAGTTGTTTGGGAAGAACACACAACACTGTGTGGAGAAAAGCACATTTTATACCCAATTCATGCAAAACTCCACGTAATCCCAAGGGGTTCACATACTTTTTCTTGCAACTGTAGTTACAGTAACAGTTTTATTCCTTTTGGAATAAAGGTTTTACATGACTAAAAAAAGCTGATCATTGTAAGCACCCCTGTTAGTGTTAAAATGGTAAAATTATCTCAACCAGGCCTGGGACAAGAAGCAGAACAAGAGGAGTGGCTGCTTTGGGCATGGTAGGGATTTGGGGGGGGGGGGGGTTTCGCTAGCAGGGGTGATTTTGACTGGTGGATTTGTGCTAGGAGAGTGGAATTTTGTTAGGAAGGGGGATTTGGGGGAGGGAAAATTTGTGCTAGTAGGGATAACGGGGTATTTGTGCTAGTAAGGGAAATTTGGGGGCAGGATTAGTGCTAGGAGAGGGGATTTGTGATGGGAGGGTGGATCGGGGGGGGGGCATTTATGCTCAGAAGGGAAATTTCAGGAGTAGGGCGGTTTGGGGAGGGAGAGCATATGAACTGGAAGAGAGGGAAGTTCTCTTTGGGGAGAATTTTGGCTTGCAAAGGGAATTTATGCTTAGGGGGTGAAGTGTGAAGATTAGTACTCGATTTTTTTGGGGGGGAAGGGGGGATTTTTGCTGACACATAATGCTCATACCTATTTTTTGGAGGGGGGGGGGCGACAAGCAGATATGGTGTAGACCTTAATATGTGCCTAGAAGCAATCAAGCCGGCTATACCTGGCTCACATTTCAGCTGATTCCTGCTAAATCATCCAAAATTCAAACAGTGGGTTTCTCTGTCAGCACCACCCAGCTCCACAAAAATCATTAGAAAAATTGAAGGCGCTGGGTCTTCCAAAGTCCGTGTTCACAAAAACTGTGCTGAGGAAACTCTATAAGCAGGGGCGGACTGACCATTTGGAAACTTGGGCACTGCCCGAGGGCCCGGGGTCAGTAGGGGGCCCCATGAGATGCCCCTGGTACCTTTTTCATAGGCTTTTTTGAGTTTAGGCAAGGACACAGTGGCCCCATGATCTCCTATTGCCCGGGGGCCCCATGAGTTGTCAGTCCGCCCCTGTCTATAAGTAAAATATTTACAGAGGAGCTGCAATTGCCAAACCACTAGTGACCAATATTAATGCTCAAAAGAGGAGAGAGCGGTGAAACACCCATAAATGTTGGACTATCAATCAATGGAAGACTGTAATATGATTTGATAAATTGAGCTTCATACTGTTCCCAGCCACTGGACGTATATGGCAAACACTGTCCCAAGCTTGAAATAAAGATAAATATAGTATTGCGCTCACAACCCTTCAATCTAAACATCTAAACAATTAAAATGTGTATTGATAAACATAGATGACTGTAATTGTGAATCTTTAAGAGTCCACTTAAATAAACAATATGCATAGGACAGTGAAAAAACTAATAAATAAAATAAAAATGAAAAATAATTATGATTCTGTATAATAATAATATTGTCCCACAGAAACAGTGACTTTGTGCTGAAAAATCTTCAATATCATTAAATCGGTGACTGCTTGTGCCTCCTCCCTCAAGTGAAGATATGCGCTCACCTCATAGAAAGCCTGCAATTAGGCTATTAAAGCTTGCGGTTCACCTCCTTTGGAACCTACTTGTTTAAGAACTCCTGTTTGTGAGATATCCATGGAATGCGACATGTGCTATGGAAAAAATCTCCTCTCATGGGGTGCCCCTCCAATATCTTCCTGTCTCCATGCGGTTCTCCATATACAAGAAAAATCCGGCTCTCTCGGGGAATCCCTATTAAACCGAACAAAGCGCTTTAGATCACAGGAAGGACAAACGGTTTACATCCCGGAGAAACTTCATTTTCTCCGGGATGTAAACCGTTTGTCCTTCCTGTGATCTAAAGCGCTTTGTTCGGTTTAATAGGGATTCCCCGAGAGAGCCGGATTTTTCTTGTATATGGAGAACCGCATGGAGACAGGAAGATATTGGAGGGGCACCCCATGAGAGGAGATTTTTTCCATAGCACATGTCGCATTCCATGGATATCTCACAAACAGGAGTTCTTAAACAAGTAGGTTCCAAAGGAGGTGAACCGCAAGCTTTAATAGCCTAATTGCAGGCTTTCTATGAGGTGAGCGCATATCTTCACTTGAGGGAGGAGGCACAAGCAGTCACCGATTTAATGATATTGAAGATTTTTCAGCACAAAGTCACTGTTTCTGTGGGACAATATTATTATTATACAGAATCATAATTATTTTTCATTTTTATTTTATTTATTAGTTTTTTCACTGTCCTATGCATATTGTTTATTTAAGTGGACTCTTAAAGATTCACAATTACAGTCATCTATGTTTATCAATACACATTTTAATTGTTTAGATGTTTAGATTGAAGGGTTGTGAGCGCAATACTATATTTATCTTTATTTCACGTTTTTTCACATTGGTAGTTATGTGCTAGAGGTTTGCAATCCAACAACAGGAATTTTATTATTTGGCTCGCAAGATTTCTTTCAAATAATTAAGACTGTCCCAAGCTTACGACCGGGACTGTCTTCTGCCAACTGTAAAGCATGGTGGCAAAATCATGGTTTGGGCAGCCATATCGTGGTATTCTGTAGGCCCCACTTTGAAAGGTAGAGTTACTGTCAGTGACTATGTACAAATGTTGACCAACCATGTGCACCCCATGGTGCATACATTGTTTCCCGAACACAGCACCATTACCAACACAATAATGCTCCGATTCATACAGCTGGTGTTGTCAAGTTGTGGTTTGACGAGCATGCAGACGAAGTCTCGCACCTTCCCTGGATGCCGCAGTTACTGGACCTCAATATCATAGAGTCACTATGGTCAATTTCGGAGAACAAGGTTGGGGCTCGTTTTCCTCCTTCGGCACCTGTACGAGAACTGGAACGGTTTTTGCCATCCAAGACTTAGAATCGTCAATTCCCAGGAGAACGCAGGATGTCTTGGATGTCCAATACCATATTAGGTAAAGATTTAGTTCTTTTACCTCGTGTCTCCATAATCTAGTCCAGGGGTAGGCAACCAGCGGCTCTTCAGCTGTTGCAGGACTACAAGTTCCATCATGCCTCTGCAAGTCATAGCTGTAACTGTCAGTTTTGTAGTGTTGCAATGCCTCATGGAAAATGTAGTTCCACAATAGCTAGAGAGCCGTAGGTTGCCTACCCCTGATCTAGTCCAACCCCTATATATATATATATATATATATATATATATATTAGCATGCATGTGAAAAATTTAAAAAATTTAAAAATTGCCCGGGTAGGCAAATGGTTAAAAGTCTGCATTAGTTGTCCCTTTTCTTTTCTTTCCCCTTTCCATTTTTTTCTAATTGAGTTATGATTGAATTGTAGGATGTGGTACCAGTAAGAAAAGCCTACGCCTTGTTCTTTAACTTGAGGCCTTAAGAAAACTGCACTCCAGGGGGTTCCCAGGCCTCGCGGGTCTCCAGCCGGCTACCACAGCGACAGGTTATATTTTTCTCAGACACTTCATCCCAGGAGTACCATCTACCAACGCCACGCAGTCATTATGAATGTAGCCAATTATATGGCCTCTCATCTTCATGTGTACGGGGGTAATTTTGCGCGACTTGATGATGGCGCTTAATAGCTATTTTCCGCAATCGAGTTAGGTCTTAATCAAGAAGACAGAAGGCATTAGACAGCGAGTGGGGATCTGGGAAACATTAAAATTTGATCTCTAGAGAGTACGGCATTTGTTACAGAGAGACACGTTAATCAGAGCGCTAATAAGACCGCATGGCATGCGGAGCAGAGCGTGCACCAGATCGGAGCGTTGTAGACAGGGATAAAGAACGAGGTGAGGAGGAAATTATCGCAGCAGCGTTTATTCAGTAATACCATGAATTATTGATATTATTTGTTGTTCAGCTGTGTTCTGTTCCTTTAGCCTTTAGAAGAAATACAAGTTTCTGGTAAAACAGCTGTAAATCCATCCACTCTGACCGCATAACATAATCCCACAGCACAGAAAACAATAAATAAACAACACTTTCTAGACATGCCGGTAATGGTTGGGTACTTGTGGAAGGGTAAAAAAACTAGGAGCTGCATTTGACCACTACTAAGAAGCATCCTATAGCTGGAAAAGTCTGAATCAGGCACAAAAACCATGAATTAACAGTAAGATTGTTTTCTTCATTTGTCAACAATAGTCATGTAAAGGTTGGTGGATGGCACAGTGTTCTGCCTCTAGCAGGGGAATATATTATGCCTGTCCTGCCTGCAATATCAAATTTGACCACTAGATGACTCCGGTAATAAATTTACTGCTTTACAGAAACTTGAGACTGTTTAGGTAAGAGTTAGAGCTTCACCCTGTCTAACACCCATGACCCTACTGCTAGCTATTACCTCTGTCTTTACAGTTTGGATTTATTTTTGTTTTTGTTTAACCCCCCTAGCAGTTTTCCCGAGTCTGGCTCGGGGTTAAATCTAGCTGCCAAAAGCGGTAACCCTGAGCCAGACCCGGGGTCGCCGCAAAATACATACCTGGTCCTGCGATCCGTGTCCCGGGTCCTGCAGCAGCCTCGAGCCATCTGCTCTGACCGTCCCTTGTCTCCTTCCCGACTATCTCACGCTGATATGTGTGATCAGCGTGAGACAGCCGCGCTGTGCCGGCGGGGCTTGCGGAAGGCGGGAGTTAGACATGTGTAAAAATAAAGTGTTACTCTAGTGAATACATTGTATCATTACCTCAGATGTATCCGTAGTGCAGTTTTTCAGTTTCTGTGACTAAAAACGGTTTTGGCTTCCAAAAAACATCTCGCTAGCGCCAAAGCTGTTTTTGATGAGCTAGAAAACAGCGACAGTGAGGAGCTACTTGAGGGGGAGGCTGGCTCAGGTATTTACGGGGGCTGGGGGGAGGCTAGTTCAAGTATTTATGGGGTCTGGTGGAAGGCTGGCTCAGGTATTTAGGGTTCAGGTATTTAGGGGTCTGGGGGAAGGCTAGCTCAGGTATTTAGGACTGCTGGGGAAGGCTGTCTCAGGTATTTAGGGAGTCTGGGGGAAGACTGGTTCAGGTATTTAGGGGGACTGGGGGGAGGCTGACTCAGGTATTTAGGGGGGCTGGGGGAAGGCTGGCTCAGGTATTTAGGGAGTCTGGGGAAATTCTGGCTCAGGTATTTAGGGGGTCTGGGGGAAGACTGGTTCAGGTATTTAGGGGGACTGGGGGGAGGCTGACTCAGGTATTTAGGGGGGCTGGGGGAAGGCTGGCTCAGGTATTTAGGGAGTCTGGGGAAATTCTGGCTCAGGTATTTATGGGGGCTGGGTGAAGGCTGGCTAAGGTATTTTGGGGGGCTGGGGGAAGGCTGTCTCAGGTATTTAGGGAGTCTGGGGGGAGGCTGTCTCAGGTATTTAGGGAGGTTGGGGGAATCCTGGCTCTGGTATTTAGGGGGTCTGGGGGGAGGCTGGCTCAGGTATTTAGGGGGGTTGGGGGTAAGCTGACTCAGGTATTTAGGGGGGTTGGGGGAGGCTGGCTCATGTATTTAGGGGGGCTGGGAGAAGGCTAGCTCAGGTATTTAGGAGAGCTGGGGAAAGGCTGTCTCAGGTATTTAGGGGGCTGGGGGGAGGCTGGATCAAGTATTTATGGGGGCTGGGGAGAGGCTGGCTCAGGTATTTAGGGAGGCTGGGGGAAGGCTGGATTAGGTATTTAGGGGGTCTGGGGGTAGGCTGGCTCAGGGATTTAGGGGGGGCTTGGGGAAGGCTGGTTCAGGTATTTAGGGGGGGGCTGGGGGAAGGCTAGCTCAGGTATTTAGGAGGGCTGGGGTAAGGCTGTCTCCGGTATTTAGGGGGCTGGGGGGAGGCTGGCTCAGGTATTTAGGGGGGCTGGGGGGAGGCTGACTCAGGTACTAAGTGAGGCTGGGGGAAGGCTGTCTCAGTTATTTAGGGAGTCTGGGGGGAGGCTGTCTCAGGTATTTAGGAGGGCTGGGGGGAGGATGGCTCGAGTGTTTAGGGGGGCTGCTTACTCTCTGACTGTCTCTGTCTAATTGAAACTTCATATGAAGTCATAGAGAGGAAGAGGTCATGTCTTTCTTCAGTTGAGTGCGAGAAATAAATATCCGAACAGCCTATTCACAGCGCTACAGTAGAATTAATCTGATGGATAAATGGCACATTTATACTGTCTACAGATGGCAAATATAACATTTGCCCGAAAAAGAAATTAAACATTTTGATACTCTTGAAAAAAAATAACATAAACGCAAAACCACTAGCTATACCCTTTAAGAAAAAAAAAAAAAGGCGGTCCCTGTCCTTCAAACCTGCATTTCAGGTCCTCTTGGATCAAAGGCAGCGCAGGATCAGAGCGCTATGCTGTGTTTGAGAAGTGAAAAGCTCCATAAACATTCCAATAGATGCGGATCACCATGAGTCATTGTTTGCACACCCAGGTGACTCAGCGCCATTATTTGGTAGCATTCCCTTTAATGTATTTGCTCAGGCAGACATAAGTATGCTGATCTGTCAAAGCGATCGCTGGCGCACGATGTGAAAGGTCAGCAGGCGTTTCATCGGAAGTAGAATTGGATAGGATGTTACAGGGCAGGGTGGTGCTCCTTTAAGGGATCAGGGCAGAGATCATTAAATATGCCCAAACCCATTTTCCAAACATAACACCCTGCGACGGCATCCAGAAACCAGCCGCTGCTGATGTGAAAGATTTTACAGATCGCAGGATGGCATGAAGGTGTGATGAACGCCAAACCTCGCACGGCTCCAAGAAAAATTCAACTATTCATCAAATAATTGGAAAACCAACACATTTTTTGGGGGGGGTCAGAACTATCCCCCTTCATCAGGGCCTGTAAGTTGTATATCCACTTGAGCTCCGCAAGATTTTACCCCCTTCACGAGAGGACATTTGTTTTGCTATTCAGCACTGCACTATTTTAACTGGCAATTGTGCGGTCATGCAACACTGTATACTAATACAATTTTTATCATTTTTTTGCACAAATAGAATTTTCTTTTGGTGGTATTTGATCACCACTGAGTTTTTTTTATTTTTTTTGCAATATAAATGAAAAAAAAATTGAAAATAAAAACCATAACATTTTTTACTTTTTGTCATAAAACATACTCAAAATTTTGTCATAAATTTAGCCCAAATGTATTCTGCTACGTCTTTGGTAAAAAATCCTAAAAAGTGTATATTAATTGTTTTGTGTGAAAGTTATAGCATCTGCAATGTAAGGTATAGTACAGTGGTCTCCAAACTGCGGCCCAGGGGTCAGATGTGGCCCTTTGCTTGCCTTTATCTGGTCCTTCAGATAACATTCCTGCCACTGGCACAGATGGGACACATTTTCTCCCACTGATACCAACGATGGGGCACTATTCCTCCCACTGACACCAATGATGGGGTACTATTCATCCCACTGACACCAATGATGGGGCACTATTCCTTCCACTGACACCAATGAAGGGGCACTATTCCTCTCACTAATACCAATGATGGGGCACTATTCCTCCCACTGATACCAATGATGGGGCACTATTCCTCCCACTGACACCAATGATGGGGCACTATTCCTTCCACTGACACCAATGAAGGGGCACTATTCCTCTCACTAATACCAATGATGGGGCACTATTCCTCCCACTGACACCAATGATGGGGCACTATTCCTTCCACTGACACCAATGAAGGGGCACTTTTCCTCTCACTAATACCAATGATGGGGCACTATTCCTCCCACTGATACCAATGATGGGGCACTATTCCTCCCACTGATACCAATGATGGGGCACTATTCCTCCCACTGACACCAATGAAGGGGCACTATTTCTCCTACTGACACCAGTGATGGGGCACTTATTCCTCCCACTTACACCAATGATGGGGCACTATTCCTCCCACTGGCACCAACGATGGGGCACTATTTCTCCTACTGACACCAATGATGGGGCACTATTCCTCCCACTGACACCAATGATGGTGCGATATTCCTCCCACTGACACCAGTGATGGGGCACTATTCCTCCCACTGATACCAATGATGGGGCACTATTCCTCCCACTGATACCAATGATGGGGCACTATTCCTCCCACTGATACCAATGATGGGGCACTATTCCTCCCACTGATACCAATGATGGGGCACTATTCTTCCCACTGGCACCAACAATGGGGAACTATTTCTCTCACTGATACCAATGATGGGGCACTATTCCTTCCACTGACATCAACAATGGGGCACTATTCCTCCCACTGACACCAACGATGGGGCACCATTCCTCCCACTGACACCAACGATGGGGCACCATTTCTCCCACTGACACCAACGATGGAGCATCATTTCTCCCACTGACACCAATGATGGGGCACCATTCCTCCCACTGTAACCAACAATTTCTGTCCCTAATACCAAAGAAGGTTTACTCCCATGGGGCACAATCCGGACCCTTAAAGTCTGAAGGACAGTATACAGGCCCTTTGCTCAGAAAGTTTGGAGATCCCTGGTATAGTATATACTGTATATTTGATCCTGATATACTGACAGCCTATCTCATTTCTTGAGGCCCTAAAACACCATGACAGTACAAATACCCCCCCCCCCCAAACCCAAAGTGACCCCCTTTTGGAAAATAGACAGGCTAAGGTATTTAGTAAATTTTTTGAAGTTGTAATTTTTTGTCACTTTTTTTCTGAAAATTAAGAAATTGAATAAAATTTGATTTTTTTCACAATTTTTGTTTTTACATGCTGTTGCCAGTGCAGTACAGCTTCATTATATGACTGGTGTGGCGGTGATTGGAGATGCTGACTGGTGTCAGTTTTTAAATTAAAAAAATGAAGAATATTTTTAATTCAATTTTTTCATTTTTTCATTTTTTTCATTTTCTACTATTTGTAACACCCTGCTACAAGTGTGATGCAGGACGTTAAAACAAACACAAGATGTCATTGTCCTGCAGAACACTGGCAATAAAACTCTGTAGAGCAGACCCATGGAACTTGTATGCTGACCCGCAGGACTTTGCTAAGGAATAGTGAAGAAAAGAACTACATTTCCCAGAGGATCTGGCGTGTGGTTGGACATGTGTATATATGTATGAGAGCCTGAGAGATGGGACAGGAAGTGAGAGGGGAGAGATCTGGAGAGAGGAGTGTGCTGACTGCGGGAGGGCCAGATCAGGCTGGAGAGAGAGAAAGAGAGAGAAAGAGAGAGAACACTGACCTTGCCACATCATGGTGAGGGATAATCTGCTAGCAGGTGACCAGATGGAATGCTGCTGGTTGGACAGAAGAGTGTGTGGAGGCCCTATCTGAGGATCAAGAAAGACTTCCAGTGTTCGCCAAATGCCATCCCTCGGGTGTGAGAGTCCAAAGCATAACCAAGGACAGGGAACACTGGCACCTGCTCCACCTTTTTACTATTTCCCTGCATACAGTTACGGACATTGCATATAGCCATTAGAAGCTGTGGCCTAGTTCCTTCAGCCGTTATTGTCTGACTACACTTAGCACAGTCTTATCATCGAAGCTGATAGCAGGACAGTCAATCCACAGGCTGATGTCAAGGTCCTACCTTTTCCCTGAGGTTATGTTACTCCATGTGCTGGCGTCCATCTTGGATTCTGCTGTGCATGGTGGGAATCCTTTTTATGCCTTCAGGTCTCTGAGGTCCACCCCCCAGAGGGGCGTGGCTGAAGACATATAAGCCTGTGGCTCGCACATGCTCTTTGCACTTGTGTCTTGGTGTTACTATTACTCTGTTCTGACTCTCGTGACTCTCCTGGTATCTGATTCGGCTTGTGACTTGACTATTCTTTGTATTCTCTTTTGATCTGACCCTCTGTTGCTGAACCCGGCTCATGACCTGTGATTCTCATCTGCTGTCCTGTACTGTTTTGTCCTGTTGTTGTTGACCCCGGCCTGTCTGACTACTCTTTTGTCTCTTCCACCAGCTACACGCCATTGGCGGCGGCCATTACCGCAGCTGAGGTGTCTTGGGGGCCGCGACCTGGTTCCTGGCTGCGTCAAGTCCATCCCCACCATCAGGGGCCCTGGTGAAGGGCAGCCTGGGACTTAGACTCCGCGCCCTGAGGGACTTCAGTCTGTGGGTGGTGGTTGTCGTCAGCCAGTGCGTTACATTGTTAGGCCTGCCTGTCTGTTCCTCGGCTCCTGCCCTGACAGCTGAACCACCTCTGTGTCACCATCATCATCAATTCACTCTACTAGGGAGGCTCTTTCCTATTGTGCCAATAGTCTTTGCAGTCTGGAAAAGAATTGCTCTGTGCCAATAATCACTCTTACCAGTTTAGCCACTTGTTGCTTTAGGTTCACTGGTGACTAGTGCCTTAAAGGAACATTACGTCAACAAATTGCTACTTGCAGGGGGAGTGCTGTTTTTCTCTCTCTTTATTGCAACGTTCCTCATAATCCACATTTTTTCTCATTGTGCACCAACTGGGCCCCATCAAGCGCACAGAAGATTCCTCACTGCCTTTAAAGAACATTGGTTGTTCTGGGGTAAAGAACCATTTTCCTTATCTCCTTGCCATCAGGTCCTGAGGGCCCAAAGTGAGCTAGTCTACCTGGTTGACAGTTCCAGCTGCTCACTGGGTAAGACCACCTCAGGTTGAAGGTATTGGGTTAGTTTCTGAAAGGCAACAATTGATTTTACACATGCCAATTCTGTTTATGCTGTGTAACCAAGTCATATTGAAGTATGCTATAAACCTCTTACTAGTGTACTACAATCCGTGTGTGAATTCACTTTCTGGTGGCGAATTAGTCCAGTTAAGAGTGTACTGTGGTGTCAGCGGGGGTTGGGCTTTCAGAGAGGGGTCCAGATTCACAGGGAACCCAAAAACAATCCAGCAACTCCTAAGGGGGTAGTGCTACATATTTTGTGTTACATATTTCATCAGAGTATCAGTCACCATAGTAACACTGTACTACTCTTAGGGGGTGATGAGGGATTTTTTGTTTTCACACCTTGTCTGCTGTTATGATGAAGATCATTGTAACAACAAAGTTTTCAACTATCATGAATGGGATAACTATTCATGACGGCTGTGATCACTAGTGATTTATGATTGGCTGCAGCTAATCACATGGTACAGGGCACTGTGATTAGCCCAGGTACCATGTGATAGCTGTGGGCTAATCACAGCATAGTCAACACAGCTGTTATTAATGAATTCGTTCCTAACAGCTTTGTTGACATTGTGGTTTGATGACAGTGTGTCCCCCTTAGCCCAAGCAGGCAAAAGCACGTATATGTACATCATTTTGCCTGCAGGAGCTGGTCAAAGGGGGAAGGGTGGGGTGGGGGTCACTATGCGCACCAGTGGGCACACAGCACCTCCCTTAGCCTGATCAGGCAACATTATTTAGCCAGCAGGTGTCGGTCCTGGGGGGGGGGGATTGGGGTTGTTGGCGCGCTGCACACCCCAGCAGGCCCGCAGCGCCCATCTTAGCTCAAGCAGACAAAATGACATACATGTACACCATTTCAGTATATGTACTGTGGCGTGGCTGGTTGGCAACTGAATATATTTTTGTAAAAACTCAAATAGCATATTAATGAACTGAATTTGTATAAGTGGAGCAGTATCCAAAATGGATTCAGCAACAAAAGACTCTCATCACCACTAATTACCGGTGAAGCAGGGGAAGGAAGGGGTAGATGTGATGCTAGATGTCCTCCTGCCAGGAAATGAGGCAGAGCTCTGCTTGACTTGCTGAAGGTTCTAATGCACACTGTGAGAAGCTCACAGTGTGCAGTGAAATCAGAGTGAGCCATTTCAGTCCAGGAGAAGAACCACTACAACTGAGCAAGACTGAAGGGAAGGCTGTAGGTCAGCTTTAGACAGTGGTGTATTTAGGTTTTGTGCGGCACTAGGCAACACAAAAATTGTCTGCCCCTACGGACACCAACCAGCACCCCCCCTTCCCCCTCCCACAGACAGAGCCTGACATTGACCAACAACACCCCTGCCCCCCACCTGGGAGAGCCTTCCAATACCCCCCCCCCCAGTGAGAGAGAGAAAGACACTCATCTTCACAGCGCCAGACATCCCCGAGAACGAGAGTCAGGCTCTACATACACCATCAAGCAGCCGGCAGCCTGTCTCAGGTCCCAGCTGGTTCCTATGGCGTGTGTGTCCCTTCTTTCATCCCTTCTTCTGGGAGGGAAGTGCTGCCCCCCTGAAAAATGCCGCCCTAGGCAAGTGCCTTGTTTGCCCTGTGGTAAATACACCCCCGGCTTTAGACCCAAAACCTTTTTTTGGTCTTGGACAATGGGGAAGATTAGAGCCTTTTTCTGGTTTTGGCGTTAACACACTGCCCTGACATTTTCTTTTCATCAAGCCAATCTCGCATAAGCGTTTCGAAAAAAAAAGAAAACATAAAAGCGATTATAGTTCCCTTTTAAATCTCATGCAGAAGATTCGAAGTAATTCATTTTCATCCTGGGCCCGTGACATCTTTACTCCTTTTATTGTGAAGATGCAATAAAATGTAACTGCCCCGTATCAATTAGATTTGTTCCGACAATAAAGCACCGGCGGGACTTCCAGCAGCTCAGGGATCGCGCGGCAAACAAGAAGTCGGTGAGAAAGCCGCGTACAGTTTCCTAGACTGACAATAAAAAAAAAATAAAATGCTTATTCCGTTTAATCGGGCTTGCCTGTCTTCTCATGGTCTCTCAACAAGGCTGCATGCTGGGGGTTCAGGCCATAGTTTAATTCCCTAGTTGCTCCTGCATGGCTTATTAAACGTGTGCGACAGAGACGATGGCGGACGATGGCGGACTCGGTAATGGAGTAGCAGAGGGTTAATAATCTCGAGGAGTTCCCAGCGGGGGAGGCATAGGAAATAACTAATCAACAATGCCAGTGACAGTATAATTTAATGGCTTTGGGCCACCCCAAGCTGTTCTTTTCCCAGTTGCTTCTGAGGATTAATTATCACCTTCCTACCATTCAAGATGACAAGTAATATGGGGTCTGTCCTGTCTGGGGAAGATCTGAGCTGCTGCACTGACTGCCAGAGGATTAAATTGCAGGAATTGGATTTAAAGGGAAAATGTCATTCTTCACCGGTGCATGTGAGTGTGATCGGTGCATTTGTAAATGAGAACGTCAATCTGTAGTGTGCTGGTATAGACATATGGGGCTGCCATTGTAACCTTTACATTACCTCCAGGGTCTGCGTCTGCTCATCCTGGGGCCTGGTCCGTCCTGTTTGTGGCCTTTTGGCTATGGTAATCACAGATGTGTGCATGTTGGCATAGGTGTATGCATGTTGGCACACGTTGGTGCGCACCCCTGAAGTGTGTACACGGGCCTAGGAGAATAATTCCCATATGGTGGCTGGCTCTAGTGAGTGTGAGATTACTGTTGATCTGACTTGCTCCTTGTTGACCCAGATTGCCTGTCTCTGATTATGTCTCTTGCCCCCATTGCTGACTATGCCCTTTCCCAGTGTGCTCTTGCCTGTCATCCACCTCAACTTCTGCCTAGACCAGTGATCTCCAAACTGACACCAATGACGGGGCACTATTCCTCCCATTGATACCAGTGATGGGGTACTATTCCTATAACTAACACCAACAATGGGGCAATATTCTTCCCACTCATATCAATGATGGGGCACTATTCCTCCCACTGACACCAATGAGGGGGCACTATTCCTCCCACTGACACCAATGAGGGGGCACTATTCCCCCCACTGATACCAATGAGGGGGCACTATTCCTTTCACTGATACCAATGATGGGGCACTATTCCTCCCACTGACACCAATGATGGGGCACTATTCCTCCCATTGATACCACCAATGGGGCACTATTCCTCCCACTGACACCAATGAGGGGGCACTATTCCCCCCACTGATACCAATGAGGGGGCACTATTCCTTTCACTGATACCAATGATGGGGCACTATTCCTGCCACTGACACCAATGATGGGGCACTATTCCTCCCATTGATACCACCAATGGGGCACTATTCCTCCCACTGACACCAGTGATGATGGGGCACTATTCCTCCCACTCATACCAATGATGGGGCTATTCCTCCCACTAGCAGCAATGATGGGGCCCTATTCCTCTCACTGACACCAATGATGGGGCACTATACCTCCCATTGACACCAAAAATGGGGCAATATTCCTCCCACTGACACCAATGAGGGGGCACTATTCCTCCCACTGACACCAATGATGGGACACTATTCCCCCCACTGACACCAATGATGGGGCACTATTCCCCCCACTGATACCAATGAGGGGGCACTATTCCTCCCACTGACACCAATGATGGGGCACTATTCCCCCCACTGATACCAATGATGGGGCACTATTCCTTTCACTGACACCAATGATGGGGCACTATTCCTCCCACTGATACCAATGATGGGGCACTATTCCTCCCACTGACACCAATGATGAGTTTTTATTCCTATTGGCACCAGGGAGTTTTCTACTCCCACTTGCCACTGTCCCACCCCCTCAAAGCCTGAAGTACAGTAAATTGGCCCTTTGTTTATAAGGTTTGGAGAGACTCCTGTATAAAATGGATGTTTGTATGATGTGGATGTATCACTTTTCTTTAACCACTTGACCTCCGTAAGGTTTTGCCCACTATTCATTACACTAAAACCAGTGAAGGGGCAGCATTCCTTTCAATAATACTAACAACGGGACACTATTCCTCCTCCTACTGACCATAGGTATCCTGTAATTTTTGTTTACTACCACAATCACTGAACCTGAGGTATTGTTTACACAGACTGATATCGGACATTTTCTTCCCCTACTAGTCACAATCCAGCCCCACTCAAAGTCTGAAGTAGACTAAACTGGCTCTTTGTGTAGAAAGCTTGGAGACCCTTGGCCTAGACACTGACTACTCTCTTCCCTGTCACCTGCCTTAACCTCTGCTTGGACTCTCTCTTGACTTTCCACTCAGGGGTGTATTTACCACAAGGCAAACAAGGCATTTGCCTAGGGCGGCATTTTTCAGGGGGGGCAGCACTTCCCCTCGGAAGAAGGGATGGAAGAAAGGACACATGTGGCATGGGGACCTGGTGGGTTCTGAGAGAGACTGTGGGTTTCATGACTGTGTATTCACTGCCCCATTCTTGTTCCCAGGGATATCCGGAGCTGTGAAGGTGAGTGTCTCTCTGTCTCACCGTGGTGGATGGTGGCTGGAGTATGGGGGGGCAGTGGTAGTGGAAGGCTCTCTTGGGGGGGCAGGGGTGTTGTTGGTCAATGTCAGGCTATCTCTGCGACGGGGGTGACTTTTGTGTTGCCTAGGGCAGCACAAAACCTAAATACACCACTGTTTCCACTGTATCGTTACCCTGTCTCCACAGAGTAGCTACGCTGTTTCTGTGGCCTCCTTGGTGGGGAGATCCTGAGGGCAAAAGTCCGGAAGTCAGCAAAATAGCCCAAGGGTCACTAGAGTCATCAACTCTTCACTTCTTGCGAGGTTCACTGGAGAAGACAAAGTTGTCGCTTGTGACTCCGCACCTTGGGTGAGAAAATGATCGTGGCTCCACCAAAAAAGCACTGCTCCTCCACTGTGCACAAACGATATCTGGGAGAAAAGATGCTCCCCACTATTGCTCTGGCCAGAAATGCAGGGTCTTTGCCACTTCCTATGATTTCATTTTCTACCATCTACTGGATTTCTTCTGCCCAGCTCTGTACCATCGTGTGGACCTTCACTGACCAAGGGAATACATCTACCCTTCCCATGCTGATGACTACTTTATGAACTCCATCCTTCCTACACTGCACTTTTAATGTGCACTTCTGGTTAGTGTGCATTGTTACCCTAGGTCACCGCTGTTGGGACTTTCTCTGATCACTTTTATATTGTGTCACATTTATATAATTTCTAGCGCTACACTTTTATTTTATTTTCATGTCAGGATTTTTTTGGTTATCTTGTGTGCCTTAGCTGCTTGTTTATTGAAAGTGCTCACTTATTATTCTCTGTTTTATAAAGAGAAACACATGACTTCACTATAAATGTATAATGGTCACAAATCATAATATCTCCAGTTCCATGTGATCTTAAAATTCTTGGTATAAGTTACTATTACTTATTTTGTCCATAATACTCAACAATTGAGAAGAAATGTTAGCATTTTTTTAGACAAAAAGTATCAGTGGCATTTCATGAGATAATTTAAGAGGGCGTGTTTAGGGCGGAATTAGGGGTCGGGCAGAGTAGCGGTTGGGTGGGGCAACTGGTGGCGAGTAACTCTTAAGGCCTGGCTAGTAGCTCTGGACTTGAAATTTTGAGCCCTGACAAAAGTTTTACAATGTCACACAATGGGAGACCTCAATATTTTAGTTCTTAAAGGAAATTTCAAATCCATTCAGGAAAGAAAAACTGAAAGAATGATAATTCTATTTGACACAAGAGATAACGGCCTGAATTTGGACATGGGATTCCTCACTCATTATCCAACAGTTTTATGTCTATTAGCTGTAGCTTGACTCCCTCTGTGTGAGTGTAGTATCCCCCCCTCCCCCCCTCACTTTTGCTGTATCTTATCTCTAACCTTTTTTTTTTTTTTTTTTTACATCCCTTTTAATGTTCTGCTGAAACTTTGTGATTTGTAATAGTACTGCTTGGACTTTGAAGAAGGGGACATACCCCGAAAGCTTGTCCTCAAAATTGTATGTTAGTGCAAATAAAAAAGTATCACGGACAGTACTCAATTGTTTCTGTCGCAAATTCACTAATACGGCTACAATCACCTCAAGCACAATGAAGTTGTTATATTCCCAAGTCTCCTATCCTTGTTCAGTATGGTCAGGATAAGAATTCCACAAGTGATGGGCCTCCACATTAGCCATCACCAACAATAATTCAGGTAGTATGTATAGACCCTCAATGATTCTTAACATGCCTTAGGGGGTATTTACTAAAACCAGTGCACACAGAATCTGGTGCCGCTGTGCATAGTAACCAATCAGCTTCTAGGTTTTATTGCCAAAGCTTAATAGCAGGGGCGGACTGACAACTCATGGGGCCCCCGGGCAATAAGGGATCATGGGGCCCCTGTGTCCTTGCCCAAACTCAAAAAAGCCTATGAAAAAGGTACCAGGGGCATCTCATGGGGCCCCCTACTGACCCCGGGCCCTCGGACAGTGCCTGAGTTTCCAAATGGTCAGTCCGCTCCTGGTCAAAGGTTATGCATCCATCTGCTTCTGCATGTACTAATTGACACAAGTCTCAAGCCCATTGAAACAGGTCCTTACCCTGCAGAAATTTGGGGTTGGTCAGTTGCAGTTGAGCTCTAAACAGATTTCAACACAAAAAGTCATATTAAAGCTCCATGCACACTAGCGTTTTATTTAAAAAAAAAAAACTTTGGAAAAAATACTGGCTAAAAAATGCTATTAATAGCATTTTTTAGTAGAATTTTAGTAACGTTCAGGGGCGGACTGACAACTGATGGGGCCCCCGGGCAATAGGGGATCATGGGGCCCCTGTGTCCTTGCTCAAACTCAAAAAAGCCTACGAAAAAGGTACCAGGGGCATCTCATGGGGCCCCCTACTGACCCCGGGCCCTCGGGCAGTGCCCGAGTTTCCAAATGGTCAGTCCGCCCCTGCTTAATAGAACAAGCTGAAGTTACACGCTGATTGGTTACTATGTACTGCTACAACAGATTTTGTATGCACCAGTTTTCGAAAATCTCTCCCAGTATGTATTATGTCTTTGTAACAACGTTAAGATCACATTGAGTTGGAGAAATAAGTATTATTGAGATTATTATCATTTGTGATCCTGTCATACATTTATAGTGAAGTCACATTTCCCTTTGTCCCCTTCCTTTCCTTGAAAAATGTTTTTAGATTTTATGGTAATGCTTTTACTTTTGTGATAATAACATGTATTATATTTTTATGACTTTGTGACACTGGATAACTCCTGGTTAAGACGTATTTATAGTCTCATCTGGATGCATTTATCTAACTTGTGCATTAGTCAGAGAGATGTGACCCTATGTTTATGTTAGCAAATGATGTCAAACTCTTACTAAAATCATCCAAGTCTCTATCCTTTGTTACTTGGAAATGTATTTAATCAAGGGCGGACTGACAACTCATGGGGCCCCCGGGCAATAGGGGATCATGGGGCCCCTGTGTCCTTGCCCAAACTCAAAAAAGCCTATGAAAAAGGTACCAGGGGCATCTCATGGGGCCCCCTACTGACCCCGGGCCCTCGGGCAGTGCCCAAGTTCCCAAATGGTCAGTCCGCCCCTGGTCGAAGGTTATGCATCCATCTGCTTCTTATCCCTTCTATTTCATTGATTGAAACTTTGTGCACAGCTGTTTTTTTCTATTGGTTTGTTTCGGAGTGTGGCTATGAAGGGGACATCATCATTAGTTTCAGGCTTTAATCCATCAAGAATTGTACTTCTTTAACTTGTTGCCGACCGCACATAGCCGAATGACGGCTGCACTGCGGCCGGCCAGTTCTGAGTGGACGTCATATGATGTCCCCCCAGAACGCACTCTCCTGTGCGCCACAGGGGGCACGCACCCAGCGATCTCCGTGATCGCTGTGTCCTACGGACACAGCTGATCACGTGATGTGGTAAAAGGCCAATCACAGCGGCCTTTTACCACCTGATAAGCGGTGTCCAATGACACGCTGATCAGAGGGAAATGCAAGTGCCGGTTCTCGGCTGCACTTTCCTCATGCTGTCAGATCGTGAGGAAAGTACTGCCGAGAACCGGCAGTTGTCAGAGCGGGGATCGGCACCAATCATCAGGGCACTGATGATCAGTGCCCTGATGATCGGTGCCCAGCAGTGCCACCCACAAGTTCCACCCACCTGTGCCCAGCAGTGCGCCCACTAGCTCCGCCCACCTGTGCCCAGCAGATCACCCACCTGTGCCACTCTGCAGTGCCACCTACCTGTGCCCAGAAGTGCCACCTACCTGTGCCCAGCAGTGCCACCCACCTGTGCCCACCAGTGCCACCCACCCTTGCCCACCAGTGCCACCCACCTGTGCCCACCCACCAGTGCTGCCCACCAGTGCCACCCACCAGTGCAGCCCAGCAGTGCTGCCAGTCAGTGCCACCAGTCAGTGCCCAGCGGTTGTGCCAGTCAGTGCCGCCAGTCAGTGCCCAGCAGTGATGCCAGTCAGTGCCGTCTATCAGTACCCATCATCAGTGTCACCTATCAGTGCCGCCTATCAGTGCTGCAAATCAGTGCCGCCTATCCGTGACACCTCAGTGCTGTCTACCAGTGCCGCCTATCCATGCCACCTCATTAGTACTGCCTATCAGTGCCCTTTAGTGCTGCCTATCAGTGCCGCCTATCAGTGCCCATCAGTGCTGCCTCATCAACGCACATCAGTGAAGGAGAAAAATTACCTGTTTGAAAAATTTTATAATAGAAACAAAGAAACTTTTTTTTTTTTTCAAATTTTTGGCAATTTTTTATTTATAGCGCAAAAAGTAAAGTGGCGATTAAATACCACCAAAAGAAAGCTCTATTTGTGAGAAAAAAATGATCAAAATTTCATATGGGTACAATGTTGCATGACCGCGCAATTGTCAATCAAAGTGCGGCAGCGCTGAAAGCTGAAAATTGGCCTGGTAAATAAGGGGGTATAAGTGCCTGGTAGGCAAGTGGTTAATGCAGGTAACCCTGTCAACCAATAAGAATCCATTGTGTACCAGTCTGACCTTGTTCCGATGGATTGCTTTAGGGCAGCCTTTCTCAACCAAGGTGCCCAGGCAGCGTGGGGTGCCTTGAAGTTTCTTCAGGGGTGCCTTGGCAAAATGTCTAAAAATTGCCCAAAGCCAGCAGGTGGAACAATCCTCCCTTGTAGTTACACAAAGCCACAGGTCTTTATTGTGCACCAGTATGACCTTCTAGCCACCAGCATCCTGACAACCAATGACATCATCAGTTGATAAGGAGGATGTCAGCTGCCTGCACAGCATCCTAGTTTGACCCTCCCCCGCCCCTCTCCATCAGTGCTGGGTCACATTAGCTCAGTGATGGAGAAAAACTGAGGGGGAAGAGAAACATTGGAATACTAGTCAGTACCAGTGTGCAAAAGTATATTTGCTTTGGAAGAATAAATCACCTCCAATGTTGGGGGTCCTATATGTGTGGAAGTTGCTGCGTCATATAAAACTATTAGAATAGTTTTTCACATTTTAGAATGGGGTGCCATTTCAAAACTATGGACAGTCTAGAGGCACCCCATTTTAGAATAGGGTACCTCAAGACTATCCATAATGTTAAAGGGTGTCTTGGGACTGTCCATAATTTTAAAGGGTGCCTCGGGACTGTCCATAATTTTAAAGGGTGCCTTGGGACTGTCCATAATTTTAAAGGGTGCCTTGGGACTGTCCATAATTTTAAAGGGTGCCTTGGGACTGTCCATAATTTTAAAGGGTGCCTTGGGACTGTCCATAATTTTAAAGGGTGCCTCGGGACTGTCCATAATTTTAAAGGGTGCCTTGGGACTGTCCAAAATTTTAAAGGGTGCCTTGGGACTGTCCATAATTTTAAAGGGTGCCTTGGGACTGTCCAAAATTTTAAAGGGTGTCTTGGGACTGTCCATAATTTTAAAGGGTGCCTTGGGACTGTCCAAAATTTTAAAGGGTGCCTCGGGACTGTCCATAATTTTAAAGGGTGTCTTGGGACTGTCCATAATTTTAAAGGGTGCCTTGAGACTGTCCATAATTTTAAAGGGTGCCTTGGGACTGTCCAAAATTTTAAAGGGTGCCTCAGGACTGTCCATAATTTTAAAGGGTGCCTTGGGACTGTCCAAAATTTTAAAGGGTGCCTCGGGACTGTCCATAATTTTAAAGGGTGCCTTGGGACTGTCCATAATTTTAAACGGGGTCTTGGGACTGTCCATAATTTTAAAGGGTGCCTTGGGACTGTCCATAATTTTAAAGGGTGTCTTGGGACTGTCCATAATTTTAAAGGGTGTCTTGGGACTGTCCATAATTTTAAAGGGTGTCTTGGGACTGTCCATAATTTTAAAGGGTGTCTTGGGACTGTCCATAATTTTAAAGGGTGCCTTGGGACTGTCCAAAATTTTAAAGGGTGCCTTGACTGAAAAAAGGTTGAGAGACACTGCTTTAGGGTACAGAACCTAAATTGGGTAACATTTACATTGCTAAAGTACCGTGTATCATTAACAATTGTCATGTTTGTGTTTTATTACTGTTTTCAATTTTTTTTATCCCTTTGTTTGCTCATTTATGCTGCTAATCTCCCCCCCCCCCGGCTCCTTGCAGACACTTCTTTTCTACATGCATGTGTTCTGACAGTGGCATGTCTTTTTCCAGGGAGGGCTTCCTGCTGATGACAACAATGTGACATGCCTATGCAAAGAGCATTGCCATTGCTGCTTTTTAGTCTGCAGGAAGTCTATACGGCAAATTGGAAGGCAGGGACAGAGTGTTGTCATCCCATTACAGGAAGTGCATGAACAAGGTCCTTATGGCAGGATTAACAGGTATTATATTAATTAAACCTACTTTAAGTGCGGGTGGTGCCGCTGTAGATCCTCACGAAAATCCGTGCAGCCACACCACCCGCACAGAGAAATGCGGACCCGCGGGTGGGTGCCATTAGTTCTAATGGCACGCCGCCTGCACTGGGAAACACAACTCTACTGAGAACCGAGGTTCCCGTGCGGGCTGCGTTTTCCAAAGAAGTGCAGGGACTTCTTCTCTGCGTGTCATGGGCACTCAGAATCCATTCAAATGAATGGGCTCATGTGCTCGTGCAAAACGTGGCCCACACAGCCGCATATATGTGAAGCGGGGGTTAAGGCTCCTTCACATATGTGTAATCCATGCAGCGTACTAACGCATATGCGTGTTAATGTGCATTGCATTAAGGCAGCCAATTATTATGGACCTGACGGTGACCATGCACTATTTTTGTCAAGTCAGCGCACCAAAATGCATTGTAGTGCATTACTGCGCTGCAATGCAGGTGCACCAGATGCCCACTGGTTTAATGTATTGGGGTGCTATTCAAAATGAAAGGCACATAACACACCGCAGTACATGCATTGCAACAGCTCTGAGATCTAAAGGGGACCTAAAGAATATGATCTCTTTAGTACATAGGGTAGTTTTAGTTTTTGGGCAGTGTGAAGGTGGGCCCAGAGCAGCTGGGCTGTAAAACTCCCCATAGAATGCATAGACTACCCGTGGCCTGATATGGCATACATGTATATGGTCACCCTTTGCATCACCCCAGAAGAACATTTGTTATCTCTACTGAAACTTCAATAGTTAAAACAGTTAAACTTGCAAAGCTCACAAAGCGTGACACAAACTGAGCTCAACCCTGCTATTCCCTTTTTATGATGTGTTCCTTATCCAGTTATTGATGTCAGAGTTGAGCTTAGTATTGTACGTCATATTGCAAATATTTGACCAGAAGTTGTGATATCTCTGTAAGAGGTTATTTCAATTCTGCTTCCCATACAGAAAGCAAACAACGGTGTGATGAGCACATTTGGGGGTCATTAATGTAATGTTGACCTTAAAGCAGGGGTGTCCATCCTACGGCCTTTAAAATATCTGGAATATTTGACTACTCCAGGGAGAGTCAATTCCTTGGCACAGCCCCCTCCCTTTTTGCATGCCATGGCCCTCTTCTCTTTTAGGAGTGACCATTCCACTCTTCACTTCACCTCCCTACTTAAAGTGATACTAAAGTGTTTTTTTTTAAATAACAAACATGTCATATTTACCTGTTCTGTGCAGTAGTTTTGCACAGAGCAGCCCCAATCCTCCTTTTCTAGGTTCCCCAGCTGGCGCACCTGGCCCCTTCCTCCTGTTGGGTGCCCCCAAAGCAAGCAGCTTGCTATGGGGGCACCTGAGTAGGTGTGCTTCCGAGCCATGGCTCTGCATGGCCATTCACACACAGAGCCACGGCTCAACCCCATCCCCTTCTTCTCCTGATTGGCTAACTGGCTGTGATTGACAGCAGTGGGAGCCAATGGCTCCCGCTGCTGCTTCAACCAATCAGCAGTGAGAGTCCCCGGACGACCGAGTCTCTTGTGGGCATCACTGGATTAGGATGGGGCTCAGGTAAGTGTTGGGGGGGCTTCTACACACAAGGTTTTTTACCTTTAAGCATAGAATGCATGAAGGTAAAAAACCTGGAGCCTTTAGAGCCGCTTTACCCATTTTGTATTTGCTGTTGAGTTGAGCATAGGGGAATATCACAGAGCAGCCTTTCTCAATGTTTTTACCCTAGAGCAGGGGTCTCCAAACTATGTCCCTCCAGCTGTTGAAGTACAAGTCCCATCATGCCTCTGCCTCTGGGAGTCTTGCCTGTGGCTGTCAGAGTCTTGCAAGGCCTCATGGGACCTGGAGGGCCATAGTTTGGAGACCCCTGCCCTAGAGGAACCATTGAAATAATTTTCAGGTCTTAGGGAACCCCTGCTAAAACCACTTCATCAGGGGTCAGTAAGAAAAATACCCCTACATTGGACTGACTGTGCCAAGTGGCATTGGTTTTGGAATAATGCAGGCACCATCAAATGGGTGGCCAATCAGCCATAGCTCAAGGAACCCCTAGCAACCATTGGAGGATACCTAGAGTCCCATGGAACCTTGGTTGAGAAAGGCTGCCATAGAGGGTCACCCTAGATTTCCATGGAACCTTGGTTGAGAAAGGCTGCCATAGAGGGTCACCCTAGATTTCCATGGAACCTTGGTTGAGGAAGGCTGCCATAGAGGGTCACCCTAGATTTCCATGGAACCTTGGTTGAGAAAGGCTGCCATAGAGGGTCACCCTAGTTTTCCATGGAACCTTGGTTGAGAAAGGCTGCCATAGAGGGTCACCTTAGATTTCCATGGAACCTTGGTTGAGAAAGGCTGCCATAGAGGGTCACCCTAGATTTCCATGGAACCTTGGTTGAGAAAGGCTGCCATAGAGGGTCACCCTAGATTTCCATGGAACCTTGGTTGAGAAAGGCTGCCATAGAGGGTCACCATAGAGTTCCATGGAACCTTGGTTAAGAAAGGCTGCCATAGAGGGTCACTTGAGTGACAGCTTTGACTTTGCTGGGGCAGCTGTCATCCTTTCCAAGATGGTGAACATCAGTCTTGGGACTTTTGGATGTCTACACAAGGAAAGCTTTTACAGGTAAATAACACATAAAATATGCTAAATGCACATATAATCTTATAGGAATTTTTTTGCTGAAATGAATAGTCTGGCGACAGGCTCTCTTTAAAGTGTTGGTTCATATTTCCAGAACAAAAATTAAAAGGTGATCTAACACAGTACATCCTCCCCATGCCCCAGTCCCCACTATGCTTGTGGGTGATAAGCTGTCAATGTACATGCAGCCAGTCCAGCAGATTCGAAATCCCTGCTCTTTTCCCTCTTCGCTGTGCAACACTTTTGGGATGGACCAGAATGATTCACTGTGCATACACTGACCAATCAGAATCCTTCTGATCTGTCCTGGAAGCTCTGCACAGGGAAGAAGAGTACACATTTCAAATCCCTGGCTACGTGGGCACTGACAGCTCAACATCCCTGGAGGGGTCTTGAAGGAAGGGAGTGGGGTGGGTGCAGGGGCGGACTGACCATTGGGGAACTCGGGCACTGCCCGAGGGCCCAGGGTCAGTAGGGGGCCCTATGAGATGTCCCTGGTGCCTTTCATAGGCTTTTTTGGGTGTGATTTGAGTGTGGGTGAGGACACAGAGGCCCCATGATCCCCTATTGCCCGGGGGCCCCATGAGTTGTCAGTCCGCCCCTGGGTGGGTGTACCGTGTTGGTTCACCTTTTAATTTTTTTCTGTAAAGCTACTTCCTAACCCTTTAAGGAAAGGCTCCAGGCAGATGTAAAAACATTGTCTCTTTCCAAGAAAAATAAATTGCCACGTTTATTTTTTCATTAGTAAATTTTACATCATTCCACACACACATTCACATTTTCATTGGCTTATTTAAATCTGATTTTCCTAATCCTAGCATTCTTGTGGAAATGTCAGAAAACGCACTCATGGTAACAATGAACCGCCGCATTTAATTGTCCCTCATATTTCATATTACAAAATGTCTTTTTTCTTTACTCTTTAATAACATAGTGTGAGAGGCAGAACCTTTATCTGCCAAGAAGGTTGCAGCAAACACTCCACCAAATACAATACAAAAGGCTGCAGCCGCTGAAAGCCGTCATCTGATTGCTGTAGGACGCCGCACGCCGCTGTATTTTAAACTGCTAAAGAACGTGTGCCTGGGCAGAACTGCCTTGCTGGTGGTTAGAGTAAAGTGCATTAAATTGGTCCTGAGAAAATATGTACTTAGCGGGCTGCAACGGTTATTACATTGCCGTAGATGGATTGAAACAGCAGATTGCTGAAATGGAAGTAGGTGCGTAAATATTCAAAGATCAACTGTGAAGGGATGAAGGTTTATGAGGGTAGTTATCAGAGGTGTATTTAGGTTTTGTTGCCCTAGGCAACACAAAAATCGCCCCCCCCCCCCACAGAAAGAGCCTGACATTGACCAACAACACTTCTGCCCACCTCCCATCTGAGAGAGCCTTCCACTAACAACCCCCCCCCTTCCCGGGTCACCTTCACAGCTCTGGACATCCATGAGAACGAGAGTTGAGCTCTCCATACACCATCAAGCAGCCACAACCTCTCTCGGGTCCCACCTGGTCCCCATGCCGCATGTGTCCCTTCTTCTGTCCCTGCTTTTGGGGAGTGGTGCTGCCCCCCTGAAAAATGCCACGCTAGGCAAATGCCTTGTTTGCCTTGTGGTAAATACGCCCCTGGTAGCTATGTTAGCAGTCCACTAACACCCCCCCCCCCAGCTCACCTTCACAGCTCTGGACATCCATGAGAATGAGAGTTGAGCTCTCCATACACCATCAAGCAGCCACAACCTCTCTCGGGTCCCACCTGGTCCCCATGCCGCATGTGTCCCTTCTTCTGTCCCTTCTTCTGGAGGGTGGTGCTGCCCCCCTCAAAAATGCTGCCCTAGGCAAATGCCTTGTTTGCCTTGTGGTAAATATGCCCCTGGTAGCTATGTTAGCCTTCCACTAACACCCCCCCCGGGTCACCTTCACAGCTCTGGACATCCATGAGAACGAGAGTTGAGCTCTCCATACACCATCAAGCAGCCACAACCTCTCTCGGATCCCACCTGGTCCCCATGCCGCATGTGTCCCTTCTTCTGTCCCTTCTTCTGGAGGGTGGTGCTGCCCCCCTCAAAAATGCTGCCCTAGGCAAATGCCTTGTTTGCCTTGTGGTAAATATGCCCCTGGTAGCTATGTTAGCCTTCCACTAACACCCCCCCCGGGTCACCTTCACAGCTCTGGACATCCATGAGAACGAGAGTTGAGCTCTCCATACACCATCAAGCAGCCACAACCTCTCTCGGATCCCACCTGGTCCCCATGCCGCATGTGTCCCTTCTTCTGTCCCTGCTTTTGGGGAGTGGTGCTGCCTCCCTGAAAAATGCCATGCTAGGCAAATGTCTTGTTTGCCTTGTGGTAAATATGCCCCTGGTAGCTATGTTAGCCTTCCACTAACACCCCCCCCGGGTCACCTTCACACCTCTGGACATATCTGAGAACGAGAGTTGGGCTCTCCATACACCATCAAGCAGCCCGCAACCTCTCTCGGATCCCACCTGGTCCCCATGCCGCATGTGTCCCTTCTTCCATCCCTTCTTCTGGAGGGTGGTACTGCCCCCCCTCAAAAATGCTGCCCTAGGCAAATGCCTTGTTTGCCTTGTGGTAAATACGCCCCTGGTAGCTATGTTAGCCGTCCACTAACGCCCCCCCCAGCTCACCTTCACAGCTCTGGACATCCTTGAGAACGAGAGTTAAGCTCTTCATACACCGTCAAGCAGCCCCCAACCTCTCTCGGATCCCACCTGGTCCGCATGCCGCATGTGCCCTCCCTTCTTCCATCCCGGCTTTCAGGGATTGGTGCTGCCCCCCTGAAAAATGCCGCCCTAGGCAAACGCGTTGTTTGCCTTGTGGTAAATATGCCCCTGGTAGCTATGTTAGCCGTCCACTATCACCCCCCCTCCTCACCTTTACAGCTACGGACATCCTTGAGGATGAGAGTCGAGCTCTCAATACACCATCAAGAAGCCCGCAACCTCTCTCTGATCCCACCTGGTCCCCATGCCGCATGTGTCCCTTCTCCCATCCTTTCTTCTGGGGGGTGGTGCTGCCCCCCTGAAAAATGCCACCCTAGGCACACGCCTTGTTTGCCTTGTGGTAAATACACCCCTGGTAGCTATATAGGTAGGCACAGTATGGAGCACAGCCATCAGCTATTGCATAGAGGAGGGGAGGAGGGAGGGAAAGAAGGGTGAAAGGAGAATGGAGTAGGGGAGAGGGAAGAAATAGAAAGGAGAGGAAGGAGGGCAGTAGAAGGGAGGGAGGAGAAGAGGGAAAAGGAGCAAAGGGGCAAGAAGATAGGTAGGAGGAAGGGAAGGAAGTGGTGGAAACAGGAAGGGAGGGAGGGATTACATATCCCAGTGCTGGCTTTCTTGGGAAAGGATGGGGCCCAGACAAAATTTTCAGACCTCCGTGATCAATCTTTCCACCTTGGAGCAATCAGCTGGCAGGCTTCTGCTCATGCCATAGACCGCCATCAGAAACAATTTTAAAGCTGCTCACAAATGGTTCAAAATTTAAGGAACATGGGTTTCCCACACAGCATTCTAGGTGAACGGGCCCTAAATGATCTCAGAAGTGTCTCAAACAGATGTCAAAAGCAAGCTGCACGTACTAATTGACACAAGTCTCAAGCCCATTGAAACAGGTCCTTACCATGCAGAAATTTGGGGTTGGTCAGTTGCAGTTGAGCTCTAAACAGATTTCAACACAAAAAGTCATATTAAAGCTCCATGCACACTAGTGTTTTATTTAAAAAAAAAAAACTCTGGAAAAAATACTGGCTAAAAAATGCTATTAATAGCGTTTTTTAGTAGAATTTTAGTAACGTTCAGGGGCGGACTGACAACTGATGGGGCCCCCGGGCAATAGGGGATCATGGGGCCCCTGTGTCCTTGCCCAAACTAAAAAAAGCCTATGAAAAAGGTACCAGGGGCATCTCATGGGGCCCCCTACTGACCCCAAGCCCTCGGGCGGTGCCCGAGTTTCCAAATGGTCAGTCCGCCCCTGGTAACGTTCCGAAGCGTTTAGGAGCATTAGTGTTTTATTAGCATTTGTACAGTACATGCAGAGGGGAAAAAAAGCAGTTTTTGTAGTGTTTAGCAGCATTGAGGCGCATTTAGTGTTTTTTTATGCTGGAAACACGCTAGAAAAAACTCTACAAACACAATTTTTTTTCTGCTGCTAGCCGCTGAAGCTCAAAAAATGCTAATAGCTTAAAGTACTATGCTGTGGGCAGCACAGTGGCTAAATGGTTAGCACTTCCACCTGGCAGTACTCGGTCATTGGTTTGAATCCCAACCACAGCAGCACCTGCCTGGAGTTCATATGTTCTCCCTGTGCCTGTGTGGGTTTCCTCCGGGGTACTCCAGCTTCTCCCCACACTCCAAAGAAATGCTGGTAGATGATTTGGCTCCTGTCTAAATTGGCCCTAGTATGTGTATGTATGAATGTGAGTTAGAGACCTTAGATTGTACGCCCCTTGAGGGTTAGGGACCTTAGATTGTACACCCCTTGAGGGTTAGGGACCTTAGATTGTACGCCCCTTGAGGGTTAGGGACCTTAGATTGTACGCCCCTTGAGGGTTAGGGACCTTAGATTGTACGCCCCTTGAGGGTTAGGGACCTTAGATTGTACTCCCCTTGAGGGTTAGGGACCTTAGATTGTACGCCCCTTGAGGGTTAGGGACCTTAGATTGTACACCCCTTGAGGGTTAGGGACCTTAGATTGTACGCCCCTTGAGGGTTAGGGACCTTAGATTGTACGCCCCTTGAGGGTTAGGGACCTTAGATTGTACGCCCCTTGAGGGTTAGGGACCTTAGATTGTACTCCCCTTGAGGGTTAGGGACCTTAGATTGTACACCCCTTGAGGGTTAGGGACCTTAGATTGTACTCCCCTTGAGGGTTAGGGACCTTAGATTGTACACCCCTTGAGGGTTAGGGACTGATGTGAATGTACACTATATATGTAAAGTGCTGTGTCAATTGATGGCGCTATATAAGTACCTGAAATAAATAAAGTAGTGTGCATGGACACATAGGAGAACAGTATTTAGCTTCTAGGAGCTTAAAAAAAACGCTAGTGTGCATGGAGCCTTACAGTCTTGTTGGGATGGATAAACGAGTACTAGATCAGCTGAAATTTTGCTCCGGGTTCATTTTGGTGCTGGATTGCTAAATATCTGAAGGCCCAGGCACATGTTAATGTTGTATCTGTTAATTCTAAACCATCAGAATATAGAATGGCTAATCCTTCCCTTAATCAGAGATCTGAAAGTGGAAAACCCAAATACTCCTGCGCTTAGGGATGGACTCTATGTCATAGGGATCACACAACGAATGTCTTGGAATATGCACGCTTTGCTGCCCTCAAAGAACCAGGGAGCCCAAAAGTGCTAATAGAGATGGTGATGGTGATGATGGTGATGAGAATGATGGACATCCAAAATGAGGCTCTGAGGAAGAGGCTAGTCCTCGAAACGCGTCGGCCATGTTGGATGTCCATCATTCTCATCACCATGCAGAAACGCGGTGCGAATTGGACAGAGCGGTCTCATACGATGTGCTTATATTCATGTACATTTGTGAGTAGAATACCTTCTTTTAAATTTAATAAACATACTTTTAAAGGCAATGCACAAGGCCGGTGCGCCCTCTGTTTTGTTTTTCTCCGTTTTGTTTTTCTCTCTTAATCAGAGATCACTTTGCTGAAATAAAGAGAGGCGTGTCAAGCGTAGAGGGTCCTCTAGAAAGCTATTGGCATAACGGGGCATTTAGATATGTAGACATGGGGTTGATTTACTAAAGGCAAATAGACTGTGCACTTTGCAAGTGCAGTTGCTCCAGAGCTTACTAAATGAGTTAAAGCTTCCCTTTGCCAAGAATACCCAATCACAGGCAAGGAAAATAAAAAAACAAAAACAGCATTTTTGCTTGCACGATTGGAGGATGGAAGTCAGCAGAGCTTCTGCTCATTTACTAAGTTCTGGAGAAACTGCACTTGCAGAGTGCACCGTCTAATTGCCTCTAATAAATCAACCCCATAATCTAACCATCAGAACGGAAGGAAACCTGGTGCAGCATTTTCTCCAGGAAAGGACTGGAGTTTATTTACTAAAGCCAAATAGACTGTGCACTTTGAAAAGTGCAGTTGCACTCTGCAAGAGCAGTTGCTCCAGAGCTTAATAAATGAGCAGCAGCTCTGTTGACTTCCACCATCCAATTACGTGCAAGCGAAGATTCTGTTTTATTTTTATTTTTCTTGCATGTAATTGGTTATTCTTTGCAAAGTGAAATTTTACCGCAAATACTAAGCTCTGGAGTAACTGCACTTGCTGAGTGCAACTGCACTTTGCAAAGTGCACAGTCTATTTGCCTTTGGTACATCCAGTGGTGTATTTAGGTTTTGTGCTGCCCTAGGCAACACAAAAATCGGGTGCCCCCCACGGAGAGAGCCTGACATTGACCAACAACACCCCTGCCCACTTCCCTGAGAGAACCTTCCACTAATAACCCCCCCCTTCCACGGCGAGAGAGAGAAAGACACCTTCATAGCTCTGGACATCCCCCAGAACGAGAGTCGGGCTCTCCATACACCATCAAGCAGCCCACAACTTCTCTTGGATCAAACTTGGTCACCAATGCGTCCCTTCTTCCATCCCTTCTTCCAGGGGGGCGCTGCTGCCCCCCTGAAAAATGCAGCCCTATGCAAATGCCTTTTTTGCCTTGTGGTAAATACGCCCCTGGGTACATCAACCCCCAAGTCCATCAAGACTAATAACATAGCTTTATATTGGCATTTGAGTAATGGTCCGCTCTAAAACCCAGAAGCTGTGGCTGTTACAGTCCCATTAACCTACATAAATGCACTCCTGGGTTCCTCACCTGTATCAGTTCCCAACAGGACAACTGTCTCCACGGTGTGGGAGATGCTTCAGCTCTGATAAAAGAGAGGGGTGGTAGCACTTCATAGGAAAGCTACAAAGAACTACTAGGGTGACCCAAAAAAACAGATTTTACTGTCAAGCTTTCTATGTGCAAGTTTGAATTATTGGACAAATAATTTTGTTTTCAAATGTGTTGTGGCAATCCCGATTCGGAATGCGATATTACCACCAATATATTGACACAAACAGATATAATTAATTATTGCTAACACCAGCTTCCTTGTTTATGAGCTCCTCTGTACAATATATGGCATAGCAAAGATGTAAAGTCTTCAATTGAAAGATAAATCTATCATTGTAAAGGTTAGGGAGGCCAGATTTTGTCAAAACCACCTGGTTTTCTCTCAACGGCACGTGGAAAGTTCACTCCTGGTTGGACATGATTTTGGTTTAACTCAAAGTTCTTTACAGGTGCTTGTTGGTCCATATCATGTTGGTCTTGCTGGGAAATTTGACCTGTGTTTGAATTGCTTTGGTTCAGTTTCAGCAAACCCAATTTTTGCAAAGCCTCCTGTCTAGGAGATACCTGATTACGAGCTGCCTGTGGTAGCTGTTTTGAAGACACTGATGTTTCTTTGGAAGACTCTAACAAAGAACTGCCTGGCTGACGGACGAATCGAGCTCGTAGCTCCTGGACGTTTACTCCTGACCTCATTATGGTGTCAAACTTCCGAAGGTGGCTTGGGTGTGAGCTGGTGGACCTTTGCCCTGTATCTGGAGAAACAGTGATGGAGAATCCTGGACAATCCTCGGAATAAGACTTCACAATCTTCATCTTGGATGGTGTGTGGACATGTTCTGCTTTCTCTGACATCTTGACGCTTTCACTCAAACTTTTCAACTTTGTATTTCGATCTTGAAGTCCTGCTGTTGAATTTATCAAGTGCTCGCTAGTATCTGGAGAACAGAAAATAAAATATTAACTTTCAGCCATTATTAATTAATCAGCATGAATTTTACCAGCTTGGAGAGTGACCCCTGGTGAATATGTCTCCACAGAAAATACTTTCAATTGCTATGGGGTCATGTTCCAGTTTCACCACCATACTTGTACCTGTCTTGTTCTTGTCTAGTTCTGCCTTTTTTTTTTATTATAGATGGATGTGGCAGAAGAGAAACAATCGCAGTTACAAGTCTGTGAAATCATTACTCCGAATTACATTTTTCCAGTGCTGTTTTTATATATTTACCAAATGTGCAGTTCTGCGAATTTATAATGTATATGAATCTATTTTTTTAACAGTGGTCTAGACAGTGAGGCATGCAAATATTCAAGAAAAAATGAAATTTTCATATGTGGCTTCTTTGCCCATTTTCTATTTTTATTGTAATAAAGCAAGCCTGTGTATCAACATCACTAATGGTACCTGCGTCAAACTTACCCCTGAGGTTGTAATTCTGACGCAATTAAACTTAAAGAACTAACAATCTTTTCAAGACAAGCAGCAAACATTATTATTACCAGATATTGGAATCAAAATAAAGCAACTTCTCTGGGTGATAAAGCTGACAATTTTTGCCTTTTGGAAGAAAGGAGATTAAAAAAAATATACCAATCTGACTATATGTGCAGCATATTGGTCACCATAACCAAATACCTTAATAGTGGTTTCTTGTTTGAGCTGGAGACTGTGCTGGACTGACTGGATCACTCACTAGTCTTGGATGGGTGGGTGGTTGTGGTAGCAGTAAGGAAGGACTCCCTTCCAGTAGGTCGTGCCGAACGGTGGATAGGGGTGGTGGACGTTTTTGAGAGCTTGGGTAGCTACCTCGTTTCGGCAACCATATAACCTTCCTACCCAAGTTAGTTGTTGTTTAGATCTAACAGGCCTACAATACCAAAAGATTTTTAAAACAGTTTTTTTGCCTTTAAGAGAATTAACCCTGAAACTACCTTCAAGTGTTAGCCCCTGAAGATGTGACCACAACAGACGAACTTCAAGAGGCTTTACTTCATGCTACATATCTTCAATGTTATGGCACCTGACCTCCAAACAGGTAATTAAAAAACAAAATCCAGATACAGGTCAATAGATTTCTCTAATCAAAGGATCTTCCCACTTTACAGTATGAGGACCACATCAAAAATGTAATAAATATTTGTAGGCTGAAAAAAAACAGTTTAATAAAAAGTGCCCATCTTATATCCATTTGTGCCCATCAGAGACCCCCTTACATCCATGTGTTGCCATCAGAGACCTCCATACATCCATGTGTGCCCATCAGAGACATCCTTAAATCTAGGATGCCAGTCAGAGCCCCCTTCCATTCAGGAATGCCCATCAGAGTCCTCTCTTACATCCATGTGTGCCCATTAGAGACCCCCTTACATCCATGTGTGCCCATCAGAGACCCCCTTACATCTATGTGCGCCCATCAGAAACCCCCTTACATCTATGTGCGCCCATCAAAGCCCCCTTACATCCATGTGTACCCATTAGAGTCCCCCCTTACAACCATGTGTGCCCATCAGTGACCCCCTTACATTCATGTGTTCCCATCAGAGACCCCCTTGCATCCATGTGTGCCTATCAGACACGCCCTTGCATACATGTGTGCCCATCAGACACCCCTTTGCATCAATGTGTGCCCATCAGAGACCCCCTTACTTCCATGTGTGCCTATCAGAGATCCCTGTGAAAATGGTAAGAGCTTCCGGTCCCCGCTTCAGTTTATACAGCCTGGTAGGTTCCACTCAGGGTGTCGACTGGGTAAAGAGTCCATCTAAACTATTCACAATGTCTGAAAGCTAGCCAGCCAGTCTAGCTTCTACACATGGATGTCAGGGTGGACTCTGATGGACACACCTGGATGGAAGGAGGTCTCTAATGTCTGTGCCAATACACCAAGCAATCCCATACAGCAAAAGAATGATAGCAGCCTTAGTCTTTCTCCATCCTAGTTACACCCCCAACATGTTTCGTCCTCCACAGGGCTTAGTTATGGAGGTCCCCCATGGCTTTGCCCCGTAAATGAGGCGAAGCACCTCAGAGGGCATGGCCAGGACAACGATAGACTGAGGCTGCTATCACCCTTTTGCTGTACGGGATTGCTTGGTGTATGGCTCTTTTATTTTCAGACATCAGAGACCCCCCTTACAAATATATGTGCCCATCAGAGACCCTCTTACATCCACGTGTGTCCATCACAGTCCACCCTGACATCCGTGTTTAGAAGGGAGATGACAGGCTAGCTGGCAGTGGATGAGTCAGTCTACATATTATGTTGCACAAGTCAGCATCCACTACCAGCCAGTCGGGGTATTTTCCTGGACAGTTTCTGCGATCCACATAAAATCTTGTAGCAGGTCAAATGTATTCTTTGGGCCGTAGTTTTGACACCCCTTCTCTAAACATTTACTTAGCCGAATACTGTGTCTTTTCGTCAGTACTCTTGTACTGCACACAAGCAGCCGTGGATATCTTTAAGCCTCTGAAGGCAACATGAAGTGCGTTACACAGCTGCTGTTGAGATAGAAGTAGATTGGAGTGTTGGCTTAATTAGCCGCTGCCCTAAAAATATTCCACTGGAGTATTTAAATTGTCAGGTAATACATATGACATCTGCTGCTATAAGATGATTGTCTCATAATACTGAAGAGCTAATGCCAGAGGAACATTTGTGTGAACCAGGCCCAAGATCTTTATCTTTCTGATGAAGTGTGCCTTTAAACGGACCTTGCACCAAAAAGTCAGAGTTTCGGCCCACAAACATAGCAACACACAAAAAAGAAAAAAGTAACATAAAGCAACAGCTGCTGCTCGTGACAAACAATTTAGGACAAATAGACATGTCATCCCCAGTTCCCAAGGCCCCCCAGAAACTTCCATAAATGAGGCTCCAGGATGGACACAAATAGTGGAGAGAGGTCAGGTGTCAGTAGCTGTTGAGGGTTCCGCTAACCATTTCGCCCATATTCTGTCATACTTTTTGGGGCACCCTTCTATGCAGACAAGGATTTTTGTACATAGGTAAAATTGCATTAACTTGCTGTGTCCAGAAAGCGGAGAGGGGGGAACCTGCTTTTTCCGACACAAAATGATGACTTTTCTGGCGTAAAACAGTAAAAGACCCACAAGCATCCTGTCCGCTACTCTAGAAAGCAGGTCCTCCACCAAACCCAATAAACAGACTCTGGGGGATGGGGTCAAAGGAACATCCACCATGAGGTTGATGACAGACATTATCTGCATCCAGAAAATAGCAATTGCTGGACAGGTCCAGAAAATATGTACAAAGGTCCTCAAGAGCTCACCCACAATGCCAGCACTCTGCAGAAGAAGAGGGATTCATTTTTTGCAGTCTGTAAAGAGTGAGATAGGCCCTATGGACAATTTTGAACTGTATGAGGCTGTTTCTCAAAGACACCAGTATTTTAAAAGGAAAGTCTCATATATCATCCCAACCCTCAGTGTCCAACCCAGGAACAGTGACAAATCAGGGGAGGACACTCGAAGAAGATAAGTATATAGGATTGAAGTAGGTTTTTCTGTACAATCATGATGTAATACTTCTTCCAAATCAGAGCTCTGAAGCTGGAGCGTAGCAGCAGAGAATTGGCTTCTGAAAGCGTGGGACAATTTCCAGTACCTAAAAGCATAGGAAGAGGGGACATTGTGATGAGATATAAAATAATCTAGGAGTGCGTAGAGTCACATTTGAGACCACATCCACTACGGCTTTGATGCTATGTTTGGCCCAAGCTATGGGATCAGGAAGCTGGTAGAAGTGTGAAAAAGAGGGGTTATTCCACAAAGGGGTATTCGGGGAAATGGCAGAGCTATGATAACTCTCACAGGTAAAGCCAACTTTCCAGGCCCTAAGAGTGCTAATCATGAAAGGGGTCAGGTCATAAGGAGCTCTAGGGCCTTGAAACAATAAAAAATGGAGGGCCTCCAGCTGCAGCCTCCAATCTTGTAGCAGAGTTAGAGGCAGAGACCAGTTGAGAGGCAAGAAAATATTTGTTACAATCTGGAAGGGCCAGACCTCCTTGGGAGGTAAGGTGCATTACAGTGGATAATTTGTACCTGGGGGGTCGAGGACCCCAAAGGAAGGAGGAAATTAATCTGTTTAGGTGGGTGAAAAAAAAAACTTGGGAATCCACTGACGGGAATTACGAAAAAAGTAATTAAATTTGAGAAGGATTTTCATTTTAATGAGATTAATGCAACCCAGGAGGGACAAGGGATTCTCCCATGCTTTCACTTTAGCCTTGACAGAGTGGACCACTAGAGCCAAGTTCAAGGGTAAATAATCATTCACCTCCCTGGAAACCACCACCCCCAAGTATTTGAACTCCCCCACCCCATTGCAGTTGCAGATCTGAGGGTGCACTCTGTCTGGCCCCAGGATCAATGGCGAAGAGTTGGGATTTAGACCAGTTCACAGCTGAGAAAGAATTTAAGACATGAAGTACGCCCTGCAGAAAGGGACCAGCATGATTAAGAAACAGCAAAAGATCGTCAGCATACAGGATGACCCTCTCCTCCAGCCACGCCAGCCCCAGGCCTTTAATGAGTTGGGACACTCGGACTGCCTCGGCCAGTGGCTTCATGGCAATAGCAAAAAATGATGGGGAGAGAGGGATACTGCTGCTTTTTAAATGGACTTCTCTGTGTACAATTGCATTGTCTGTTATGGTGAAATGCTACCTACAGTGGGGATCGAAAGTTTGGGCACCCCAGCTAAAAATTTGTATTAATGTGCATAAAGAAGCCAAGGAAAGATGGAAAAATCTCCAAAAGGCATCAAATTACAGATTAGACATTCTTATAATATGTCAACAAAAGTTAGATTTTATTTCCATCATTTACACTTTCAAAATAACAGGAAACAAAAAAATGGCGTCTGCAAAAGTTTGGGCACCCTGCAGAATTAATATCTTGTACTGCCCCCTTTGGCAAGTATCACAGCTTGTAAACGCTTTTTGTAGCCAGCCAAGAGTCTTTCAATTCTTGTTTGAGGTATCTTTGCCCATTCTTCCTTACAAAAGTCTTCCAGTTCTTTGAGATTTCTGGGCTGTCTGTCACGCACTGCTCTTTTTAAGGTCTATCCATAGATTTTCAATTATGTTGAGGTCAGGAGATTGTGAAGGCCGTGGCAAAACCTTCAGTTTACGCCTCTTGATGTAATCCCCCGTGGATTTCGAGGTGTGTTTAGGATCATTATCCATTTGTAGAAGCCATCCTCTCTTTAACTTCAGCTTTTTCACAGATGGCATCAAGTTACCATCCAAAATTTGCTGAAATTTTATTGAATCCATTTTTCCTTCTACTCGTGAGATGTTCCCTGTGCCACTGGCTGCAACACAACCTCAAAGCATGATTGATCCAACCCCATGCTTAACAGTTGGACAGAGGTTCTTTTCATTAAATTCTGTGCCCCTTCTTCTCCAAACGTACCTTTGCTCATTCCGGCCAAAAAGTTCAATTTTAACCTCATCGGTCCACAGAACTTGTTTCCAAAATGCATCAGGCTTGTCTATATGTTCATTTGCAAAGTTCAAACGATGATTTTTGTGGTGAGAACGTAGAAGAGGTTTTCTTCTCATGACTCTTCCATGAAGACCATATTTGTACAAGTATCTCTTATAGTGGAATAGTGTACCACAACTCCAGTGTCTGCCAGATCTTTCTGGAGGGATCGTGCAGTCAAACGTGGGTTTTGAATTGTTTTTCTCACAATCCTGCGAGCTGTTCTGTCTGATATTTGTCTTGGTCTTCCAGATCTTGCTTTAACTTCCATTGTTCCTGATGACTGCCATTTCTTAATTACATTCCGAACAGAGGATATTGACATCTGAAAACGCTTTGCTATCTTCTTATAGCCTTCTCCAGCTTTGTGAGCGTCGACTATTTTCAGTTTCAGTTTTCTAGACAACTGCTTAGAAGAACCCATGGTGCTGATTGTTGGGGCAAGGTCAGATGAGTCTGGGCATTTAAAACCTTTGAGATTGACATCATCTGGTCTTCCCAGATGATGATTGAGAACAATCCATGACACTGGTAGGTCTCAGCTTGGCAAAGGGGGCAGTGCATGCTATAAATTCTGCAGGGTGCCCAAACTTTTGCAGATGCCATTTTTTTGTTTTCTGTTTTTTTGAAAGTGTAAATGATGGAAATAAAATCTAACTTTTGTTGACATATTATAAGAATGTCTAATCTGTAATTTGATGCCTTTTGGAGATTTTTCCATCTTTCCTTGGCTTCTTTATGCACATTAATACAAATTTTTAGCTGGGGTGCCCAAACTTTCGATCCCCACTGTATGTAGGAGGGTCTTACCATGGTCACTGTTTGCATTTTCATCCTCGTCTTGGTCCAGTGAATCAATGGTTTCTAGTAAATACTGCAGGCACTCCTTTTCTTCATCTGTAAGGCAGGATAGGAAGTCTTCCCCCTTGCAAACAGGAAGATCAAATTGTCAGCCAATGGTGCCAAGTCAGAGGCTACAGCTAATATAATGTAGATTATATATGAGAAAATGGTAGCAAACTCTTGGGTGGGCACAAATATCCAAAAAGCTGGACTCCAGGTAAACTACTAAATACTAAAGTGAACTGTCCTACCTGCCTAAGGATTTATCAGATTGTTTGCCTATTCTTCACATACAGAATACCCTGGCATAAGGCATAGTCAGATCAGTGAACTGACTTTTTCTTCATTGCAGTTTTGATGTACAGCTTGGTCATTGACCTGGCCCCAGTCAACTAACTAAACACTGATAAGGTCATCACTCAGTTCTCTTCTCCTATCAGTGTTTGATAGGGTAGAGTTGGCCATACACTCTAAAGCCGACCAAAATTTAGCTGGTTCAGCAGCTACCGTCCGAATTTTAAACCATGTATGGACAGGATGGCTGTAGAGAAGTCGGTCTATTGATTGACTTCTCTGCAACCAGTTTGATGGATTTGCCCCACTTGATCAGCACTGCAGGCTACAGCTGGCAGCGCTGATCATTGTATTCTGACTATGGGGAAGTCTCCCCACTGTCAGAGTACAGTAGAGCAGAGAGGAGGATTCTCTCATCCACATTGAATGTGTGGATGGGGGGATTGAGTCTTTTTTTCATTCAACCTGCTGGCTGGACGAAAAAAAAAATTACGAATCCATGAGCTGCTTAAAGCTGACCATACAGGGATCAAAATTCAGCCAGTTCAAGAGGAACCGCTCGAATTTTGATCCATTTATGGTCATTCCCGTTCATGAAAAGTCACTCTATAAATCGATTTCTCATGAACTGCAAAATTTTCTCTTGATCAGCACATGCAGCCAATGACCCAGAAGTTGATTGACAGCATGCCAGGGCGAATTGCAGAGGTCTTGAAAAAGAAGGCTCAACACTGCAAATATTGACTCTTTGCTTAAACTTAAAGCGGAGCTCCACCCAAAAGGGGAATTTCCACTTTAAGTCTTTGTCTCCCACTCCCCATTAAGGATTGGCACCTTTGCGGAGTGGGAGGGAGGCAGGTACCTGAATTTGACAGGTACCCACTTCCACTGTGAACGCCTAAGGCGATCGGAAGCGGAAGTTGTCCTCCCTCCCCGTAGTCTTCTGGGACACGTGACAGGTCTCAGAAGACTACAGGACCATTCACAAAGCGCAGCGCTTCTTGCGCATGCACAGTGGGCACCCAGCTGTGAAGCCACAAGCTGTCACAGCCGGGTGCCCACACTGAAGCTGCCGGCACCAGGGAGAGAAGACGGCCGGTGAAACCAGCCATGGTGAAGACACCACGGGACCGAGGGACAGGTAAGTGGCTGTATTTTAAAAGTCAGCAGCTACAGTTTTTGTAGCTGCTGACTTTTTTTTTTCAGGTGGAACCCCGCTTTAATGTAATTGTCAATAAAAGCCTTTGACACTTGTGAAATGCTTGTAATTAGACTTCAGTATACCATAGTAACATCTGACAAAAAGATCTAAAAACACTGAAGCAGCAGACTTTGTGAAAATTAATAGTGGTGTCATTCTCAAATTGTTGGCCAGGGCTGTACTTTCGTTGAGTCACGTTGTGCCAACAGGGCCACCATGGAGCAAATTTCAGCCAATTCAGCAGGAATCTGCCAAAACTCGATCCACGTATGGTTAGCTTAACTGTCTCACAGCTTTGCCTCATCCTTCCTACTGGAATCTTTTTTTTCTTAATACATATTTTATTTATTTTACCATTTTCAATTTTACATTCACTAAAAAAGAGAAAACATATTTACATATCTAATAAATAATGTTTTAACATATACATAAACTAATTTACCTCACCAGGCGCTCCACATCTGCCTCCCCCCTCTGCCAATCCCTTCATTGGCTCCCGATTGCCCAACGCATCAAGTTCAAGCTGCTAACCCTGACCTACAAAGCCATTCACAATGCCGCCCCGAACTACATAACTGACCTGATACCCAGATACTACCCTACCCGTGCCCTCCGCTCCTCACAGGACCTCCTACTCTCTAGCTCCCTGGTCTCCTCCTCCCACGGCCGATTGCAGGACTTCTCTAGGACTTCCCCCATCCTCTGGAACTCCCTACCCCAATCCATCAGACTGTCACCTACCCTCCTCACCTTCAGGCGCACCCTGAAAACCCTTCTCTTCAGGGAAGCCTACCCCAACCTCACCTAACACCCGACCTCACCTAACAACTAACCTCCTCCACTCCTCCCACCACTCCATCCCCCACAGCTATCTCCTCCTGTGCCACCTTCCCCTCCTTCCTAGATTGTAAGCTTGAAAGAGCAGGGCCCTCGAACCCCTCGTGTAGTGTATTGTTACTGTCTTGTCTCATGTTATGTCCCCCTGCTACTGTACAGCGCTGAGCATACCCTTTGGTGCTATATACAGTAAATACTGTATAATAATAATAATAATAATTTACATTTTCCAAACCCCTCCCCCAATTCCACCCCCACCCCATTCCCTTTCCTCTCAACTCCCTCCCCGTTCCGCTCTCTATTATCATCTTCCCTGGGAATCTTACGCGATATTATTCTACTTTTGACTTATTTTCTAGTTTGTTTGTTTCTCCTCGTCTTTCTATTTCAGGGTACTTGATTTTGATTTGATCTTCTATAATCCTCCCATTTTCCCCATTTCTTCCGGATTATCTCCATTCTATCCTCGTCTATATGGTAAAGTTCCTCCATTTTGTATATCTGATCCACTTTTCCCAACCAATCTTTTATTTTTGGTGTTTCTTGTTCCTTCCAAAATTTGGGTATTAAACCTTTTGCTGCATTTAAATAATATAATAAGCCAGAGTTTTTATATTTTTCTGCTGAAAACATAGTACCATGAAAAAGGCATATCACCAGGGGCGGACTGACCATTTGGAAACTCGGGCACTGCCCGAGGGCCGGGGGTCAGTAGGGGGCCCCATGAGATGCCCCTGGTACCTTTTTCATAGGCTTTTTTGAGTTTGGGCAAGGACACAGGGGCCCCATGATCCCCTATTGCCTGGGGGCCCCATCAGTTGTCATTCCGCCCCTGCATATACTGGATCTTTTGGAATTTTAATCTGTTATCTTCTGAATCTCGTGAATTATTTCCTCCCAATACTCTTTCATTTTAAACCATTCCCACCATATGTGTAACATTGTGCCCTTTCCCCACATCCACGCCAACATAAAGGTGAATTATCTACATTCTGTTTATGTGTTATATTTGGAGTGATATACCACCTTGCCAAAAATTTGTAATTCATCTTCCTACAGGAATCTAATACGAGACAGGTTCAGGTTCATTTTACCAGCAAAATATAAGAATATGGGTCAGTGCAGAGGCGGATGCATGGCTTTGAACAGACACTGTCTGCACCCAGCGCCGCTCGCCTGTCCCTGCACGCCTGTCAAACTTGGTTATGCTGCATTTTTTCTTTACCAGATATGCTTGGTTGCTGGGTCTGTTTAATGTAGTGCTCTATGCATTGTACAAGATATTTGGTTGTAACGTAGCCTACCACAAACAGAAAAGAAAGAAAGAAAAAAATTGCATGCGTGGCTGTGTCCATACAGCCACTGTGTCTCCATTCTCTTACATACAGTGAGGAATAGAAGTATTTGAACACCCTGAGATTTTGTAAGTTCTCCCACTTAGAAATCATGGAGGGGTCTGAAATTCACATTGTAGGTGCATTCCCACTCTGAGAGAATTTAAAAAACAAAATTCAGGAAATCACATTGTATGATTTTTAAAGATTTTATTTGTCTTGCACTGCTGAACATAAGTATTTGAACCCCTGAGAAGATCCGTGTTAATATTTGGTACAGAAGCCTTTGTTTCCAATTACAGAGGTCAAACGTTTCCTGTAGTTCCTGACCAGGTTTGCACTGCAACAGGGATTTTGGCCAACTCCTCCACATAGATCTCCTCTAGATCTGTCAGGTTTCGGGGCTGCCGCTGAGCAACACGGAGTTTCAGCTCCCTCCAAAGATGTTGTATTGGATTTAGGTCTGGAGACTGGCTAGGCCACTCCAGAACCTTGATATGCTTCTTACGGAGCCACTCCTTGGTTCTCCTGGCTGTGTGCTTCGGGTCGTTGTCATGTTGGAAGACCCAGCCACGACCCATCTTCAATGCTCTGACTGAGGGAAGGAGGTTGTTGCTCAAAATCTCACAATAAATGGCCCCATTCATCCTCTCCCTAATACAGTGCAGTCGTCCTGTCCCCTTCGCAGAAAAGCACCCTCAAAGCATGATGTTACCACTCCCATGCTTCACAGTAGGGATGGTGTTCTTGGGATGCAACTCATCCTTCTTTTTCCTCCAAACACAACGAGTGAAGTTTAGACCAAAGAGTTCTACTTTGGTCTCATTTGACCACATGACTTTCTCCCATGCCTCCTCTGGATCATCCATATGGTCATTGACAAACTTCAGACGGGCCTGGACATGTGATGACTTGAGCAGGGGAACCTTCCGTGCAATGCATGATTTGAAACCATGACAGCGTAGTGTTCTACCGACAGTGACCTTTGAAACTGTGGTTCCAGCTCTCTTCATGTCATTGACCAGCTCCTCCCTTGTAGTTCTGGGCTGATTCCTCACCTTTCTTCATCAGTGATACCCCACGAGGTGAGATCTTGCATGGAGCCCCAGTCCGAGGGAGACTGACAGTCGTCTTTAGCCTCTTCCATTTTCTAACAATTGCTCCAACAGTTGATCTATTTTCACAAAGCTGCTTAGCAATTGCCCCGTAGCCCTTTCCAGCCTTGTCGAGGTCCACAATTTTGTCTCTGGTGTCTTTTGACAGCTCTTTGGTCTTGCCCATGGTAGTAGTTGGCGTCTGACTCACTGTTGGATGGAGAGGTGTCTTTAAAGAGCTCAGACAGGTGCTACTAAGTTAGATTAATGAGTGGAGTAGAGGTGGACTTTTTAAAGGCACAGTAACAGGTCTTTGAGAGCCAGAATTCTTGCTGTTTTTTAGGTGTTCAAATACTTATGTTCAGCAGTGCAAGACAAATAAATGCTTTAAAAATCATACAATTCTGTCTCTCAGAGTGGGAATGCCCCTACAATGTGAATTTCAGATCCCTCCATGATTTCTAAGTGGGAGAACTTGCAAAATCGCAGGGTGTTCAAATACTTCTGTTCCTCACTGTAGGCTCCACGCAGCTCTAGGCGGCTGCCATGTGTATACAGATTGTGATAGGAGTGACTTTGGGTGGGGGGCCCATGGAACACAGCTCACTTTGGAGAGGTGGGGAGACCCCTGTCTTAGCTCCCCATATCCCTCTTATGTGTAAGTCACCCTGTGCCTGTTAGGGGTGCAGGGTAAAATGTCCTGATATTGTGTAGACATATATAGGAGATAGGTGGGGGTTGTGGATTGTTTGGTGTTAAGTGATTGCATCCCATTGTTCTATTGTGTGTCTTGCTTGGGAGCAAACTATTATGGGATGTATGTGTTTGTGTATTGGCTTGGTGGGGGGTGTCTGCTGATGTGTTTCTTGTTGCTAGATTTGGTTTGCCCCGCCCTGTGTCCTTATGCAGGGAGGGGAGAATTGTTCCTTTGAATGTATATATCTTGTATCTGTGTTAAAATAAAACAGTCTATTTCCTAGTTTTCGTTCAAGGGTGGTGTCCGTGGATCTGTGTTCGGACAGGGAAGCGGGAGTCTAACGGAAATACCCTAGTGCAGTCGGGGGTCTGGTTCCGTTACTCAGATGTCTCATTCACACTGTACAGGCCTCAACTCCTGTGTAAATTAGGCCTAACTTGTTCCAGCAAACAGTTACACATCGTTGGTGTGGCAATGGGGGACCATGTCTGAGAAATGTATTTTGGTACAACTTGCACCCTCTATCAAAGGAGCACAAGGTGACACAACCCAGGAGCACAATTTTGCAGACAGTCATCACCCCATCTAAGGCTGGCCGTACATTATACAATTTTCGGTTCAATTTCTGCCCAATTTCTTTTAGATTTACCTTCAACTCAGGGGCGGACTGACAACTCATGGGGCCCCCGGGCAATAGGGGATCATGGGGCCCCTGTGTCCTTGCCCAAACTCAAAAAAGTCTATGAAAAAGGTACCAGGGGGATCTTATGGGGCAATTGAAAGTGTTGCTTAGGTTTGACCTCATATTATATGGTTATTGGTAAATCTAAAGCAAAATTCTCAAGACAATTGTATAATGTATGGCCAGACAAATGCCCCGTACACGCGATAAGAAAATCGTACGAAAAATTTCGCGGAACCGCTTATTTTCTCTTCGTTGATGAGCAGGATGTTTTAACCAATATAAGATAGTGCAGCGCTATCACAAAACCTTCAAAGTGACTAATATAAGATAGTGCAGGATGTTTTAATCGATAACGATATTGTGAATGAAAAAATCCGGTTGAACAACAGTGAAAAATGTTGTCGTTTCGCATATGAACGACCGATTTTCTATGCAGTAGTATGACGGTCGTACAAAAAAAATCTATCAAGCGCTATCACGCATGAGCGGAAACAGAAGATAACCCGGATGTTTATGTCCAAGGACTCTTCGTAAACACGAAAGCAAAATCCAAATGTTAAAAGCAGATTGGCCCAATGAGATGATGAAACCACAATTCTGCAGATTATATTTTATGTATCGCTATTTATGTATATAGGTCGTGTAATAAACGATATTATACTCATTGCCGGTAATCGTTGTGTATATCGCTCGTTCTGGCCGGAAGGGCGTGGCTACAAGGTCACACGCACACCGCGTCACTTCCACTTGTACGGAAGACGTCAACACTACGTATTGCCCGACAAACTATTTATTTTCAGATTGGTTAATGTGGGCCACGATTTCAACAAACGAGCGAACGCCTTGGATGGCCGATCGGTTGATTTTCTAATCATGTATTCCCACCTTAGGACAGAAAAGCCTACAGATTTCTTTTTTAAAGTCGGTCACCTTTAGGCTGGTGTCATCTTCCAGCGCTTTATCGTCTACTCCTTCCATCATGGTACCTTTCCGTGATATATCAGAGACTTGACCGGCCCGGTCTCTCTCTGTTCCTCTCCTCTGTCACCGTGAGGCAGGTACACCTGCAAGATACAAAGCACATAGATAACAAAACTTCCTTTTAAAAGCATTATTGCACGTACTTCTCAGAGGACGGTACTGAGCAGAGGACAATGGCACATTCAAATGACCCTTCTCTCTGTTTTGTTTCATAATACTGCCCTTGTTTATAGTGGATGCTCTGCTCCCTGCACATACAATCTGATTCAGACACTCTGTGTGGAGTATCTTTTGCGAGTTGACTATTATTTATTATTTCAGGTACTTCTATAGCGCCGTCAATTTACACAGCACTTTACATATATATTGTACATTCACATCAGTCCCTAACCCTCAAGGGGTGTACAATCTAAGGTCCCTAACCCTCAAGGGGCGTACAATCTAAGGTCCCTAACCCTCAAGGGGCGTACAATCTAAGGTCCCTAACCCTCAAGGGGCGTACAATCTAAGGTCCCTAACCCTCAAGGGGTGTACAATCTAAGGTCCCTAACCCTCAAGGGGCATACAATCTAAGGTCCCTAACCCTCAAGGGGCGTACAATCTAAGGTCCCTAACTCACATGCATACATACACATACTAGGGACAATTTAGACAGGAGCCTATTAACCTACCAGTATGTCTTTGGAGTGTGGGAAGAAAACCAGAGTACCCGGAGGAAACCCACGCAGGCACAGGGAGAACATGCAAACCCCAGGCAGGTGGTGCCGTGGTTGGGATTCGAACATGGGGCCCCCGGGTAATAGAGGATCATGGGGGCCCCTGTGTCCTCACCCACACTCAAACCACACCCAAAAAAGCCTATGAACAAAGACTTTGAAAGGTACCAAGGGCATCTCATTGGGGGCCCCGGGCAATAGAGGATGATGGGGGCCCCTGTGTCCTCACCCACACTCAAACCACACCCAAAAAACCTATGAACAAAGACTTTGAAAGGTACCAAGGGCATCTCATTGGGGGCCCCGGGCAATATAGGATGATGGGGGCCCCTGTGTCCTCACCCACACTCAAACTACACCCAAAAAAGCCTATGAAAGGTACCAAGGGCATCTCATGGGGGCCCCGGGCAATAGAGGATCATGGGAGCCCCTGTGTCCTCACCCACACCTAAAAAAGCCTATGAAAAAATCCTATGAAAGGTACCAGGAGTATCTCATGGAGTCCCCAGGCAATAGAGGATCATGGGGCACCTGTGTCCTCACCCACACTCAAACCACACCCAAAAAAACCTATGAACATAACTTATGAAAGGTACCAAAGGCATCTCATGGGGGCCCCGGGCAATAGAGGATGATGGGGGCCCCTGTGTCCTCACCCACACTCAAACCACACCCAAAAAAGCCTATGAAAGGTACCAGGGGTATCTCACGGAGCCCCCAGGCAATAGGGGATCATGGGGCCCCTGTGTCCTCACCCACACTCAAACTACACCCAAAAAAGCCTATGAAAGGTACCAAGGGCATCTCATGGGGGCCCCGGGCAATAAAGGATCATGGGGGCCCCTGTGTCCTCACCCACACTCAAACCTCACCTAAGAAAGCCTATGAAAAAATCCTATGAAAGGTACAAGGGGTATCTCATGGGGCCCCCAGGCAATAGGGGATCATTGGGCCCCTGTGTCCTCACCCACACTCAAGCCACACCTAAAAAAGACTATGAAAAAAGCCTATGAAAGGTACAAGGGGTATCTCATGGGGCCCCCAGGCAATAGGGGATCATTGGGCCCCTGTGTCCTCACCCACACTCAAACTACACCCAAAAAAGCCTATGAAAGGTACCAAGGGCATCTCATGGGGGCCCCGGGCAATAGAGGATCATGGGGGCCCCTGTGTCCTCACCCACACTCAAACCGCACCCAAAAAAGCCTATGAAGAAAGCCTATGAAAGGTACCAAGGGAATCTCATGGGGCCCCCATGCAATACGGGATCATGGGGCCCCTGTGCCCTCACCCACACTCAAACCACACCCAAAAAAGACTATGAAAAAAGCCTATGAAAGGTACCAGGGGTATCTCATTGGGCCCCCAGGAAATAGGGGGTCATAAGGCCCCTGTGTCCTCACCCACACTCAAACCACACCCAAAAAAGCCTATGAAAAAAGCCTATGAAAGGTACCAAGGGCATCTTATGGGGCCCCCAGGCAATAGGGGATCATGGGGCCCCTGTGTCCTCACCCGCACTCAAACCACACCCAAAAAAGACTATGAAAAAAGCCTATGAAAGGTACCAAGGGCATCTCATGGGGCCCCCAAAGAAGCCTATGAAAGGTACCAGGGGTATCTCATGGGGCCCCCAGGCAATAGGGGATCATGGGGTCCCTGTGTCCTCACCCACACTCAAACCACACCCAAAAAAGAATATGAAAGGTACCAAGGGCATCTCATTGGACCCCCATGCAATAGGGGATCATGGGGCCCCTGTGCCCTCACCCACACTCAAACCAAACCCAAAAAAGACTATGAAAAAAGCCTATGAAAGGTGCCAGGAGTATCTCATGGGGGCCCCGGGCAATAAAGGATCATGGGGGCCCCTGTGTCCTCACCCACACTCAAACCTCACCTAAGAAAGCCTATGAAAAAATCCTATGAAAGGTACAAGGGGTATCTCATGGGGCCCCCAGGCAATAGGGGATCATTGGGCCCCTGTGTCCTCACCCACACTCAAGCCACACCTAAAAAAGACTATGAAAAAAGCCTATGAAAGGTACAAGGGGTATCTCATGGGGCCCCCAGGCAATAGGGGATCATTGGGCCCCTGTGTCCTCACCCACACTCAAACTACACCCAAAAAAGCCTATGAAAGGTACCAAGGGCATCTCATGGGGGCCCCGGGCAATAGAGGATCATGGGGGCCCCTGTGTCCTCACCCACACTCAAACCGCACCCAAAAAAGCCTATGAAGAAAGCCTATGAAAGGTACCAAGGGAATCTCATGGGGCCCCCATGCAATACGGGATCATGGGGCCCCTGTGCCCTCACCCACACTCAAACCACACCCAAAAAAGACTATGAAAAAAGCCTATGAAAGGTACCAGGGGTATCTCATTGGGCCCCCAGGAAATAGGGGGTCATAAGGCCCCTGTGTCCTCACCCACACTCAAACCACACCCAAAAAAGCCTATGAAAAAAGCCTATGAAAGGTACCAAGGGCATCTTATGGGGCCCCCAGGCAATAGGGGATCATGGGGCCCCTGTGTCCTCACCCGCACTCAAACCACACCCAAAAAAGACTATGAAAAAAGCCTATGAAAGGTACCAAGGGCATCTCATGGGGCCCCCAAAGAAGCCTATGAAAGGTACCAGGGGTATCTCATGGGGCCCCCAGGCAATAGGGGATCATGGGGTCCCTGTGTCCTCACCCACACTCAAACCACACCCAAAAAAGAATATGAAAGGTACCAAGGGCATCTCATTGGACCCCCATGCAATAGGGGATCATGGGGCCCCTGTGCCCTCACCCACACTCAAACCAAACCCAAAAAAGACTATGAAAAAAGCCTATGAAAGGTGCCAGGAGTATCTCATTGGGCCCCCAGGAAATAGGGGGTCATGGGGCCCCTGTGTCCTCACCCACACTCAAACCACACCCAAAAAAGCCTATGAAAAAAGCCTATGAAAGGTACCAGGGGTATCTCATGGGGCCCCCAGGCAATAGGGGATCATGGGGCCCCTGTGTCCTCACCCACACTCAAACCACACCCAAAAAAGCCTATGAAAAGAGCCTATGAAAGGTACCAAGGGCATCTCATGGGGGCCCCAGGCAATAGGGGATCATGGGGCCCCTGTGTCCTCACCCACACTCAAAGCACACCCAAAAAAGCCTATAAAAGGTACCAGGGGCATTTCATGGGGCTCCCTACTGACCCCGGGCCCTCGGGCAATGCCCGGTTGCTCGAATGGTCAGCTTGCCCCTCTTGGGGGCAGTAAGCAAAAGAAAATAAAAGGACACACAAAAAAAATAATTTTGGCTTAGACATACTTTGAGCAAATCAGGTGTTGTTAGCCGGTTATCTCTGATATTCAGTGAGGGATATTGGCCGGTGTCTCGCAAGGTTGTTTTAATCTTTGTGTACGGCTAACCTAGCAATTGGGTCATTTCCAGCGGTACAATGCCAGAGGTTCCAGGCAATCAGAGGTACAGTGGGCTATTGTGACAGCACACAAACAATGGCTTATTCACAGGTGACTCTTCTACAAAAGCTCACAATGACAGCAGAGACGTAATATAGGAGACGCACAGTCGTTTCCCAGGACCTGAGCGCTCACAGTACAAACACTGGATGGATTTCAGTAGCCAAACTCCCATTTCTCTGCTCTTGGCTGACCTTTAAAAGGCAGCTAATGGCTTTTTCGTCTCAACGGTCTGAATGTACGATATCCCGATACCCGTGTGCAGGTTCTGCCTCATTGAGGAAGAAATCATAGGGTTAATTATCTTTTTGGCCCATCCAGCTCCCACAAAGAATCTGTATTAAAGATGCCAGCCAATTTTTTTGGTTATCCTAAGCCTCTAAAAATAATAATGTGCATACAATAGACTTTTAAAAACAAATTGCTTCCATAGCCCTGCTAAACCTCCACCCTCCCCCCTCCATATCCAAATCCCAATTCAAGCTACTCTTGCAAATCACTACAGCAGCAAAGCAGATTGTGACCAAATCATGGAAGTCTCCATCTCTGTGCGTCCTAGCAGTTAAAAACAAGGTATCGCAAGCAATGATTCCCGCCAAAGTAGAAGCAACCATTAAAACACATCAATAAAGTGCAGCGCTAATAGTAATCACTCAATGTAAAATATGAAATAAAAATGATCCAAAAAGTGACAGTCCGTGCAGGTCTAGGTAAAACCAGTATTCATCAAGATCCAGTGTCGGTGCTCCAAAAATCATATGGTAAGAGTACGCACTCACCAGATGCGTACTGTTAATACGCATTAGAACAGTAGAGGTCCCCTCTAGGAATTTGGATGTGATCCTGGACAAGGATAATTCTCCCTCTGCATACAGGTGGTGCTGTTGGAGCTCTCAGATGGTAATGGAACTAGTCAGCCAGAGGCCCCTTTAGGGGTGGGTGGTTATGGAAGCCTATGTATCAGGAACTCCCCTCTCTGGATAGTTGTAAAATGCTGGATCCAAATGGCTCTGGAAATTAATTGCTCCACATGGGAAGCTGTCCCGGGCCCCCGAGTTGCCGTGTCCCTGGTGTTGTTATTCTTTAGCTTTGGCTCCCCGTCACTGGTCAGTTGTATATGATAGCCTCCCTAGCGGTCTGATTATGTCCGTATTTCTGTGCTCAAAGCGGTACATTTTTTTGCATGGAAATATGCCGTTTTTTTATTGTAGTCCTGTAATTTTTAGGAATAACTCACTGAAATCTGTCCGAACAAGAGTCTAGTAAACATCCCGGGGAGGATAAAATGTGAAACACGAAATCATAAATTATAATATAATAAATAATCATAAAAAATAGTAATACATTTAATTCAATAATATAATCAAACCAAAAACACTGAAATGTGAAATATAGCGCCAAGTTCGCACATCACTGAGCTCAGTCGCAGAATCGTTTTCAGTGTCTGATGAGGAATTTCCCCCACGAATCATTATCACTCAATTCTGCAAGTGGTTCTGATTTACTATCGCTGTTCTCTAGCCGGTCTAAAACCGCTTTTGACCTAAAGGGACGCTTTTTGGACGCCATGGACGTTTCTCAGTTTCCAGGCAGAAAGAACAGTAAAAATGCAGGCAGGGCGCCGGACAAAGCACTCGGGACACAATGTATGTGAAATGGTTTGATACAGGCAGGGGCGGACTGACAACTCATGGGGCCCCCGGGCAATAGGGGATCATGGGGCCCCTGTGTCCTTGCCCAAACTCAAAAAAGCCTATGAAAAAGGTACCAGGGGCATCTCATGGGGCCCCCTACTGACCCCGGGCCCTCGGGCAGTGCCCGAGTTTCCAAATGGTCAGTCCGCCCCTGGATACAGGAATGTTATACTATGTGATTTTAGTGTATTTAGTGAAAGTCACTTTTACAATTTTCACATTTCCCGCCAGTTCCGTCCCCCGTACGTCCCGACGTCGCAGGGAACTAAACCCAGAAGACAGATGCCGGCATCAGCCGGAGGACATTGCCGGGGACACTGCAGGGGGGACATCGCGGGAGCGCAGGACAAGGTAAGTGAAGAAGAGATCCCGGTGCAACGCTGCAGTGTATTCCCGAGTGTAGCTCGGGGGGGTTACCGCTTGTGGTGCTGAAACTTTACCCCGAGCTACACTCGGGAATACCGCCAGGGGGGTTAAGTTAACAACACCCCGAAAGCAGTCTGCAAAACTCAGAATCGGATTGCATTGGTGTGAATAGCTATGCGATCCAATTCTAGTGCGGACCCGAAAAAGGGTCCTGCACCTTTTTGGTGTGGGTGTGGTGCGATTTGAGCCATAGAAAGTGTACGGCTCCAATCGCACCATTCGCAAATCGCATATGATTCGCACAGGAATGTGGTGCGGTTCCTGTGCGAATCACACGCCATGTACCGCATCGCATTAGTGTGCCTTAGTGCTTTGAATTGAGGCTAGTAAGCACTATAGAGGGATATGCTTTGTTCATTTTTCATTTCAAGGTTTGTAACCACCACAAAAATTTGGAAGAGTTGCGCTCAATCAACATACATTATGCGATAGAGTTAAAGAGAAATGTCTGTCCGTAAAAAGCGATGTTTGCAAACACTTCATTACTTAAGACTTCAACTATAGCACACTATAATAAACCAATAAATGTCATCCTTTGCATTTAACCCCCCTGGCGGTATTCCCGAGTGTAGCTCGGGGTAGAGTTTCAGTACCAAAAACGGTAACCCCGAGCTACACTCAGGCTTACCATGCAGCGTTGCATAGGGAGTCCCTGCAGAGCTTACCTTGTCCTGCGCTCCCGCGATGCGTCCCCTGCAACGTCCCTGGCCATCTCCTCCGGCCGATGCCGGCATCCGGCTTCCGTGTTCCGGTCCCTGTGACGTCGGGACGTACAGGCGCCGGAACCGGCGGCAAATTTGAAATTTTTTAAAAATGTCATTTTTTAAAAAATGATTATTACATAGTAAAACATTCCTGTATCAAACCAGTTCACATACATTTTGTCCCGAGTGCTTTGTCCGGAGCCCTGCCTGCATTTTTACTGTTCTTTCTGCCTGGAAACTGAGAAACGTCCATGGCGTCCAAAAAGCGTCCCTTTAGGTCAAAAGCGGTTTTAGACCGGCTAGAGAACAGCGATAGCAAATCAGAACCACTTGCAGAATTGAGTGATAATGATTTGTGGGGGAAATTCCTCATCAGACACTGAAAACGATTCTGCGACTGAGCTCAGCGATGTGCGAACTTGGCGCTCTATTTCAAATTTCAGTGTTTTCGGTTTGATTATATTATTGAATTAAATGTATTATTATTATATTATTATTTTTTATGATTATTTATTAAATTATAATTTATGATTTCGTGTTTCAATTTTTATCATCCCCGGGATGTTTACTAGACTCTTGTTCGGACAGATTTCAGTGAGTTATTCCTAAGAATTACAGGACTACAATAAAAAAAATACATATTTCCATGCAAAAAAATGGTACCGCTTTCAGCACCAAAAATCTGAAATGATCATACCGCCAGGGAGGTTAAGACACACAGTCATACACACGGAAATAGAACAAGAATGGGGAAATATAACATTTTGCAACCTGCCAACAAAAGGGCGCAATTACAAACTGACGTCACGCCCCATGTCTGCCCTTGAAAGACAACAAGTGTGAAGGCAAGGAGGAAATAAGTAAATATTAAAGTACACACTAGGGAGAGTAAAGTAAATGAACTTTTCCTGCCAGCACCCACATTCCGTGCCAAGGAAGGAGACAAGGGCTCTGATTCATCAAGCTGTGATAGTACTTGAGCCGTATTTAATTTGCCTCTCAAGCAAAATCGTTGTGATAATATTGCATGAGAAGACACTATGCTTTAACCCCTCGCCCTCCTGAGGATTTACCCCCCTTCCTGACCAGGCCATTTTTTGCGATGCGTTACTTTAACTTACAATTGCGCGGTCATGCAACGCTGTACATAAATAAAATTTGTCTCGTATTTTTCCTCCAAATAGAGATTTCTTTTGGCGGTATGTGATTTCCTCTGCGGTTTTTATTGTTTGTACTATAAACAAAAAAAGACCGACAATTTCGAAAAAAATACAATATTTTTGAATTGTTGCTATTAAACATATAAAATAAAAAAAAATGTAAAAATAAAATTTATTCATACATTTAGGCCAAAATGTATTCTGCTACATGTCTTTGCTAAAAATAAAATCGCAATACGTGTAAATGAATTGATTTGCGTGAAAATTATAGCGTCTACAAATGGCGGTATAGATACTGGGATTTAAATTTTTCGTATACTAGTAATGGTGGTGATCACCGACTTACAGCGGGACTGCGGTGGGCATTCTGACACTGGGGGGGAACTGTCTTGGTGTCACTGACATCCCCTAATACAGTGATCAGTGCTAATGAAAAGCACTGACACTGTACTAATGGCACTGGGCAGGAAGGGATCAAAGGGTTAACTGTGTGCTGGGAGTGTTTTACTAAGGAGACAAGCTGTGCAGAGAGATACAAAGCAGCATATCCATGCTGACAGGAGAGAGACCAGTGATGTTTACACACAGACCTCTCCCCTGTCAGCTTTGCCGACAATCTCCAGGACTCAGTGATAGACATCCCCAGCAGCTAATAGCGGGCAGGGCGGTGTGAGTGTGCCCCCTAGCCGGAAATGTAAATCGCGTATATTTACGGGATTTTTGCACAGCCATACCACCCTGTAGCAGTACATCTGCTATAGAGCAGCGGGCAAGCGGTTAAAGTGTTCCTAAACCCACAACAGTACAATCAGTCAGTATATGCAGTAAAGCATGCTTGTTATACTCACTATGGAACCCAAGAGCTAATTCCTCCGCATTGTGTAAAAAGGCTGTTTAATCGCGTCTTCTCTGATCCTCCCCTTCTTCTTCTGTCCCCATAGAACAGAGCCTTGGGTGCAAGTTGCATATATTCAGTTTGGTGTGTATTGCTAGATAGGTTTTTTTTTTCTTGGGAGAGTGCATGTGATCAGCACAGAGCCAATCAGCACTGTCCAGACACAGGGTCAGGGGTCCTGCAGCCTCTTAGGACAGTCAGGGGAGAATGAAAACTCCTCCTACAAGCTTTAACCAGTGCTCTGCTGGACACTGATAGATGTCACAAGACTGCTATATACTGCTGATGAGAAAAGGCATGTAGCAATTTATACAGTATGTACTAAAATAATTGCATTTCCATGTTCTGTGTAATGTGGGAGATATAGTGAATGCAGGGTCCAGGGAGACCAGATATAGTGAATGCAGGCTTCGGGGAGACCAGATATAGTGAATGCAGGGTCCGGGGAGACCAGATATAGAGAATGCAGGGTCCGGGGAGAGCGGATATAGTGAATGCAGGGTCCGGGGAGACCGGATATAGTGAATGCAGGGTCCGGGGAGACCAGATATAGTGAATGCAGGGTCCATGGAGAGCGGATATAGTGAATGCAGGGTCCGGGGAGACCAGATATAGTGAATGCAGGGTCCGGGGGAGACCAGATATAGTGAATGCGGGGTCCTGGGAGACCGGATATAGTGAATGCAGGGTCCATGGAGAGCGGATATAGTGAATGCAGGGTCTGGGGAGACCAGATATAGTGAATGCAGGGTCCAGGGAGACCAGATATAGTGAATGCAGGCTCCGGGGAGACCAGATATAGTGAATGCGGGGTCCTGGGAGACCGGATATAGTGAATGCGGGGTCCGGGGAGACCAGATATAGTGAATGCAGGGTCCGGGGAGACCAGATATAGAGAATGCAGGGTCCATGGAGAGCGGATATAGTGAATGCAGGGTCCAGGGAGACCAGATATAGTGAATGCAGGGTCCATGGAGAGCGGATATAGTGAATGCAGGGTCCGGGGAGACCAGATATAGTGAATGCAGGGTCCGGAGGAGACCAGATATAGTGAATGCAGGGTCCAGGGAGAGCGAATATAGTGAACGCAAGGTCTGGGGGAGACCAGATATAGTGAATGCAGGGTCCGGGGAGAGCGGATATAGTGAATGCAGGGTCCGGGGATACCAGATATAGTGAATGCAGGGTCCTTGGAGACCAGATATAGTGAATGCAGGGTCCGGGGAGACCAGATATAGTGAATGCAGTGTCCGGGGAGACCAGATATAGTGAATGCAGGGTCCGGAGGAGACCATATATAGTGAATGCAGGGTCCATGGAGAGCGGATATAGTGAATGCAGGGTCCGGGGAGATCGGATATAGTGAATGCAGGGTCCAGGGAGAGCGAATATAGTGAATGCAGGGTCCAGGGAAAGCGGATATAGTGAATGCAGGGTCCAGGGAGACCGGATATAGTGAATGCAGGGTCCGGGGAGAGCGGATATAGTGAATGCAGGGTCCGGGGAGACCGGATATAGTGAATGCAGGGTCCGGGGAGACCGGATATAGTGAATGCAGGTTCCAGGGAGAGCGAATATAGTGAACGCAAGGTCCGGGGGAGACCAGGTATAGTGAATGCAGGGTCCGGGGAGACCAGATATAGTGAATGCAGGGTCTAGGGAGAGCGGGTATAGTGAATGCAGGGTCTGGGGAGACCGGACATAGTGAATGCAGGGTCCGGGGAGACCAGATATAGTGAATGCAGGGTCTGGGGAGACCAGATATAGTGAATGCAGGGTCCGTGGTTTAGTAACACTTTAGAGGGAAAATAGAATGGTTGTATAAAACTTGTTTATTTATATAAAATTTCTGTTCCACAAATAAAAATGTAATAAATCACAAATGATTCCCTAAGCACTATGGGTTAGCTATAGAAGCATCACAACAAGCAAAGCTCGCTTTTTTGTCTGATTGAAACTGGGTACTAGGCTGTCTGATAAGCATGGGATCCTGCTGACACCCAATGTCAGAGCAAGATTTTATACACGCAATAATTTTTAATGGACATAACAATAAAAAATAATAGTTTTTTTATATGTGTTATAGGTGCCTTTAAAGTATGCTGGGTCCTTAATCTTTGGTTTTTCAATAGTTTCTTGAAATGAGATGTGGCACCATTTGAGCTAGAACCTCAAGCCTGTACGCAGGTGCAATCTACATTCCCCACTGCAAGTGGCACTCATCCAGAATGGCAATGTAGTTGGAGGAGGAAGTCAAGAGAGACTGGGTTTCTATGTGATTCCCCTGGTCCACTGGAGCAGCGTTTTGGTTGGCTATTGTGGATCCAGGTGACCCTGGCAGCCATCTTGGGTCACGCAAAGTCTTTTGAAGTACCTGCCCCCGGGTTTTGGTTAGTGTAGTGACAGGATACCCATCTGTCAGGGACAGCACTAGAGGTAGGGAGAGGTTCCGGATGAGTAGGGAAAGCTTAGGGCCTACATCTGCAACTTCCGAAAGCTCCCCCTTTGGGTTCAACTGGCCAAGCTGCATTCTGTTCTCTTGGACGGGCTCTGTCTTCAGTGCAGACCAGGGGCAGACTGACCATTTGAGCATTTGGGCACTGCCCGAGGGCCCGGGGTCAGTAGGGGACCCTATGAAATGCCCCTGGTACTTTTTTTATAGGCTTTTTTGGGTGTGTTTTGAGTGTGGGCAAGGACACAGGGGCGCCATGATCCCCTATTGCCCGGGGGCCCCATGAGTTGTCAGTCCGCCCCTGGTTCAGACCTACACAAAGCTGAATCTTTGCTCCATTTGCTGTAAGTTCCTGGTCTCTGTGTGTTTTTGCAATCCGGGACTCTGTGCTTTCTGCCAAAACACACCGTGCTACAGCTACCCAGCAAGCTTTTCTAGAATTGTAATAAATCTGGGAGCCCAAGTGCCGGTGCTGTATGTTCCGAGATCCCAAGCTTCAGTGTGGCATCTTTCTGGGAGCCTAGGTATCAGTGTGTCATTGTTCTGGGTCCCCAAGTGTCAGTGTGATTTTGTTCTGGGAGCCCCAGAGCCAATGTGACATCATTCTGGGACACAATGAGGGTTATTTACTAAAACTGGAGAATGCAAATCCTGTTGCAATTCTGCAAAGACACCAATCAGCTTCCTGGGCTTTATTGCCAAAGCTTAAAGTTAGAAGCTGATTGGCTACCATGCACAGCTGTACCAGATTCTGAGTGCTCCAGTTTTAGTAAATCTCCCCCCAAAGTGTTCTGGGAGGCCAAATGCCAATGTCTCATCCAGGGGCGGACTGACAACTCATGGGGCCCCCGGGCAATAGGGGATCATGGGGCCCCTGTGTCCTCGCCCACACCCAAAAAAGCCTATGAAAAAAACAATGAAAGGTACCAGGGGCATCTCATGGGGCCCTCTACTGACCCCGGGCCCTCGGGCAGTGCCCGAGTGCTCAAATGGTCAGTCCGCCCCTGGTCTCATCTCATGTCTTGGGAACCCAAGTAAGACCTTGACTGTCGGTGTGTCATTATTCTGGAAGCTCAAGTGTTTAATTTAACATCATTCTGATACAAAGTATCAATTTATCATCTTTCTGGGACTCAGAGAGTCAGCCGGAAATTGTTCTAGAAGCCCAAGTGTCATTGTCCCATTATCCTTCATTCACCGCAAGTGTCAGTTCTAGGATATCAGGGCAAGAGTGCTGTTTTCTGAGCCCCAGAGTCATTTTTTGAACTCCAGATGTCAATGGGGGTTATTTACTAAATCTTGAGAGTACAAAATCTGGTGGAGCTCTGCATAGAAGCCAATCAGCTTCCAACTTTTATTGCCAAACCTTAATTGAACAAGCTGAAGTTAGAAGCTGGCTGGCTACCATGTACACATGCACCAGGTTCTGAGTGCTCCAGTTTTAGTAAATCTTCCCCAATGTGTCATTCTTGGATACAAGTGTCAGTTCTGGAAAGTCGAGTTTTAGGTCGCCTTTATTCAAATGTAGCACCCTTCTAGTTAGCTAGGGGGAGCTAGCTAATTATTTTTTTTAGATAGAAGGCTGATTAGCAATCTGGGTGATAGTCAGAGGGGTCAAATTCAGGTCAGGGCTGAAAGGCTCTGCAGATCAGCTCGCTGATACCTCCCCCTTCTCTAGAGACTTGGAGATGTTTCTAGAACTCAGTGGGCAGGGCTAAGGAGGAGCTGATCTGTACTCTTGAGGGATCCTGGCCAATCCCCAGGCAGGAGGCTTGGCATGGGGTCATGACAGCCACTAAGAGTGTCTGAGCCCAGTGGGAAGGGGCCTACCTGCAGGCTGGGACCTGGAAAGGAGGATCACTCAGCCTTACCAGTCCCTGGAGGGAGGACTACTTGTGGAGCCAGCAAAGGAGCCAGACCAGCAAAAGGCCTGAAGGCAGCCACTTACCTAAACCAGCTCACAGGAAAGAGACTGAATGAGTAATCCTACACCCCCTGGGCTAGCTAAAGGGGAAAAGAGCACTCTGATGGGAAACCTGATTAGCTCCAGGACTGTTCATCTGAAAGTGGCAGGCACTGGATCCCCTTGCCCCGGGAAATCCTCCAGACAGCTGGGTCTGGGGTGGTACACCAGGTGAGGCTGGAGAGCTCTCCAAGAAGAGACATTCTGTCTTTGGACATGTATATAGTTGCCAAGAAGTTGTCCTCAGTTTTCAGTTCCCTTGGGCATCCCATACACCTCTTACCCCACCCAAGTTCAATTCCCTAATAAAAACTGAAAATAACAAAGCTCAAGGACTGTTCACTGTCTCTGAAATGCAAGTCTGTGGGAAATCCATGTAGCCTGGCTGCGTGGGACTATAGGGGGACCCAAAACTTCAGCGACTGCTAAGGGGCTAGTGTTACACCAAGATGCCAGGAACCATCTGAAAACTCCTAATATGTAGTGCTGAAAACCAGTCCACACTGGTCCACACAACCAAAACACAACCGGTCAACAAGCATCTTCAAGAGGAAGTCAGCTTCGGCAATACACGTACATCTCTCATGTCAAATGTACCTTATACCAGACAAAGACTTCACAGATGGGGTGACCCTAAGCCCTGAATATTAAAGCTGCAATTCAAGTTAAAGTTTATGTGTTGTAAGAGTAGGCCCCAGTTAAACCTCAATGTATTCATTCACCTTGGACCTATGAAGTGTTTGGAGAGCGATGGTTCCTCTACTCTAACCTTGGCAATGACAGGGTTACTGCAATAACCATTCAGGGAGCTGCTACAGTCCTTATCGAAATACAAACAGTTCTTATCTTTCTTTGCACTTTAGGCAAGCTGAGCTTCATGTATCCAAGAACAAATGTTTCTTTTATGCTGATAAACATTTGATAAAAATGCCCAGAAATATCAGATAATTACTTGACCAGTGGGTATACACAAGACATACACGTCACATGTCTCAAACTTGCCAGAAAACCCCTAGCTGACTCTTCTACCAAAAATAATCCATTTGCTTGGATATTCTTTTGATATTCTCTTCCCCAAATAAGTTTAGGGTCCGGGTATTTATTAGGGCTCCATTCCCCATCTCTGTCAGTATAAGCATTTAGGTCAACACCTACTATACAGTACCTGAGTAGCACTACCTACTTTGGAGTTGCTGAGTTTTGAGTCCCCACCACAGATAGGCAACACCAGGGGCGGACTGACAACTCATGGGGCCCCTGGGCAATAGGGGATCATGGGGCCCCTGTGTCTTTGCCCAAACTCTAAAAAGCCTATGAAAAAGGTACCAGGGGCATCTCATGGGGCCCCCTACTGACCCTGGGCCCTCGGGCAGTGCCCGAGTTTCCAAATGGTCAGTCCGCCCCTGGGCAACACTCATTTTCTTCAGACCTCGCACATCGGAGAGAGTAAACAGTCCTTCAGCTTGGGTTTTATTAAGGGGTATTGAACTTGGATAGGATTGAGGTATGTATGGGATGCCTAAGGAAACTGCAACTTGAGGACAACTCCTTAGCAGCTATGTACAAGTCCACAGACAAATACCCGGAAACTGCCACTTTAGCCGAGCAGCTCCGGATGAGTAGCTAGTTGGGTTGGCTACGTGACTACCCTCTCCTCTTATGTGGCCCAGGCGGTGTGGGATTACTTGCTCAGTCATCTCCTGCAAACTTGTGGGTTGGTGTCTGACTTCAGGCCTTATGCTGGGCTGGCTCCTTCCCTGCTTCCAAGGCTGTCCTCTCAGGGGATGGTTGAGGCTGAGAGATCCTCCCTTCCAGCTCCTGCCAGCAGGTAGGCCCCACTCCTGGGCCCTCTCCCAAGCACCACACTCCATCCTTCACTCCATCTTCCACCCAACACTACTCCTACTGCTGATCAGGCTCATATTTACGGGCTGTTCTGGCCCCATGCCAAGCCTCCAGTTTGGGAATTGACCAAGATCCCCTAAGTATGCAGATCAGCCCATCCTCACCCCCACCCACTGCCTTCTAGAAACTTCTCAAGTTTCTAGAGCAGGGGGGGGGGGGGTATCAGGGAACTGATTTGCAGAGGCCTCAGCACTGACCTAAAAATGCCCTGACTGACTCACACCCAGGCTGACTCATCCCAGACTGCTACTCAGCCTCTCCCTAAAACCCGACTAGATTCCCCTAGCCCAGTGTTTCTCAACTCCAGTCCTCATGGACCCCCAACAGGTCATGTTTTCAGGATTTCCATTATTTTGCACAGGTGATTTGATCAGTTTCACTGCCTTAGTAATTACCACAGCTGTTTCATCTGAGGGAAATCCTGAAAACATGACCTGTTGGGGGTCCATGAGGACTGGAGTTGAGAAACACTGCCCTAGCTAAACCTGTTGGGCAATACACCTGCACAGAAATCAAAGAGCAGGGTCCATGCTGCTCACTGCTAGAGAAATTTGTTTTAGTACAGATGCACAAAGTTGACATGTATCAATGTAAGATGTGCAAAACTGGGGGGTTTATTTTATTTTTGTTTTTAATTTTAACAAAAATTTTGAGATTTTGGTGAAACTACACCATTTTTGGTAATGCATTTAAGCTGACTGAGATGGAGATATAAAAACAGCATTAACCCTAAACTAAAAATGTAATACATTGCACCTTAATAGTCATTAGATGTGGCTGCATTTGTTTTCTTTTTTAGGCTTTTTTCTCTCTGTTTTCACCTGGCGGTCTGGCAAGTAAATATACATCCTGTATTAGAGTACCTGTACTCTGGATGAAGGAGCACAGGGGGCAAGCCATTACCAGCTTGTAAAAGCATCTGATCAAGTCAATCTTGGTTCTTGATCAGATGCTTTTGGGGCCAGATGAGAGATATGGGGTCTAATAGACTCAAGATCTCTCCATAAAGAGGACCTGTCATGGCCTATGCTTTCACAAGGGATGTTGTTCACCCTTTATGATAGCAATAACGATGAAAAAAAAAAAATAACATAAATTTTTTTTAAAAGTGCCCCCATTCCCCAAGCTCACGTGTAAATGCGAACGCGCATGTAGGTCCTGCACACGTATGTAAATGGCGATCGCACCACACATGTGAGGTATCGCCGCAAACGTCAGAGAGCAATAATTCTAGTGCCAGACTTCCTGTGTAACTCTAAACTGGTAACATTTAAAGGCTTTTAGAGCGCCCCCTATGGAGATTTTTAGGTACCGTAGTATGGCGCCGTTCGGGGCGTGACATGTTAGGTATCTATTTACTTGGTGTAATGTCATCCTTTATATTTAAAAAAAAAAAAATGGTATTACAGTATATTGTGTTCGTGTTTACTAAAACTCATTCTAGTGTTTTGTTTACTGAAAATTTGCATTAAATAAACCACTGCGCAAATATCGTGCAACATAAACAATTGCAACAACAACCATTTTATTCTCCTGGGTCTCTACTTAATAAAATATATATTGTTTTGGGGTTCTAAGTAATTTTTTACATGTATGAGAGAAAAGTCAGAATTGGCCTGGACTGGAACTAGTTAAATACACTACCTTAACCACTTCCCATCCGACCCATGTATATAAACGGCCGGATGGTGGCAGTGCAGGGGCAGGTTGCCATTCATAAATGGTGCCCGCCATTTTGGATTGTGTGCGCTCCCTGGGAGCTGTACAGACCTCTGGTAATCTTCATCACTCCCCACAAGTAGTACAGTGTCACTATGGTGACGCTGTACTGCTAGCGTGACAGTATGTTAAAAAAACAAACACATAAATAATAATATAACAAAATAAAATAAAAATGTAAAAAAAAAAGTTTTTAAATTATAATATTTGGTTATAAATTAATTTTAGTTATTTTTTTTAAATACAAAGATAACTGAATACATTTTGGCCAAGATTTATGAAAAAAGATTATTTATTTGCAAAATGTTATAAGAAAAACACTTTTTTTCAAAATTTTTAGACTTTTTCATTTATATAGAAAAAAAATAAAAATCCCAGTGGTGAATAAATACCATCAAAATAAAGTTCTAGCTGTTTAAAAAAAATGCTAAAAAAATTCATATGGGTACAGTGTTGCATGACCGCGCAATCGTCATTCAAAGTGTGATAGTGCTGAAAGCTGAAAATTGGCCTGGACAGGAAGGGGGTAAAAGTGTCCGGACTGGAAGGGGGTGAAAATGTTCGGACTGGAAGGGGGTGAAAGTGTTCGGACTGGAAGGGGGGTGAAAGTGTCCGGACATGAAGTGTTTAAATTTTGTTATGCTCCACACAGCAAGGAGCGGCATGGCAGGGTTTGTCCTCCGCCTGTATCATCTGTACTAAAAATTGCCCCATTACTAGCTCCCAAACAAAAAAAAAAATCCTAAAGCAGACAAATGTAGGATGAAAAGAAAATAACGCTCCTTTTTCTTCTACGTTTGTCATCACATTTCTACATGATGCGGAAAACTACTTGAGTCTGAATGAGGCCTAATATCCCAACAGTTAATCTGACTGGTTTCTACATTTGGTTCTCAGCAATGGTCTGCAGTTTCAAAGATATTTCTCCTATGACCAATGTCCTTTAAGGCAAGGGTGTCATATTCAGAAGAGCATCCAGCACCTACAGCAGGGGCGGACTGACCATTTGGAAACTTGGGCACTGCCCGAGAGCCTGGGGTCAGTAGAGGGCCCCATGAGATGCCCCTGGTTCCTTTTTCATAGGCTTTTTTGTGTTGGGCAAAGATACAGGGGCCCCATGATCCCCTATTGCCCGGGGGCCCCATGAGTTGTCAGTCCGGCCCTGACCTACAGTATGTTGATGGGACTGCATTCTACCTGTGGTCATTCTTCTATTGGGGGGTAGGACAAGTAATTATGGGTCAATAGTAGTCCAGCATTTATCAACCTTTTCAACACAGAGGAGCCACTTGAAATAACTTTCTGGTCTCAGCCAACCCCTGCTAAAAAAAATACAGTATCTACAACACGTTGGTGTGATGGTCAGTGGGAAGAATGCTTCTTGCACTTGTGGTCATTGGGAAGAATTCCCCCCTTTCAGATAGCTAAAACGATCAATAGTTTCAGTGAGAACGTATCTGAGAGGCAGAAATTGCTCATTGCTCAAGGAACCCCTAGCAACCTCTGGGGGAACCCTAAGGTTACATGAAACCCTGGTTGAGAGACCTCGACGTAGTCTTTGAAGGGCCTCTAGGCAAGACCACCCACATGTGTACTGAGCTGTTTAACTCAGTATGAGTGTTTCAGAGGGCTATTGACAGGGGTCAGAGACAATGCATTTGAACAACTACCTTACTTTGAAAGGGAGGAATAGTCATGGCTGGGCCCCCTTGACCTCATGGGCTCAGGAGCATTTACACAGTCAGCACCCTAAGCTATGATGGTAAGTTTGTAGCAAAATATTATTTGAGTAGTAAAGTTAAAAAAAAATTAAAAAGCAAAATTTCAGGGACCTTTAAAAATGTTCTTCAGAGCACCATCCCATAGGTGGAAGACTTCAAACATTTTGGACCAATGTGTTTAATGAAGACTTGGGTGCTTTGCTGCAGCTTGCTTTTGAAAAGTCCTTAAGCTGGCCATACATGGCTAGATTTTCTTTTGAAGGTTCATAGAAAAATCATTCATCCGAATATTCTTTCTTTCCATCATAAAGTCATCACATTTTATTTGAAAGCCCCGAAAATTTAATCCAGACCTGCAATTTGAATGGAATCCCGTGCATTTTTAACAGGCTTCATTACAACGTGTATGATTTTTTCCCAAATGAAAATGACATTTTCTCATCACTATGGTTAAAAACAAACATCCATAGCCAATAGGAAAATGCCAAACTTTATGAATACAAACATTTTCAAACAAAATTCTGCTATTGTATGGCCAGCTTTAGTCAGGCTTGTCTGCTGGTTTACCTACCATAGACACTGTTCCATGGAACCATAGGGTTCCTCCAAAAGTTGCTAGGGATTTCTTGAGATGTGGCTGATTGGCCTCCAGATTGATGGTGTCTTCATATTTCCGGGGTCAACAGCACTAGGCAGAGCCAGCTGCATGACACCAATGACTGTCTGTAAGTCAGCCTTTCTTCCCATTGACCTCCAACGTAAGGGGCATTTTTTCCACTAACCCCCAATAAATTGATTTTAGTTGGGGTTCCCTGAGAACTGGGAATTATTTTATGGGCTCCTCTGGGGGAAAAGCTAAGAGATGACTGGTCACACATTGACTTGTAAATTATTTTTCACAGGAGGAAACTCAGGCGTGGTACGAAAATACGGACTTCTGACTTTTCTATGACTTTCCCTTAAGAGCAAGCATGTTTTAAGTCACTGACTCAATGACTGTGGAGATCCATTTTCTCTGTCCTGGTGGCCATTGCCACTTGAAACGAAAATGATGGGAATTTCTACATGTTACAGTTGTCACGAGAACAGGAGGTGAGGGGAAATCATCCAGTGGAGACACCTGTTGCCATGATAACTGTCTAAGAGGGGAATTTGCCCTCACTTGGGGCAGAAAGTAAAGAGAAATCTTCTCAATGGGACAGAGACAGAAAAAAATACCTTTAGGGGTTGTAACTGTTCCCTACTCTAGCCAAAACGAATGATGTATGGGCTGCCCTATGGCCGTCACGCAAAAAAATGTGCTCGGGTTCTCATTATGCCTAGTGTGAATGTGGCCTAGGGCCTCATTTACACTTGCTTTGTACTCTGATGAGCTACATTTGGAGCTTCAGAGAGCATTTGACAGACAATGAGGAGGCATTATATCACTTCCTCACCCCATGTTTAAACCACCTAAATGCTGGACTACCACGCCCAGGGGCGGACTGACCATTTGGAAACTTGGGCACTGCCCGAGGGCCCGGGGTCAGTAGGGGGCCCCATGAGATGCCCCTGGTACCTTTTTCATAGGCTTTTTTGAGTTTGGGCAAGGGCACAGGGGCCCCACGATCTCCTATTGCCCGGGGGCCCCATGAGTTGTCAGTCCGCCCCTGACCACCCCACAACTGTGTGTTGTTGCACGTGGTTGCACTGTGGCCCTATTCATTTGAATGGGTCACATTTGACTGGCAATAGTGCCCGCTGAGCAGGACGGGGGGGGGTATAATACCTGCTGCAGTATGTGTATACCCCAGGCCACTGCCTTTCCAGCTATAGGGAGAATGGTTAGTGAGTGGTAAAATGCATATCAACCATGGAGTTTTACTGCCCCCAAACGCAAGTGTAAACAAGCCCCCAAAAAATGCATTTAGAAACCTGCACAGGGCAGCACGGTGGTTTAATTGTTAGCTCTTCAACCTAGCAGCACTAGAGTTCTTGGTTTGAAGCCCAACCAGAATGGAGATTGCATGGTAGATTAACTGGCTCCTGTCTAAATTGGTCCTAGTGTGTATTGGCACCCTTCAAGCACTTAATATTTTTTGCACAGCACATATGCACTTCCTTCACTTGAGATTAGTATGGTTTAGGAACTCAGACTTGGCCTGAAAGTCATGCGGGGTAGGTCAGATGGCCTTATGGTCAGGTTTTCCCCCTACAGGGGAGCCCAACCTAGTATTTGGGTAGACCTTACCTTGGCAGGTCCCCTGAAGAATGGGGTCCCTGTGGTTTCAGCCACAGGAACCCTAGTCCATGTCAGGAGTCATCCTCCCTGGGGATCAGGGTCAAAGTCCATTCTCTTCACCATATGTACACCCTATGCACTTTTGTTGTGCTGACTTTTTTATTGCACCTGGTGTTTAGGTTCGAGAGTGCATACTGGTCCACAGATCGTAAAAAAATATATGTGTGTGGGATAGGGACCTTATATTGTAAGATCACTCAGGGACTGATGTGAATATGTAAAGCACCGTATAAATTGCCAGAACTATATAAATACCTGTAATAAATAAATAATGCACAAAACAAATCCTCTCAAATAAAATATAAATGCGTTTCTAAGAATGCAGGTGTAAATGAGCCCTTGTACCCAGCTATCCCTCTAACAAAGGAGAATAAAACAAAGTACATACCTTTAGTAGCGTTGCTCCATTAGTATCCTATACATTTCCTCCGACAGATTCGCTCCCTTGTCTTCTTCTACCTCCAGCTTGGAAGCAGAACCAGCTCGGTCTCAGCAGCCTCCAGGGATGGACAATCCTCGAGCTCAATGGTCTCCTTTGTCTATATGCACCGCACCTGTGTCAGCTCTGGAGGACAAGTCCTGCCTGTCCCAGGGAGCAGAGCGATTGTCCTTCAGTTCACAGGAGCTACCGGTGTCAAATTTGTAGTGTAACTTTTCATGCAAATCAAACTGGAGACAAGGAGAAACTGTGCAAACAGAGGCGTTCCCTGAGCTCTGCTGCTGCCTCATGGTCCAGAAATACCCAGCTGAATAGAAGACGCCACATGGCTCATCCCTGTAATACGAGGGAAGGCGAAAGCTGTGTGATACCATCGTAATTGTTACTTTGTAACTCATTAACGACAAAGAGAACCGGATTTGCATTGATAATGGTAGCAACTGAAGAGCATACACTCACCGGCCACTTTATTAGGTACACCTTGCTGGTACCGGACTGGACCCCCTGTTGACTTCAGAAATGCCTTCATTCTTCATGGTATAGATTCAACAAGGTGTCGGAAACATTCCTCAGAGATTTTGGTCCATATTGACATGAGTTACTGTTGCCGTTCTATCATCTCAATTCAATCTGCCTATTCTCTTCTAATATCAACAAGACATTTTCCTCCACATGACAAGGGTAGAATATACACCTTCCAACCTAACCAGGCCTGCTAGGCCATACCCTCCACCATCCCAGCTATACAAAATACACAAACCAAGTTTTTGGAGTCAAAATGGCCATAGCAGCCTTTTATTAACCAATAAATTATTTCAACATAAATAACATAACATTCCAAATTATAAACAGAGGAAAATATGGTGGTCCTTTGAGGGCCATAAACCAAACTTCACTTTTGCGGAAAACATTCCTTCAACTTAGGCCCCCAGCCGCAACCCACCGGTTTGGGGACAATCCTACTTATCCCCAGACGCAACCCACTGGCTCCTGGACAATCCTACTTATCCCCAGCTGCAACCCACTGGCTCCTGGACAATCCTACTTATCCCCAGCCGCAACCCACTGGCTCCAGGACAATCCTACTTATCCCCAGCCGCAACCCACTGGCTCCAGGACAATCCTACTTATCCCCAGCCGCAACCCACCGGCTCCGGGACAATCCTACTTATCCCCAGCTTCAACCCACCGACTCGGGGATAACCCTACTTATCCGCAGTGACCACCATTTTACCTATTCCGAGTTAACCTCTTGTTGACTGGAATGTACCGAGGTCCCCATACCACTGGATATAAATGGAGAAACAGAAAAAGGGCGCACCGACCTAGTGCATTAACGTTTAAAATAATTTATTGAAGAAACAAAAATAGGTATCATACTCACAACGGACACAATAACACAGGCATGTCAAATTGAACAAGATGTATGATCCAAACAACAGAGAGGTTGGCTTTGAGGAAGAGGTTGTGTCCTCGAAACGCGTTAGCCAGTTGGTCATCCAGGGTTCCATCGTATGGACTCAGATGTTGTTTGGATCATACATCTTGTTCAGTTTGACATGCCTGTGTTATTATGTCCATTGTGAGTATGATACCTATTTTTGTTTCTTCAATAAATTATTTTAAACGATAATGCACTAGGTCGGTGCGCCCTTTTTCTGTTTCTCCATTTATATCCAGTGTATTTGGACCACCCCGGTCTGTTGAGGGCAGCAAGCAGAGCATATTCCAGAAAATTCCAGAACATTCCTATTGGGTCTACTGAGTCCTTTCCTAGCGCAGGAGTAAAGTGTTTGTTGTGTTGGAGTCCCCATACCACTGATGGGTCCTGAATCTGTCTCCATACAGAATTCTTTCCTCCTCCAAAGACCAACCACCTCCAAGTCCGCTGTGACAATCCAAATCAAAGCACGAAGGCGAGGGAGGGTGGGAAGCTTCTTCTTCTTCCAAACTTCCTCCACTGGACTTCCTGAGGACAGACACTTCTTTTCCTCCTTGGGAGACCCTCCCCAACATCCCCCATCCAATAAGGTAAGCCTTAATCCCCAAAAATTCCTATCCATAATTTAACTCTCTGTTGTCCCTCTATTCCCCCTAGTCAAGTTGTCCCTGCACTTATTTATTTATTTATTTATTTTTGCTCCAGGCCTTCCTCAACTGCCGCTCACTGGATATTTTATCTTTTTCGGACTATTCTCTGTAAACCCCATAGATGATTTTGCGTGAAAATCCCAGGAGATAAGAAGTTTTTGAAATACTCGGAGCAGCCCGCCTGGCACCAACAACCATGGCAAGTTCAAAGTCATTTAAATCCCCATTCTGATGCTCGGTTTGAACTTCAGCAAGTCGTCTTCACCACGTCTAGATGCCTAAATGCATTAAGTTGCTGCCATGTGATTGGCTGATTAGCAATTTGTGTTACCAAGCAATTAAACAGGTGTACCTAACACAGTGGCCGGTAAAGAGCCTGTAGGTATTAATTGACAGTTTACCAATCTGGTTTCCTTTGTCTCTTGCAATCTCTTTGGGGAGCAAAGCGATCCAACAGTTTAAAATGACCATGCATGTTACAATCTGATTGTACAATCTCGTTTGAATTAACACAAGCTAGATCATATAAGGGCTCATCTAAAAAAATCTATCCAATTTTTATCCAATCAGGCAGGGCCTTGCAATTGTTGAGAGATCAAAGGCCCAGTTCACATTAGAGGTTTGCACGGGCATGGTAGCTCATTCATTTGAAAGGGCTGCTGTGCCTGTGTTTCACGCAAGGAAAAGGTGCATGCACCTTTTCCAAAACGCATCCAAAAAGACCACGTGGTTTCCATATGGTTCCTGCACCTGCAAGCGCGCTGCGGGAGGAGGTGCGTCTCACTTGCCCTCCCTGTGAGCGCGTTGCGGGAGGTGGTGCGTCTCACTTGCCCTCCCTGTGAGCGCGCTGCGGGAGGAGGTGCGGCTCACTTGCCCTCCCTGTGAGCGCACTGCGGGAGGAGGTGCGGCTCACTTGCCCTCCCTGTGAGCGCGCTGCGGGAGGTGGTGCGTCTCACTTGCCCTCCCTGTGAGCGCGCTGCGGGAGGTGGTGCGTCTCACTTGCCCTCCCTGTGAGCGCGCTGCGGGAGGTGGTGCGGCTCACTTGCCCTCCCTGTGAGCGCGCTGCGGGAGGTGGTGCGTCTCACTTGCCCTCCCTGTGAGCGCGCTGCGGGAGGTGGTGCGGCTCACTTGCCCTCCCTGTGAGCGCGCTGCGGGAGGTGGTGCGTCTCACTTGCCCTCCCTGTGAGCGCGCTGCGGGAGGTGGTGCGTCTCACTTGCCCTCCCTGTGAGCGCGCTGCGGGAGGTGGTGCGGTTCACTTGCCCTCCCTGTGAGCGCGCGTCGGGAGGTGGTGCGGCTCACTTGCCCTCCCTGTGAGCGCGCTGCGGGAGGTGGTGCGTCTCGAAAGAGAAATGTGATGCAGCTGCAGGAACAAGTGCAGCCTGCATGTAGTGTGAACCAGGACTCAAGGAGATTGTACAATCATAATGTGACATGTATAGCTGGCTATAGGCCATACTAGTGCGATTCCTCCTGCGTCTGTCACTGCGCTTCAATGCATGATAATAGAAATCACATTATTCTCTATGGTGTCCATTCACGTCAAAGCAACCTGGTGCCGTGAGATTTTTGGTGTTTCTTATGGCGCACCATAGTGCGTTTTTGGCCCCATAGACTTATGCTGGCCATATATTATCCAATTTTCTTGTTCATTTTTCTTTAGATTTACCTTCAACTATGTAGTGCAAGAGCCTGCCTGACTTTTTAAAATTAACCCCTCACCCTCCAGAGGATTCCCCCCCCCCCTTCCTGACCAGGCAATTTTTTGCGTTACGGCGCGACATTACTTTAACTGACAATTGCGCGGTCATGCAACTCTGCACCCAAATGAAATTTACATCCCTTTTTGTTCCCACAAATGGAGCTTCCTTTGGTGGTATTTGATCACCTGTTTTTCTATTTTTTGCGCTATAAACAAAAATAGACCGATAATTATGAAAAAAAAAACCCAAAACAATATTTTTGACTTTTTGCTATAAAACATGACCAATAAAAAAATTTTAAAAATCGAATTTCTTCATAAATTTAGGCCAAAATGTATTCTGCTCCATGTCTTTGCTAAAAAAAAATCCCAATACGTGTAAATTAATTGGTTTACTTGAAAGTTATAGCGTTTACAAATGGCGATATATATACTGGAATTTTTGTTTTCCATTTTTAGTAATGGCGGCGATCAGCGACTTATAGCGGGACTGCGGCGGGCATTCTGACACTGGGGGGGGGGAACTGACTTGGTGTCACTGATATCCCCAGTGATACCAATACAGTGATCAGTGCTAAAAAAAAAAAAATCACTGACACTGTACTAATGGTACTGGGCAGGAAGGGGTTAACAGGAGGGGCGATCAAAGGGTTAACTGTGTGCTGGGAGTGTTTTACTAGGGGGCGGGGGGGGGGTGCTTCACTGTGATCACACTGATCTGGATAGCTGTGCTGTGCAGTGTGCCCGAGCTGACAGGGAGGAGGACTGTTAGTAAACAAAACAGTCCTCCTCCCTGTCAGTGATTGTCAGAAATCACTGGTCACTGGCGAGTAATTCCCAGCCGGGGCCCAGTGATTGACAGCCGTGAATGCTGGCGCTGGTGGGGTGCACGTGCCCCCTACCCGGAAATGTGAAATCACGTATATATATACATGATTTTGCACACCCGTGCTGCCCTGTAGCAGTATTTCTGCTATAGGGCAGTTGGGAAGCGGTTAAAAGTCAGCAGCTACAGTTTTTGAAGCTGCTGACTTTTAAAAAAGGGCTGGAACTCCGCTTTGAATTCAAATATTTTGAATTGCTAGCAGCCTCCTCCAGTTCTCCAATTTCCTATTTTTTTTCTGCTGCTGTGATCCCTTTGGGATAAAGGTTTTCCATAACTAAATAAAAACTGATCATTGTAAGCACCCCTGTCAGTGGTAAATGGTTTATCTCATCCCTGTAACTGACGCATTCTGCTGGAGAGCTTGTTCTTTTGAAAATCAACAGACTTACCGGCAGGATACCAGGTGAAAATCAAGGAAAGAAAGATTCAGCCCTGGTTCACACTGATGCGGTGCGGAATTTGCAGCGTTTTCTGTGCGAATTCTGCACGGCATCAGAATTGAACCCTGTTCATGCAAACCGCAGCAGGTATGTATGTTAACAACACCCCGAAAGAGGTCCGCAAAACACGATTACATGGTTACATAGTCCGGCTGAAAAAAAGCAAAAGTCCATCCAGTTCAACCATTGAAAAAAAAAAAGTTATAATCCTACACCCACATTTGATCCAGAGGAAGGCAAAAAAACCCAGCAAAGCATGATCTAATTTGCTCCTGCAGGGGAAAAAATTATTTCCTGATCCCCCGAGAGGTAATCAGATATTCCCTGGATCAACTTTACCAATAAATGTTAGTATCCAGGCAGACTGACAACTCATGGGGCCCCCGGGCAATAGGGGATCATGGGGCCCCTGTGTCCTCGCCCAAACTCAAACCGCACCCAAAAAAGCCTATGAAAAGTACCAGGGGCATCTCATGGGGCCCCCTACTGACCCTGGGCCCTCGGGCAGTGCCCTAGTGCTCGAATGCTCAGTCCGCCCCTGATCCAGTTATATTCTGTGTATCTAGGAAGGAATCCAGGACTTTTTTAAAGCAATCCACTGAGCTGGCCACAACCAACTCTGGAGGGAGTCTATTCCACATTCTCACAGCTCTTACTGTGAAGAAACCTTTACATGTTTGAAGATTAAATTTCTTTTCCTCCAGACGTAAAGAGCGCCCCCTTGTCCTCTGTCAAAGTGATGAGATGTGTAGAATCAGATCACATGTGAATACCCATGCGATCCGATTCTAGTGCAGACCCAAAAAAGGGTCCTGCACCTTTTTGGTGCGGGTGCAGTGAGATTAGAGCCATACAAAATGTACGGCTCCAACTGCACCGCACACAAATCGCATGTGATTTGCACAGGAATGCGGTGCGAATCACATGCAATACACCGCACCGCACATATCCTGCCCTCAGCTAATAATGGAATCTTCTACTCTTCCTACTTGTCCATCCCCCACAGTTACTACCTTTTTGTATCACTAGCCCCTCCCTCCTAGATTGTAAGCTCCCAGGATCAGGCCCTCCTATCCCTCTTGTATTGAACTGTGTTGTTGCTGTATTGTCTCCCTTTATATTGTAAAGCGCTGAGCAAACTGTTGGTGCCATAAATCCTGTATAATAATAATAATATATAAATCCTGTATAATAATAATAATAATATATATAAATCCTGTATAATAATAATAATATATATAAATCCTGTATAATAATAATAATAATAATATATAAATCCTGTATAATAATAATAATAATATATATAAATCCTGTATAATAATAATAATAATAATAATATATATAAATCCTGTATAATAATAATATATAAATCCTGTATAATAATAATAATAATATATATAAATCCTGTATAATAATAATATATATAAATCCTGTATAATAATAATATATAAATCCTGTATAATAATAATAATAATAATATATATAAATCCTGTAATATAATAATAATAATATATAAATCCTGTATAATAATAATAATAATATATAAATCCTGTATAATAATATATATAAATCCTGTATAATAATAATATATAAATCCTGTATAATAATAATATATATAAATCCTGTATAATAATAATATATATAAATCCTGTATAATAATAATATATAAATCCTGTATAATAATAATAATAATAATATATAAATCCTGTATAATAATAATAATATATATAAATCCTGTATAAAAATAATATATAAATCCTGTATAATAATAATAATAATATATATAAATCCTGTAATATAATAATAATAATAATAATATATAAATCCTGTATAATAATAATATATAAATCCTGTATAGTAATAATAATAATAATAATGTCAACTCAGGCTAAAGAAGAAAACAAATGCAGCCATCACATTGAAGAATTGACAAACTGCAATATAATAAAACGTTTGCTGGGTTTACTATTGCTTTCATTTCCTTTTACCTTGAGCTTTTGAACAACAAATATTTCCCGACATTCTTACAATGTTTCTTTTGTTACTTTTGTTACTGTGGCATTATTTGTATTCTCCAGCCTCCCTTATTTGAATACTTCCCTTTCTCTTACATAAATATCGTTGAGATTATTTTCATACCTGCAGAAAACAAAGAAAGAAATTCTTACCTGCTTCTGCAGTGAAATAGTTAATGCGGATGGCCTATTCTCAATCAGATTCCTTATCTGTGCTGTAAAGGGATAAAAAACCTCTAATCCTCTGGAGATCACAGACCTCATTTTATGGTATATCCATATTTATCAGCTCACCCCAGTTACCATCATTCACGTCATCAGTCCTTATGTTTTATTACCAGGAACCTGTTATACTTTAGATCTCAGCTGTAGTCCTGACTACAAGGGCGAGGACCAGAGGAGGAGCATTGTGCAGAGTCCATACATACAGAATAGGAACAGACACCCGGCATACGGGACAAGAGAAGTGGTACTGTGCACAGTCCGTACATACAAGGTGATATCAAAACGTTTCGAGACTAGTTTTGTATCACGCCAAAAGATAGGCAGTAGAAGGCTGCACGCACAGTCACAGGGAGCACCGACCTTTAGTCAATGTGCCAAAAGGCATCATCCTGTGCACATCGGGAGCTGTGCAACTGGTGCTGTTCTGATCATGTGCGTTACCACATCTGCTATTTCATCATGGACAGCAAGTTAGAACAGAGAGCAATTTTCTTCATGAAACCGGGCAAATCTGCCACAGAGACATTTGATATAATTCGGCAAGTTTACAGCGATGCTGCAATGAGTCGTTTGAGGTGTTTTGAGTGGCACATGCTCTTCATGAGTGGAAGAACATCGCTGGAAGACAATGAGAGATCAGGAAGACCTTCAACAAGCTCAACCCCCCCTGAAGATGAAGATCCAGCTCAAAGGTTGCCGTTTTGACAACAATGCGGAGATCCAGCGATTTGCCCAGTTTCAGCAGAATTTCATCATCCTGTGTACATCGTGAGCTGTGCAACTGGTGCTATTCTGATCATGTGTCTGCTATTTCATCATGAACAGCAAGCGAGAAAACATTGCTGGAAGACAATGAAAGATCAGGAAGACCTTCAACAAGCTCAGCCCCCTGAAGATGAAGATCCAGCTCAAAGGTCGCCGTTTTGACAACATTACGGAGATCCAGCGATTTGCCCGGTTTCAGCAGAATTTCATCATCCTGTGTACATCGTGAGCTGTGCAACTGGTGCTATTCTGACCACATGCGTTACCACGTCTGCTATTTCATCATGAACAGCAAGCGGGAGAATATTGCTGGAAGACAATGAGAGATCAGGAAGATCTTCAACAAGCTCAGCCCCCGAAGATGAAGATCCAACTCAAAGGTCACTGTTTTGACAACATTGCGGAGATCCAGCGATTTGCCCGGTTTCAGCAGAATTTCTTTATCCTGTGTACATCGGGAGCTGTGCAACTGGTGCTATTCTGATCATGTGTCTGCTATTTCATCATGGGCAGCAAGCAGAAGAACATCGCTGGAAGACAATGAGAGATCACGAAGACCTTCAACAAGCTCAGCCCCCGAAGATGAAGATCCAGCTCAAAGGTCGCCGTTTTGACAACATTGCAAAGGTCCAGCGATTTGTGCAACTGGTGCTTAAATGCCGTAGGGGTATTCGTAAAAATGTCCCGTGTGCATGAGGACCAAAGCTGTCGGTTAAATTTTGGCCCAACAAAACGAGGAGCGACACAAACGTGACCATGTGAACGACACTGACCACTGCAATGCACAGAGTTGGCACACAGTGTTGACAGATGATCGTAAGATCTCGTTTCACTTGCTTTGCTGTTTGAAGAGTCCATACATACTTGCCATCTGCCCTATAGCAGAAGTACTGCTACAAGGCGGCAGGGCTGCGCAAAAATCACATATATATATACGTGCTTTGCATTATCAGGTAGGGGGCGCACACCACCCTACCTGCACTGCTATTGGCGACTAGACATGTCAACCACCGGGCCCCAGCCGGCGATTCCCCGCTGGCTTTCAGCGATCGTTGGGGAAAGCTGACAGAGGAGACACCTGTGTGTAAACAACACAGGTCTCTCTCTTGCCAGAAAGGACATGCTGCTTTGTATCTCTCTGCACAACAGCATGTCTTCCTATTAAAGTAGCACACAGTTAACCCTTTTTGATTGCCCCAGATGTTAACCCCTTCCTGCCCAATGTCATTGCTACTGACTTTTAACCGCTTCCCGACCGACCTATAGCATAAATACCGCTACAGAGTGGCACGGGTGCGCAAAATCACGTATATACCGTATTTTCCGGTGTATAAGACGACTTTTTGACCCTTGAAAATCTTCTCAAAAGTCGAGGGTCGTTTTATACGACAGTATACGTCAGGGCGGCACTTTTTAGGGGGGCGGCGCGGTGCAGCCGCCATCCCCCCCTTCCGACGGAAGGAACACCAAGTACAGGGGTGGGCAGAGGGCTGCTGTCTCTTACCTGGCTCCCACGACGATCCAGTCCAGGAAGCGCTGCTCCTTCAGTCACTCCGGCCACTCCCTCACTCCTGCCGCTCGGCTCCGCCTCCTCACCGGTGATTGTCCGCCAGAACTGTAGCTCAGGAAAGGCACACAGGCAGCCAATCACGGGCGAGGAGGTGGAGCCGAGCGGACCCGCAAAAATCGAGTGAGGGAGCTGGTAAGTGTGCAGTGCAGAGGGGGCACTATTCCTCCCCCCACTGACACCAATGATGGGGCACTATTCCTCCCCCACTGACACCAACGATGGGGCACTATTCCTCTCCCCACTGACGGGGTACTATTCCTCCCACTGACACCAATGTTGGGACACTATTCCTCCCACTGACACCAATGAAGGGGCACTATTACTCCCCCCACTGACACCAACGATGGGGCACTATTCCTCTCCCCACTGACGGGGTACTATTCCTCCCACTGACACCAATGTTGGGACACTATTCCTCCCACTGACACCAATGACGGGGTACTATTCCTCCCACTGACACCAATGTTGGGACGCTATTCCTCCCACTGACACCAATGATGGGGCGCTATTCCTCCCACTGACACCAATGATGCGGCACTATTCCTCCCACTGACACCAATGATGGGGCGCTATTCCTCCCACTGACACCAATGATGGGGCGCTATTCCTCTCACTGACACCAATGATGGGGCACTACGCCTCCCACTGACACCAATGATGGGGCACGATTCTTCCCACTGACACCAATGATGGGGCACAATTCGTTGCTCTGACACCAATGATGGGGCACGATTCCTCGCTCTGACACCAATGATGGGGCGCTATTCCTCCCACTGACACTAATGATGGGACACTATTCCTCACACACTGACACTAATGATGGGGCACCATCATTGGTGTCAGAGCGAGGAATCGTGCCCCATCATTGGTGTCAGAGCAACGAATTGTGCCCCATCATTGGTGTCAGTGGGAAGAATCGTGCCCCATCATTGGTGTCAGTGGGAGGCGTAGTGCCCCATCATTGGTGTCAGTGAGAGGAATAGCGCCCCATCATTGGTGTCAGTGGGAGGAATAGCGCCCCATCATTGGTGTCAGTGGGAGGAATAGTGCCCCATCATTGGTGTCAGAGCGAGGAATCGTGCCCCATCATTGGTGTCAGAGCGAGGAATCGTGCCCCATCATTGGAATACCATACCATATTGAAATCAAATCTGATGTTTTTTAATTTTTATTTGGTGTGCGTTGGAAGAGGGGTAGTCTTATACGGCGAGTATAGCCCAAACCCTATATTTTAACAGGAAAAGTAGGGGGTCGTCTTATACACCCAGTCGTCTTATACGCCGGAAAATACGGTATACGTGATTTTGCATTTCCGAGTAGGGGATGCGCGTGACCTACCTGCACCACCATTTGCGGCCATGACCGCTGATTTCCGATGATCATCGATGGGGAAGAGGACTGTTTGTTTACAAACAGTCTTCCTCCCTCTCAGCTTGACTGCACAGCACAGCCATCCAGAGCAGTGTGATTACAGTGAAACTCCCCGCCCCCTAGTAAAACACTCCCAGCACACAGTTAACCCTTTGATCGCCCCTCACATTAACCCCTTCCTGCCCAGTGCCATTAGTACAGTGTCAGTGCTCTTTATTAGCACTGATTACTGTATTGGTGTCACTGGGGATGTGAGTGACACCAAGTCAGTTCCCCCCCAGTGTCAGAATGCCCACCGCAGTCCCACTATAAGTCGCTGATCGCCGCCATTACTAGTATAAAAAAATAAAAGCAAAAACTCTAGTATACATACCGCCTTTTGTAAATGCTATAACTTTCATGTAAACCAATTCATTTACATGTATTGGGAATTTATTTTAGCAAAGACACGGAGCAGAATACGTTTTGGCCTAAATTTGTGACGAAACGTGATTTTTTAATTTTTTTACTGGACATGTTTTATAGCAGAAAGTCGAAAATATTGTTTTTTTTTTCCAAATTGTCGGTCTTTTTTTGTTTATAGCACAAAAAATTAAAAATGCACAGGCAATCAAATACCACTGAAAGAAAACTATTTGTGGGGGAAAAAATGGCATAAATTTATGTACAGCGTTGCATGACCGCGCAATTGTCAGTTAAAGTAAGTCAGCGCCGTAACAAAAAAAATGGCCTGGTCAGGAAGGGGGGGAAATCCTCTGGAGAGTAAAACAGAAAATGACAGCCGGCATACAGGACAAGAGAAGCGCTGCAAAAGCCCCGCAACAGTGTGCAATGCTTGCAGTTGCGACATATTTGTTGGCGAAAAAATAGGGTTCAAATTAGTGGTGAGGAGAGGCCACATTACCGCCACCTGTCAACTGTCTCCGAAAAAGTGGCACCACCTGCCTGGAGTTTGCATGTTCTCCCTGTGCCTGCGTGGGTTTCCTCCGGGTACTCCAGTTCCCTCCAACACTCCAAAGACATGCTGGTAGGTGAATTGGCTCCTGTCTAAATTGTCCCTAGTATGTGTATGTATGAATGTGAGTTAGGGACCTTAGATTGTACACCCCTTGAGGGTTAGGGACCTTAGATTGTACGCCCCTTGAGGGTTAGGGACCTTAGATTGTACGCCCCTTGAGGGTTAGGGACCTTAGATTGTACGCCCCTTGAGGGTTAGGGACCTTAGATTGTACGCCCCTTGAGGGTTAGGGACCTTAGATTGTACGCTCCTTGAGGGTTAGGGACCTTAGATTGTACGCCCCTTGAGGGTTAGGGACCTTAGATTGTACGCCCCTTGAGGGTTAGGGACCTTAGATTGTACACCCCTTGAGGGTTAGGGACCTTAGATTGTACGCCCCTTGAGGGTTAGGGACCTTAGATTGTACGCCCCTTGAGGGTTAGGGACCTTAGATTGTACGCCCCTTGAGGGTTAGGGACCTTAGATTGTACGCCCCTTGAGGGTTAGGGACCTTAGATTGTACGCCCCTTGAGGGTTAGGGACCTTAGATTGTACGCCCCTTGAGGGTTAGGGACCTTAGATTGTACGCCCCTTGAGGGTTAGGGACTGATGTGAATGTACAATATATATGTAAAGTGCTGCGTACATTGATGGCGCTATATAAGTACCTGAAATAAATAATAGGTGATCTGAACGCAGATCGTGTTTCAGAGGAGAGGTAGATTTAGGCACACATCTAAATCTACCTTTAGCCCGGGTTCACATACATGCGGTGCAGTACATCGCATGTGATTCGCACAGGAACCGCACCGCATTCCTGTACAGATCACATGCAATTTGTGTGCAGTGCGATTGGAGCCGTACATTTTGTATGGCTCTAATCGCACCGCACCCGCACCAAAAAGGTGCAGCACCCTTTTTTTTGGGTCCGCACTAGAATCGGATCGCATGGGTATTCACACCTATACAATCCGATTCTGCACATCGCACCGAGTTTTGCAGACTGATTTCGGGGTGTTGTTAACTTAACATACACACCCGCAGCAGTTCCCATGAACGGGGTGCGATTCTTGTCTCCTCCTCCCATGCTCATCTCCACGACTTATCCAGAGCTTCCCCCATCCTCTGGAACTCTCTACCCCAATTTATCAGACTATCGCCTACTCTGCTCACTTTTAGGCGATCTCTGAAAACCTCTCTCTTCAGGGAAGCCTATCCTGCCCTCAGCTGATAATGGAATTTTCTACTCCTCCTACCAGTCCATCCCCCACAGTTACTACCTTTTGTATCACTAGCCCCTCCCTCCTAGATTGTAAGCTCCAAGGATCAGGGCCCTCCTATCCCTCTTGTATTGATCTGTATTGTTGCTGTATTGTCTCCCGTTATATTGTAAAGCGCTGAGCAAACTGTTGGCGCTATATAAATCCTGTATAATAATATATAAATCCTGTATAATAATAATAATATAAATCCTGTATAATAATAATAATATATAAATCCTGTATAATAATAATATATAAATCCTGTATAATAATAATAATATATAAATCCTGTATAATAATAATATATAAATCCTGTATAATAATAATAATAATAATATATAAATCCTGTATAATAATAATAATATATAAATCCTGTATAATAATAATAATAATAATATATAAATCCTGTATAATAATAATATATAAATCCTGTATAATAATAATAATAATATATAAATCCTGTATAATAATAATATATAAATCCTGTATAATAATAATATATAAATCCTGTATAATAATAATAATAATAATATATAAATCCTGTATAATAATAATAATATATAAATCCTGTATAATAATAATATATAATCCTGTATAATAATAATATATAAATCCTGTATAATAATAATATATAAATCCTGTATAATAATAATAATAATAATATATAAATCCTGTATAATAATAATAATATATAAATCCTGTATAATAATAATATATAAATCCTGTATAATAATAATATATAAATCCTGTATAATAATAATAATATATAAATCCTGTATAATAATAATAATATATAATCCTGTATAATAATAATATATAAATCCTGTATAATAATAATAGTTCTGATGCGGTGCGGAATTCGCACAGAAAACGCTGTGAATTCTGCACCGCATCAGTGTGAACCAGGGCTCAGCCTAAGTTCACACCTATGCAGGTTGCGTCTGAGCCGTTTCTGCATTGCGTTTTGCATTATGCTTTGCGTTTTTGCTGCGTTTCGTGGTTTTTTCTCTTGTTGCTAGGCAGATTTAAAATGCAAAATGCATCAAATGGGCAATGCGGCAAAAATGCAGCAAAAACGCAATACATGCTTGTCTGCAGCGTTTTCCATTGAAGTCTATAGAACCAAAAATGCAACTTTTTGCATTCAAAAAAACTCCCCGACCCTTTCCAAAAAAAATGCGCTGGGTGAAAACGTGGAGACGTGAACCCATCTCATAAGAAATCATGTTAAATGGACTGCTGTGCGTTTCCGCAAAATGCTGCAGAAAACGCATCGGTGTGCACCTGGGGTTAAGGGGAGTATACTTCCTCTCTTCCATTTTTGTTTCCATTTGCCTAATTAAGTATAGAATTTTCATGAGCGTTCTTATTATACGCAAAACGCGGCAAAAACACAAAACGCTAATGCTCCTGTAAACTGATAGAATAGAATTTTGCGAGCGTTCTTATTATTTTTTTTTTTTTCCAAAAAAAAACAAAGTTTATTGAAACAAGATACAAGTGATCACACGAAAATGTACAGATGAAGTGTACATAGGACATACAGCAAAGCATGTATCATACAAAGGCAAATGAGGTCCAACGCAAAACCAAACAGTGTGGATGAACTAGGCCACGACAGGGTTGTGCCTGTAATATTTAGGTAGGCTTGTCAAGTGCTAAAAAGAAAGAGACGTTTGGCCTCCTACCATATTGTCTTGCGGTAAAAATCTGTGGGGGGGAGACGAGCAAATACAATACCTAAGTAGAAGTCAATACTACAGAATACGATGGTGGAATTGTGCGAATGTAGGAGTAATTGTCGTGGGAACCGCTGATTAATTGCGAGAGGTGATGCTGACCACCTACTCAATGTGCTATTGGAAAAATTGTCCGAGACGTGTGTAAGCATATGAAAAGAAAAGAAAGGAGAAGGCGAGAAAAAAGGGAAAGAAAGAAAGAGAGAAAAAAAAAAGAAAAAAAAAAAAAAAAAAGGGAAGGAGGGGAGGGGGGGAGGGAGGAAGGGAAGCAAATATGGAGGGTAAAATAAGAGAGGGGACAACTGTCAAAAATATCTTATCCTCAATACAAACAGTAACGGGAGTGGGTGGAACATACGCTGTCATTGGCGTCGAAAGAATGCGCATGTAACACAGGGGGGAGTATGATAGCACCCTCAGGTCAAATACTACTAAATGACACTATCGGGAAGTCCATATCAGGTGCAGACAGGCTGGTCCATGAGGGATCGATACTCCGGGGTAGTCAGAAAATGGGTCCAACAGGCCCATACGTGAGAGAATTTCGTAGGAGTGTCGAGAGCAGTCGCAACCAGTTCTTCCATGTCCGCCGTTTTACCCACTCGGGTGAGCCATTCACGTATAGAGGGAGAGCGAGTGGAGCCCCACAGAACCGGAATACAGAGTCTGGCTGCGTTGATCATGTGCATGGCTAATGATTTAAAGTACTGAGCCCTGGGAAGGGAAGAATGATGGAGGAGGAATTGAGCAGGAGAGAGAGCAAAGGGCAAGGAACTTATAGAAACTACTAACCTATGGACCTCCAGCCAAAATGGTTGAAGAATCGGGCAAGACCACCAAATGTGAAGAAAGGACCCATCCGGGGTCCCGCATCTCCAGCAGCTGTTGGGGAAGGCGGGGTTAAAATGATGAATTCTTGAAGGAGTTCGGTACCATCTAGAGGCTATTTTGTAGCTGTTTTCTTGTGTCGAGACATTGGGGGAACATTTATGAGAGTATTGAAAGACCAGGTCCCAGTCTGAGTCCGACAGCTCAGCATTAAGATCTCTCCTCCAGCGAGCGTTCTTATTATATGCAAAATACGCAAAACGCAAAATGCATCAAGAACGCGGCAAAAACGCAAAACGCTAATGCTCCCGAAAACTGAATAGAATTTTGTGAGCGTTCTTACTATACGCAAAATGCATCAAAAATGCGGCAAAAACGCAAAACGCTAATGCTCCCGTAAACTGATAGAATAGAATTTTGTGAGCGATCTTATTATATGCAAAGTATGCAAAATTCATCAAAAACGTGGCAAAAACGCAAAACGCTAATGCTCCCGTAAACTGATAGAATAGAATTTTGTGAGCATTCTTATTATATGCAAAGTATGCAAAATTCATCAAAAACGTGGCAAAAACGCAAAACGCTAATGCTCCCGTAAACTGATAGAATAGAATTTTGTGAGCACTCTTATTATATGCAAAATATGCAAAATTCATCAAAAACGTGGCAAAAACGCTAATACTCCTGTAAACTGATAGAATTTTGTGAGCGTTCTTACTGGACGCAAAATGCATCAAAAACGCAAAACGCTAATGCTCCCCTAAACTGATAGAATAGAATTTTGTGAGAGTTCTTATTATATGCAAAATATGCAAAATGCATCAAGAACGCAGCAAAAACGCAAAACGCTAATTCTCCCGTAAACTGATAGAATAGATTTTGTGAGCGTTCTTATTATATGCAAAATATGCAAAATGCATCAAAAACGCGGCAAAAACGCAAAACGCTAATGCTCCCTTAAACTGAATAGAATTTTGTGAGCGTTCTTACTATACGCAAAATGCATCAAAAATGCGGCAAAAACGCAAAACGCTAATGCTCCTGTAAACTGATAAAATAGAATTTTGCGAGCGATCTTATTATATGCAAAATATGCAAAACGCAAAATGCATCAAAAATGCGGCAAAAACGCAAAACGCTAATGCTCCCGTAAACTGATAGAATAGAATTTTGTGAGCATTCTTATTATATGCAAAATATGCAAAATTCATCAAAAACGTGGCAAAAACGCTAAAACTGATAGAATAGAATTTTGTGAGCGTTCTCATTATACGCAAAATGCATCAAAAACGCAAAATGCTAATGCTCCCGAAAACTGATCCTGCAGCGGAGGGGGGGGGCAGATTTTTCCTGCACTGTGTGGGGAGGAGGTGGATGGCTATTATTTCACAAATCTCTCCCAGCTGACACTCAGCACACTGCTCCTCCAAGTGTCAATAAAGCTGGTTGTGAAGGGGGGGGGAGTACTTCCTGTGGAGATCCCGGAAATGAAGGCTGCACATGTCAGCTGCAGGGTGTGTGGGTGAGGGGCAGCGGGGAGGGATTGTCTGTGCAGGGATGGTGGTACAGGAGTCCTGGATTATTAACCCCTCCACTCCCTCTATGACAGGCTAATGGCACCTCTGTGTCCTCCCTGGGGGACTACAAGAACCAGCAAGCCAATGCTGTATTGATGTGTCATCGTATAGACAGTAAATACGAGTCTCGAGTTGTAATTTGCAGATCGATGTCCTCTGAGCCCCCGTCTCCGACTTGAACTACATGACTCGTAGCTGTGAGCTCCGGATGTCGCATTTATCGTCTGTCCGATATCCCATGAATGTGTAGGAAACAGAAGAGTGACGGCAGAAGAACACGGACTGGTCTGAACCTTTTTTATTTCTCTTTTTAGTTTTTTTTTGTTTTTTAACCCTTATGTCTGAGTATAGATCTATGTTCGTCCTGAACGTGTTCAAGTTCACAGCAGCTCTGGCTCTGGTGGGACTACAAGCGCCCAAGCTGGCCGATACCATAGAGCAGGACTACAAGCGCCCAAGCTGGCCGATACCATAGAGCAGGACTACAAGCGCCCAAGCTGGCCGATACCATAGAGCAGGACTACAAGCGCCCAAGCTGGCCGATACCATAGAGCAGGACTACAAGCGCCCAAGCTGGCCGATACCATAGAGCAGACCTTCTCCGGGTTCTAAAGTGGAAGCCAACCCAATTTTGTATCTTTTACCTGCAGGAAAGTCTTTAACCCCCCTGGCGGTATTCCCGAGTGTAGCTCGGGGTAATGTCTCAGCACCACAAACGGTAACCCCGAGCTACACTCGGGAATACACTGCAGCGTTGCTCTGGGATCTCTTCTGCACTTACCTTGTCCTGCGCTCCCGCGATGTCCCCCCTGCAGTGTCCCCTGTAATGTCCTCCGGCCGATGCCGGCATCCGTCTTCTGGGTTCCGTTCCCTGCAACGTCGGGACGTACGGGGGACGGAACTGGCGGGAAATTTAAAAATTGTAAAAGTGACATTCACTAAATACACTAAAATCACATAGTATAACATTCCTGTATCAAACCATTTCACATACATTTTGTCCCGAGTGCTTTGTCCGGCGCCCTGCCTGCATTTTTACTGTTCTTTCTGACTGGAAACTGAGAAACGTCCATGGCGTCCAAAAAGCGCCCCTTTAGGTCAGGCGCGGTTTTAGACCGGCTAGAGAACAGCGATAGTAAATCAGAACCACTTGCAGAATTGAGTGATAATGATTCGTGGGGGAAATTCCTCATCAGACACTGAAAACGATTCTGCGACTTTGCTCAGCGATGTGCGAACTTGGCGCTCTATTTCACATTTCAGTGTTTTTGGTTTGATTATATTATTGAATTAAATTTATTATTATTATATTATTTTTTATGATTATTTATTATATTATAATTTATGATTTCATGTTTCAAATTTTATCCTCCCCGGGATGTTTACTAGACTCTTGTTCGGACAGATTTCAGTGAGTTATTCCTAAGAATTACAGGCCTACAATAAAAAAATACATATTTCCATGCAAAAAAATGTACCGCTTTGAACACAGAAATACGGACATAATCAGACCGCTAGGGAGGTTAATATGACTTCCTTGTAGGTTCTGTACATATCCCATAAATGTGCTCCGTGTAGAAGACATTTACTGCAGAAGTACCAGCTAGGACCAATGCTAATTGCTGAAATGCGTAAGCCATTTTATATGCACATTTGTTCACTCAATAAAGTTTATTATTTGAGAAGACAAGTGCCGGTTATACCAATACTCATCATTTAGGCGCCCACCTAACTGACAACAACCTCCTTGATCCACTACAGTCCGGCTTCCGTCCCCTACACTCCGCCAAAGTCCTCGGCGTCGTTCTGGACTCAAACCTTTCCTTCCAACCTCATGTCAAATCACTTACAAACTCATGCAGGCTCCACCTCCGCAACATCTCCAAGATACGTACGTTCCTTACCCCAGACACCACTAAACTACTCGTTCACTCCCTGATTATCTCATGTCTGGACTACTGCAACTCCCTCCTCACCGGCCTACCCCAGCGCAGGCTCTCCCCGCTTCAGTCTATCCTGAACTCAGCGGCCAGACTCATTCACCTCACCAACCGCTCCACCTCTGCCACCCCCCTCTGTCATTCCCTCCACTGGCTCCCGATTGCCCAACACGTCAAATTCAAACTACTAAGTCTGACCTAGAAAGCCGTTCACAACACTGCCCCTACCTACCTCACCAACCTGATTCCCAAGTACCACCCAACCCGTAATCTTCGCTCCTCACAAGACCTCCTTCTATCTTGCTCCCTGGTTTCCTCCTCCCACGCACGACTGCAAGACTTCTCCAGGTCCTTCCACATCCTCTGGAGCTCACTACCCCAATCCATCAGACTGTCACCTTCAGGCACTACCTGAAAACCCATCTCTTCAGGGAAGCCTACCCCACCCTCACCTAAAAGCCGTTCTCCTTCATTCCTCCTACCACTCCATCCCCCACAGCCACTTCCTCCTGTACTACTACCCCCTCCCTCCTAGATTGTAAGCTCGAAAGAGTAGGGCCCTCGAACCCCTCGTGTGCTGTTGCTGTACTGTTTCATATATTGTCCCCCCCCCCCCTCTATTGTACAGCGCTGAGCAAACCCTTTGGCGCTATATAAACTCGATGTAATAATGTCATTTAGGTACTGTAACTATCCCTTAAATGTGCACTGCTTAGGAGATGTTTACTGTAGCAGCACTAACTATGACCAAGACTTATTGCCGAAATGCGTAAGCCATTTTATATGAACATTTACTCCCTCAATAGTTTATTATTGGAGAAGATGAGTGCCGGTTATACCAATACTCATCATTTCGGTACTGTAAATATCCCTTAACCTCCCTAGCGGTCTGATTATGTCAGTATTTCTGTGCTCAAAGCGGTACCTTTTTTTGCATGGAAATATGTCATTTTTTTTATTGTAGGCCTATAATTTGTAGGAATAACTCACTGAAATCTGTCCGAACAAGAGTCTAGTAAACATCCCGGGGATGAAAAAATGTGAAACACGAAATCATAAATTATAATTTAATAATCATAAAAATAATAATAATAAATGTAATTCAATAATATAATCAAACCAAAAACACTGAAATGTGAAATAGAGCGCCAAGTTCGCACATCGCTGAGCAAAGTCGCAGAATCGTTTTTAGTGTCTGATGAGGAATTTCCCCCACGAATCATTATCACTCAATTCTGCAAGTGGTTCTGATTTACTATCGCTGTTCTCTAGCCGGTCTAAAACCGCGTCTGACCTAAAGGGACGCTTTTTGGACGCCATGGACGTTTCTCAGTTTCCAGGCAGAAAGAACAGTAAAAATGCAGGCAGGGCACAGGACAAAGCACTCGGGACAAAATGTATGTGAAATGGTTTGATACAGGAATGTTATACTATGTGATTTTAGTGTATTTAGTGAATGTCACTTTTTAACATTTTTAAATTTCCTGCCAGTTGCATCCCCCGTACGTCCCGACGTCGCAGGGAACGGAACCCAGAAGACAGATGCCGGCATCCTCTGGAGGACATTGCCGGGGACACTGCAGGGGGGACATTGCGGGAGCGCAGGACAAGGTAAGTGAAGAGATCCCGGAGCAACGCTGCAGTGTATTCCCGAGTGTAGCTCGGGGTTACCGCTTGTGGTGCTGAAACTTTACCCCGAGCTACACTCAGGAATACCGCCAGGGGGGTTAAACGTGCACTGCTTAGGAGATATTTACTATAAAAGCACCGGCTATGACCAAGGCTTATTGACGAAACGCATAAGACATTTTATATACATATTTACTCAGTAAAGTTGAATACCTCTAATACAGGAGGTGTTACTGGGCAGATCATTAATGCTGTTGTCTGCTGTGCCCCCTGTGCTCCTTCGTCCAGAGTGGGGGCGCTCTAATACAGGAGGTGTGTTACTGGGCAGATCATTAATGCTGTCTGCTGTGCCCCCTGTGCTCCTTCATCCAGAGTGGGGGCGCTCTAATACAGGAGGTGTGTTACTGGGCAGATCATCAATGCTGTTGTCTGCTGTGCCCCCTGTGCTCCTTCATCCAGAGTGGGGGCGCTCTAATACAGGAGGTGTGTTACTGGGCAGATCATCAATGCTGTTGTCTGCTGTGCCCCCTGTGCTCCTTCGTCCAGAGTGGGGGCGCTCTAATACAGGAGGTGTTACTGGGCAGATCATCAATGCTGTTGTCTGCTGTGCCCCCTGTGCTCCTTCGTCCAGAGTGGGGGCGCTCTAATACAGGAGGTGTGTTACTGGGCAGATCATCAATGCTGTTGTCTGCTGTGCCCCCTGTGCTCCTTCGTCCAGAGTGGGGGGCGCTCTAATACAGAAGGTGTGTTACTGGGCAGATCATCAATGCTGTTGTCTGCTGTGCCCCCTGTGCTCCTTCGTCCAGAGTGGGGGCGCTCTAATACAGGAGGTGTGTTACTGGGCAGATCATCAATGCTGTTGTCTGCTGTGCCCCCTGTGCTCCTTCGTCCAGAGTGGGGGCGCTCTAATACAGGAGGTGTGTTACTGGGCAGATCATCAATGCTGTTGTCTGCTGTGCCCCCTGTGCTCCTTCGTCCAGAGTGGGGGCGCTCTAATACAGGAGGTGTGTTACTGGTCAGATCACAAGGTGAAAACAGAGGGGGAAAAAATACTAAAAATAAAACTAAGGCAGCCGCCACATCTAATGATTGATAATCTGCAATATACGTATAAATGCTATTGTTGTGTGCAGTATAAAGCATTTGTTTCGCTGACCTCACACTGATCCTGGTCTCCTCTCTCTCATGTCTTTGTTCTTCAGGTCGGGTTTTGCATTCAGAAATGGCTTTAAAGTCCAACATCCGAGAGTTCGATGGAATAAAAAATTAAATCCTCCCTTCCTCCAGCCGGGACGATTTGCAGCCAAGTGTTTGTGCCAGCGACAGCCAGCCTTGGAAATTCAAAGACCGGGAGGTGTAGGACAGTCACCCGGGCAGCGCTCACAATCCGCTCCATGCAGAGCAAACCGCGTCTAGTCATCGCATCCGGGGCTCCCTGCCAGTCTCCAGCGCTAATAATCAACTCCGTGTCAGATTAGCTTTTCAATGCAAGATTTTCTGTCCAGAACGGAATTAAGACTCCCAAACCACGCAGGCTAAATCCTCGGCATCTCCATACACAGAGAATCGGCCTCCAGGAGCCTCCGCGGCTTTGTGTTCCAAAGTTCAGCTCTGAATGTGTCAGATAGAAGGCCACGCACAGTTTATATACCTCGTGTATGGGGGAAAAAAAAGCACAGCATGCTTTTTTGGATGTAATATTTAGGAATCTTATTTTTTTTTTTATTTATTTTTTACATTTATTTTATTTTTTTACATTTTATTTTGAAACAATTAATTTTTTTAATTATTTTTTTATTTTTAAACAATTTTATTTATTTTTTTTTTATTTTTTTAAATTGTATTTTTTTATTTTTTAAATTTTATTTTTAAACAATTTTTTAATTTTATTATTTTTTATTTTTAAACAATTAATTTATAACTTTTTTTTTTTTTACTTGTATTTATTTTAATTTAATTTTTTTAAATTTTATTTTTAAACAATTAATTTTATTTATTGTATTTTATTTTATTTTTTTAAATTATTTATTTTAAAATTTTTACTTTAAAAAAAATTTTTTTTCAAATTTATTTAATTTTTTTAAATTAATTTTTATTTCTTTAAAAATTTTTTTTTTTTTAAATTATAGGGTATTTTTTTTTTTTTTTTTTAAACTGAGATTTAAAAAAAAAGAAAAGAAAATGAAGTGGTTACAAATATTTTTCCTTTGCAGACATTTTTCCTGCTTGAATTAGAAGATCAATAAAAAAGACTTGAATGCGTTGAGGAAGTTTCGGTGAATCAGTCATGGATGGCGCCAATGGCTATGAGTTCAGTAATGGAGAGGAGGAAGCCAAGGACGTGGGTGACACCGTACAGCCGCTGATCCCCGCTCTCCGACAGAAGAGGAGGAAGTTAATTCTTCATCTAGATCTGAATAACACCATCTTGGTGTCTGATGCAGCCACGGGGCAAGGGCCTAGGGAGGCGCTGAATTCCTACCTGAGCACTGTGGTCTGGGGGCAGAGAGGCAACACAGGTAGGTGGACTTTGTTTTTATTGCGCCAACAATATCGGGCATGTTGGAAAATTCGCGGCCGATTTTCCCGGCAATGATGGGCAAATCGGCCGATCATTTACTGATAAAAAATCTGCGCATGAGCCGTGACCTGGAAAAAGAAAAAGAAAGGAAGAAGAAGAATTCCAGTCCGCTATTATATTTTATATGAAAAGTCTTGCAGTTGCAACAATGTATCCATTTGTATCCGAATAAAAACATAATGTATTTGAAATGGATACAAATGAATAAAAAATAGATACATTGTTGCAACTGCAAGACTTTTCATATAAAATCTAATAGCGGACTGGAATCCTTATTCTTATGTATTGCTCCCCTGTGTGCTCCCCCGTCTCTGCAAGGGACAGAAGTAATTATGGGGTTACACGCCGGCCACAGACGGGCCGAAAATCGGCCGTTTGTGTTTCTTTTTTTTTTTTTTTTTTTTTTTACCGTTGGTGGTCAAACGACCGATTTTTAAAAGGGCTGGTTTTCGACCCATCTATGGCCTGCTTTACACATGAAGCTTTAATGAAGGCAAATGCTGTATGTGTGTTGGTTCTCTGTTTGTTTTAAAGGGACCCAGTAGAACCCCAGCTCAATAGTACATCCAATCAACAGATCCCCAGCTCATTAGTACCCCTCGTTCAGCAGATCTCCTGCTCAGTAGTAACCCCCCAGCTCTGCTGATCCCCTGCTCAGTAGTAACCCCCCAGCTCTGCTGATCCCCTGCTCAGTAGTAACCCCCCAGCTCTGCTGATCCCCTGCTCAGTAGTAACCCCCACCTCTGTTGATCCCCTGCTCAGTAGTAACTCCCAGCTCTGTTGATCCCCGCTCAGTAGTGACCCCCAGCTCTGCTGATCCCCCACTCAGTAGTAACCCCCAGCTCTGCTGATCCCCTGCTCAGTAGTAACCCCCAGCTCTGCTGATCCCCCGCTCAGTAGTAACCCCCAGCTCTGCTGATCCCCCGCTCAGTAGTAACCCCCAGCCCTGCTGATCCCCCGCTCAGTAGTAACCCCCAGCCCTGCTGATTCCCCGCTCAGTAGTAACCCCCAGCTCTGCTGATTCCCCGCTCAGTAGTAACCCCCAGCTCTGCTGATCCCCTGCTCAGTAGTAACCCCCAGCTCTGCTGATCCCCCGCTCAGTAGTAACCCCCAGCTCTGCTGATCCCCCGCTCAGTAGTAACCCCCAGCTCTGCTGATCCCCCACTCAGTAGTACCCCCAGCTTATACCGACACAGCCCCGGACAAAGCAGTCATAGGACAGCTGACTGAAAGCCGGGACTGTCCCACCAAATTCGGGACAAGTATGTTCTTGGCTTACAGAAGTCTTCAGTTGGGTTACATAAAGTGCAGGTTCTTCTTTCTCTGATATTTCATTTTCCCTCTCAGTGGCTGTTCCTGGATGAGGCTGGTGTAAGCACCACTCTCATACTGCAAATAAAGAGGTGATGCCTCTTCAAGGGCGGGCCCATGACACCCTAGGCTCACAGTAGCTGATCAGTCATACAGGTTGAATGACACGGGTCGTCATTCAGCCTTGGAAGACTAAGGCCTGGAAGTGCTGCAAAAGACAACTCTGAATTGAAGGTGAGTCGGAGCTGCGGGGGGTCTTTTTTATTTTCTAAAAATTTTGCCCAGAGTTGGGTTTTAAGACATCTTCCTCTTTCCAGCACTAAGCTCTGTCCCTTGTCCATCAACTCTGATGCCAGAACTTCAGTGGGTAAGAGAGGCTCTAGCATTGACAGCTGAATGGCAGATGTTGAGCTTGATGTCGGAGGTGGGTGGAGCTAAATTCCAACTTTGGCAGAAGTCAAAAGCATCATATACAGCGTAGGCCTTGAATCCAAAAAGCTCCTCAGGGGTTGACATGGAGACTAACCCAAGTACTTGTAGGCACCATAAGATCTCTGCACATCACCACTACTGTTGCCATGTTTTGGGCCGTGCCCAGTTCCTTTTTAAGTACTCTTAGATACACTCTTTGGTGTCAATAAACCAGACACTTGTTTGTTCCCCTAGTTCAGGTTTAAAAATGGCCTCTTCAAGGGCGGGAACATGACGCCCTAGACTCACAGTAGATGATAAGTCATACAGGTTGAATGACACCGGTCGTCATTCAGCCTGGAAGACTAAGGCCTGGAAGTACTGCAAAAGACAACTCTGAATTGAAGGTGAGTCGGAGCTGGGGGGGGGGGGGGGGGGGTCTTGTTTATTTTCTAAAAATTTTGCCCAGAGTTGGGTTTCAAGACATCTTCCTCCTTCCAGCACTAAGCTCTGTCCTTTTCCATCAACTCTGATGCCAGAACTTCAGTGGGTAAGAGAGGCTCTAGCATTTGACATCTGAATGGCAGATGTTGAGCTTGATGTTGGAGGTGGGGTCAAAAGCATCATATACAGCATAGGTCTTGGATCCAGAAAGCTCCTCAGAGGTTGACATGAAGACTAACCCAAGTACTTGTAGGCACCATAAGATCTCTGCACGTCACCACTACTGTTGCCATGTTTTAGGCCGTGCCAGGTTCTCTTTAAGTACTCTTAGATACACTCTTTGGACACTTGTTTGTTCCCCTAGTTCAGGTTTAAAAATGGCCTCTTCAAGGGCGGGCCCATGACGCCCTAGACTCACAGTAGATGATCAGTCATACAGGTTGAATGACACCGGTCGTCATTCAACCTGGAAGACTAAGGCCTGGAAGTGCTGCAAAAGACAACTCTGTATTGAAGGTGAGTCGGAGCTGCGGGGGGTCTTGTTTATTTTCTAAAACTTTTGCCCAGAGTTGGGTTTCAAGACCTCTTCCTCCTTCCAGCACTAAGCTCTGTCCCTTGTCCAACTCTGATGCCAGAACTTCAGTAGGTAAGAGAGGCTCTAGCATTTGACATCTGAATGGCAGATGTTGAGCTTGATGTTGGAGGTGGGGTCAAAAGCATCATATACAGCATAGGTCTTGGATCCAGAAAGCTCCTCAGAGGTTGACATGAAGACTAACCCAAGTACTTGTAGGCACCATAAGATCTCTGCACGTCACCACTACTGTTGCCATGTTTTAGGCCGTGCCAGGTTCCCTTTAAGTACTCTTAGATACACTCTTTGGTGTCCATAAACCAGACACTTGTTTGTTCCCCTAGTTCAGGTTTAAAAATGAAATGAGAGAACAAGACTTTTGGGTGCAAGTCAGATGTATGGATGACCTGCAATACCAGACCTCAATTATTAATATATTGAAGCGTAGAAGAAAGAAGTTGCCCATAGCAGCCAGTCAGATCTTATTTTTTATTATTGGTGCAAATTGGGAATGGGGTTTATGCTACGAATGACTATTTTTTTTTTTTTTTTTTTTTTTTTAATAAAATGATTTTTTTTCTAGGTGAGTGGGAATGGATAAGTGATCAGCCATCTCTCAAAGCCCCATCCCAAGACGCCATCAACTATTACACTCAGTTTGGGCGTGATGGCTACTTCAGTGACTCCAAGATTGGACAGCCATTTAAGGAGGTCTTCACACGCCACATGGATCTACTGCAGTGGCATGGAGAGGCAGACACCCTGTTTACACAAAGCGGAGAGGACGGGAAGTTCTACCACTGGATCCTACCGTCCTTCTTCCACCTGCTCAGCACCCTCCACCAGCAGGGGAGAGAATTCTCTGTCATACTGAGAACATTCGGCAGTGACCTTCCACACGTGCTCCAATCTGTTCATGCTGCTTTAGCCGGAAAACACCCGCATTTCCCTCAGCTGCAGGAACTGCCAGTAAGTACCCAAAGTTTTGGAAGGGGACCGATATATACTATAAGTAGTTGAGATAAATCTGATGATGCCTTCTCGTTGTCTGGTCTGTTCCCTAGCTCAGTGTGGAGCTCACTCCTGGGAAAATCCGATGCAATAAAAGGGAGATGGTGCTGACCCGGGGCACTACTCGGGTGTCCACTAAAGGAAAAGAGAGCAATATTTATGAATACTTCACCGCCCTGTCTGGCATAGGAGGGTTTCAGGACCACTTTGACTGGTAAGGAGCAGGGGAAGCAACGGTTGGGTGGGGGCTTCATGCAGACATTCTGGGCTCTTATGGGCAAAGTTTGTGATCACATAAGGTTTTCTGACCGATTCGATTCATATTCCCCCCCGGATGAGCCTCTACCAGCAACAGTGCCCCACAGACCTAGGATTGTGATGACCAAGACTGTCACCTAATGTACAAACACAGAGGTACTCGGTGCTAGCAGAGGCCATCTGATCAACCAATCTCATTTGCTTCAGTTAAACCGGCCACACATGGATTGAAATTCGGCCGGTTCAGCAGGGACTAAGATTTGATCCATCTATGAACAACCTGTTTGCACCCAAGTCGATCCATTGACTTGAATACAAGCAGCCTGTCAGATTTTTCACATGCAATTACTGCAAGCAGCTATAGCCGTCGGTAGTAATCATTGTGTTTTGCTGGCCAGGAAGGCTCCCAGCGCCCCCCTGCAGGCAGAACACAATAGTGCTGTAGAAGGCAATTCCCCCCATCAACACTGACTGTTGATGGGGGGGGAATGAAGCCATTTTCTTTCCTTCCACCTGTGGTGGAAGGAAAGCAAATCAGATCATCTATGGACTGCATTAGGCTGCCTGTAAATACCAGAAAGCACCCTGAAAAATAGGGGGTCTTAAAAACCAGCTATACAGGAAGCAGAAGAAGTGTCACAACAATAGTTAGAAAGCCCAAAGCAATGTTTTATTAAAAAATCAATAGAAATCCAGCACACTTCGGGGGTTCAGACACTCCCTCTTCATCAGGGTTTATGTATGCCATAAATTCAAATGTGGCTGGACTTGAATGAAATGCAACAATAGTTATATATTACAGGGGTGTATTTAGGTTTCGTGCTGCCCTAGGCAACACAAAAATTGCCCCCCCCCCATGGAGAGACCCTGACACCAACCAGCACCTCCTCCCCCACGAAGAGAGCCTGATATTGACCAACAACACCCCAGCCCCCACCTGAGACAGCCTACCACTACCACCTTCCCCCATACACTGGCTACCTCCCGTCCCTACAAGAGAGAATACACTCACCTTCACAGCTCCGGACATCCCCGGGAACAAGAGTCAGGCTCTGCATACTCCATCAAACAGCCCGCAGCCTCTCTCAGATCCCACCTGGTCCCCATGCTGCATTTGTCACTTCTTCCATCCCTTCTTTTGGGTGGTGGCATTGCCCCCCTGAAAAATGCCACCCTAGGCAAATGCCTTGTTTGCCTTGTGGTAAATACACCCCTGATATATTACATGAACTTCTGTGCGTCATGAGATTTGTGTAGTGGTGGTGGTGGTCCTCAGAGCTGCAGTCATTTTGGTTTTCTTTCGAATAAAACATCGCTTTGGACACCTTAACCATCAGTGTGGTGCTCCTTCTGCGTCCTGTGTAGCTGGATCTAATGTCTATGAGCGCCCTGAGAGTGAACGCAGAATTAAAAATCTGCATGCTTGTTCTGGGTCAGTGACCTTGAAAGCACTATGGCTTGAAAGAATGACTGTCAGTAAACTAGCATTTTCTAAAGGAGCCCAGTGATGAGATCCCCCGTATATCAGGGCAGGTCCCCTTTGACATACCACACTCCATCTTCTTTTAATAGGTGGGCAAGAAACAGCTTTACAGGTTCCGGAGGGAAGCCATTTTGGATTGATCCCAATGACTGCGATAATCTGCATATCATCGTAGATGACAACATCCGTCTGACTGAACATGAAACTGATACAATTGTGAATTGCCGGGTGAGTTCCATTGAAGTCATAATACTAAATGTAGCCAATGGTAACACTTTGCTAGCAATGAGAAAACCGCTTAAAGTTGATCTCCAGGTTTAGCTTAAAAAAATAAGTTTTTCGGGCCAAGCTGGCCCAAATCAGCAATTTCCCTAATTGAAATGTCGAGCTGCTGGGTGTGCTGTATTAGTTGTATACAGGGCTTTTTTTCTCGGATAATAGATGGAGGTACTCCCACCTCCAAGCACCATGGTCTGGTCTCCGCCTCCTACCCCCCCCCCAGTCAGTATCACCCCATTTAGGTATATAGAACCCCAACAGCAACAATAGACCCCCACCAGAAACAGACCCCAACCAGTAACAATAGATCCACCCAGGTAACAATCAACTCCCCCCTAGCAACAATAGATCTCCCAGTAGCCAGCACCAATAAGCCCTCCAGCACACCACAACACCCCTTGCCAATACATACATTCAGTGCTGGAGGTGCCGGAACTGCGTCCCCCCTCGTTCCCGCTGAAAAAAGCCCTGGGTGTATATAGCTGAAGCTACATAAGTATATAGCACTGTGTTCCGGGTGTATGAGGAGACCTTCTTGTCTCCCACCCAGGACAAAACAGCGCCTGTCTACCATTTGTAGACAGCTTTTTGTATTTGATCAATGAGCACAAAACTTCCTTTGATTGGCTGAGTCAGACTGTGACATCATCAGCTCATTTCTCTGACTCCGCCAATCAGAGAGAGCTTTGTGTTCATTAATAGAATATAAAGCTGCCTATGAATGGTTGAGTGCCACACAGACCAACGCTCTTTTGTTCCGGAACTGAGCCGGGAAGGTCTGTTCTCATACCCAGAACACAGTGCTGTATACTGTATGTCAGGGCTTGAAATTTCCACTTGCCAATGGCGACTGGAAATTATGTTGGGGGCGAGTGTGTCCCTCAGGGCCGTCTTGCTGAGCAGGCTCGGAGCTCAGGCCGGATCTGTCAGTGGCATTGGGAGCCGTCAGACTGCTCAATAGCTGAGTGAAAGCAAAGCAAGGAGTGTGTGCTGTGTTCTCTGCCTCCCCCTAGAGTGCAGTACCCGGCTCTGTGAGTGAACAACGAAGTACTGCAACTTTTTATGGGGAGGGGGGTTGCTTGTGTGTGTGTGTGTGTTTACGTGTGTGTGTGTGTCTGTGTATGCATGTACAATTGTACATGTGTCTGTGTGTATGTACATGTATCTGTATGTATGTACGTGTCTGTGCATGTGTATTTCTGTTTATGTACATGTATCTGTGTGTATGCATGTCTGTACATGCCTGTGTGTGTGTGTGTGTGTGTGTGTACATGTGTCTCTGTGCGTGTGTGTACATGTTTATGTGTGTGTGTACAAGTGTCTCTGTTTATGTGTGTTTGTTGGTGGCGAGTATCTGTACTTGCCTGTGTGTGTACACGTGTCTGTGCGTGTGTGTACACGTGTCTGTGCGTGTGTGTACACGTGTCTGTGCGTGTGTGTACACGTGTCTGTGCGTGTGTGTACACGTGTCTCTGTGCGTGTGTGTACATGTTTCTCTGTGCGTGTGTGTACATGTTTCTGTGTGCGTATGTGTATGTACGTGTGTGTGTACAGGTGTCTCTTTTGTGTGTGTTTGGCGAGTAACTCTAAGGCCTGACTAGTAGCTCAGGACTTGTAATTTTAAGCCCACATACAGTGTATGTGACCTCCGCTACATACAACTGATACAGCAGACCCATCATTTCATTTGGGCCAGCTTGGCCCGAACAAACTATTTTATACTGAAGCTGAACCTGGAGATCAGCTTTAAAAGTGTATTTCCGTTTTTGTCAAGGAACAACAATCCCCTTGATGTGCAGGGCCAGGTCTTCCCACACCGGGATACGCAGGTATTCCATGCATCCCCACACACGGATTCCAGTTGCTGGCAACTGGGTCACTGCAGTTGCATGGACACGGTCGATGCTCCCAATACGACATTCGTGCGGTTGCGTTCGAGGCATTGCACCCACATGGATGCCACACTGGGAGCAGCAGCTATGTCCATGCAGCCGCTGTGTCCCAATTAACAGCAATGGAACTACCTGAACGGAGATGCATGGAATGCCTGTGCCTCGCTGTGCGGGGAATGTGGCCCTCCATGGGTGTACAATTGTGTATGTCTCGTGTGAACGAAGCCTAAAAGAATTCTGTTTTACCATGTCCATTCCAGACCAATTTCTGAATGGGAGGGTCAACCTTCATTATAATTAGAGATGAGCGAATTATTCAAAAATTCGATTCGGCTGATTCGCCGAATTTGTGGAATAAATTTGATTCGATGCGAATTTATTCGCTGCGAATTTAACTTATAAAAAGGGTTTCTAGGCTTCAGAGAGCCTTTATATTAGTGCAGAACACTGTACCTTTAATTTAAATGCCCTTGGAGTCTGCTGGGGAAGAGAAATAATACTGACAGTCAGTATGACATGCAGATGAGTGCCGTCGATCTTAGAATCACCGCACACTTCACTCATTTGGGCAGTCACGGGGCCAAAACCAGAGTGTGGAGCCACAGTGTGGCGGTGGAGGCAGCAGCAATGGGAGGCCATACAGCACCCTATGACAAAATGGAACCCACCAGCAGTGTGAGGAGACCTTAAAGTGGCACATGGCAGAGTGTGGCGATAGAGACAGCAGCAATGGGAGGCCGTACAGGGACCCATGACAGACTCTGGACCTGGCAGCAGCATGAGGAGGCGGTACAGGGGCCCATGGGAAGAAGGGGAAGAAGAAGAAGAAGAATTCCAGTGCAGCAAAAAGTGTATCTGCAGAGAGCTCCGCTATTTCTGACAGTTCTCTGACAGTTCCTTCACATTTATAGCGGTTGAAACATTGTATCTATTTGTTTCCGAATAAAAACATCTGTATCCTAAATGGAAACAAATAGATACAATGTTTCAACTGCTGTAAATGTGAAGGAACTGTCAGAGAACTGTCAGAAATAGCGGAGCTCTCTGCAGGGACACTTTTTGCCGGCTGTAGAAGGGATGAAAATCGGCCGATCGGGGAAAATTCGATTCGCGCATCCGAAGTTTGCTAATATTCGGATTCGGCGCGAATCAAATTTTTCCTAATATTCAAAACGAATTCCACTTCGCCAGGTTAGATTCGCTCATCTCTAATTATAATGAACTGAGCAAATCTCAGAGGTTGTACACGCAGTGACTGGTGTTTTCCCACACTAGATACATGCTAGTCCCCACAAGGCCACATGGAAAACAATTGTTTTCTATGTGTCCCGTCCACACCGCAATGCTGGTGTGATGTGCTGTATGGAAAAATGCTGACATTCTGGGACCAAGGATTGGTAAAAAGGGCTACAGTAGAGTTAAAATGATTGGCAAGGATTCTATTTTATTTAAAAAAAAAACAACAAACATCATACTTGTCTGCTCTGTGTAATGGATTTGCACAGAGCAGACCCAATCTTCCTTTTCTCGGGCCCCCTGCTGGCCATCCTGGCTCCCCCCACCCTGCGGAATGCCCCCGTAGCAAGCTGTTCACAATGGGGGCACTCGTGAGTGCTTGTTCCTGAGCTGGCTCTATGTGGCCATAGACACACAGAGCATGGCTCAGCCCCACCCCCTCAACTGCTGTCTCACTGACTATGATTGACAGCAGTAGGAGTCAAAGCTCTCGTTGCTGTCTCTGAGCCAATTAAGAGGGAGAGAGTGGAGAGATGCTGCTCTTGTGCACAGTGCTGGATCCATTGGGCTTAGGGGGGCTGGAGGAGGTGGAGAGCTGCATGCAGAACTTTAAAGTAAGCCTTTAGAACCACTTTAAAGTGTTAAAATGTTACTAAACCCCCAACAGTACAATCAGTCTGTAGCTGCAGTAAAGCATGCTTGTTATACTCACTCTGGAACCTAAGGGGTTAATCCTCTGCATTGTGTAAACAGGCTGTTTGATCCTGTCTTCTCCGATCCTCCCCTTCTGCTACTGTCCCCAATCCATCTGCTGATAGAACAGAGCCTTGGGGGCAAGCTGCACATGCTCAGTTTTGTGTGTATTGCTAGAGAGATTGTTTTTTTTTTTTCTTGGGAGAGGGCATGTGATCAGCACAGTCCAGACAGAGGGTCAGAGGTTATGCAGCCTCATAGGACAATCAGAGGAGAATGAAAATTCTACTATAAGTTTTAACCAGTGCTCTGCTGGACACTGATAGAAGTCACAAAATTACATTTCCATGTTCTGTGTACTGTAGGAGACCAGATATAGTGGATGCAGGGTCCAGGGAGACCAGATATAGTGGATGCAGGGTCCGGGGAGAGCGGATATAGTGAATGCGGGGTCTGGGGAGAGCGGATATAGTGAATGCGGGGTCTGGGGAGAGCGGATATAGTGAATGCGGGGTCCGGGGAGAGCGGATATAGTAAATGCTGGGTCCGGGGAGAGCAAATATAGTGAATGCAGGGTCCGGGGAGACCAGATATAGTGAATGCAGGGTCCGGGGAGACTGGATATAGTGAATGCGGGGTCCGGGGAGACCAGATATAGTGAGTGCAGGGTCCGGGGAGACCAGATATAGTGAGTGCGGGGTCCGGGTAGACCGGATATAGTGAATGCGGGGTCCAGGGTTAGTGACACTTTAAGGCGACTGCACGGGAGCCTCAGCTCTCCGGGGTCTCTCCCTCCTCATTGGCTGAGACACAACAGCAGGAGCCATTGGCAATCAGCCTGTGAAGAGGGAGCAGAGGGTGGAGCCAAGTGCCACTCTGCTGTGTCTTATGGATGCAGAGAGCAGGGCTCAGGGGCAAACACGCACCAGTTCCTCCATAGCAAGTGGATTGCTATTGGGACACTGCTTGAGGGGGAAGAGCCAGGAGCACCAGTAGGGGACCCGAGAAGAGGAGGATTGGGGCTGCTCTGTGTGAAATTATTACACAGAGCAGGTAAGTATAACATGTTTGTTATTTTAAAATGGAAAAAAAAACCAAGCCTTTAGTATCGCTTTAAAAGCACTGCATCTGCAGAAAATGTTATGTTGATCACTCAGAAATCCAGTGAGCTCCCCTATATGGAAGAAAATGTGTTTGAAATATATTTTAAAAATATTCTTCCCAAATATATTGACATATATATATATATATATATATATATATGTGTGTGTGTGTGTGTGTGTGTGTGTGTGTGTGTGTGTGTGTGTGTGTGTGTGTGTGTGTGTGTGTGTGTGTGTGTGTGTGTGTGTGTGTGTGTGTGTGTGTGTGTGTGTGTGTGTGTGTGTGTGTGTGTGTGTGTGTGTGTGTGTGTGTGTGTGTGTGTGTATATATATAATATAATTTTTTTTTTTTTAAATATATTCTTCAGATTTTTTTAACCTATAAAAAAGTCATTTTAACATATTTTTACATATATATGTAAATGCATTCCAAAAAATTAGATTTCTATTTTTTAAGACATACAGTATATTTGAAGATGTATTTTTAAAAATAGTTTTCATATATTTTATAATAAAAATGCATTTCAACACACAGTATACAGTGGGGATCGAACGTTTGGGCACCCCAGCTAAAAATTTGTATTAATGCGCATAAAGAAGCCAAGGAAAGATGGAAAAATCTCCAAAAGGCATCAAATTACAGATTAGACATTCTTATAATATGTCAACAAAAGTTAGATTTTATTTCCATCATTTACACTTTCAAAATAACAGAAAACAAAAAAATGGCGTCTGCAAAAGTTTGGGCACCCTGCAGAGTTAATATCTTGTACTGCCCCCTTTGGCAAGTATCACAGCTTGTAAACGCTTTTTGTAGCCAGCCAAGAGTCTTTCAATTCTTGTTTGAGGTATCTTTGCCCATTCTTCCTTACAAAAGTCTTCCAGTTCTTTGAGATTTCTGGGCTGTCTGTCACGCACTGCTCTTTTAAGGTTTATCCATAGATTTTCAATTATGTTGAGGTCAGGAGATTGTGAAGGCCATGGCAAAACCTTCAGTTTACGCCTCTTGATGTAATCCCCCGTGGATTTCGAGGTGTGTTTAGGATCATTATCCATTTGTAGAAGCCATCCTCTCTTTAACTTCAGCTTTTTCACAGATGGCATCAAGTTACCATCCAAAATTTGCTGAAATTTTATTGAATCCATTTTTCCTTCTACTCGTGAGATGTTCCCTGTGCCACTGGCTGCAACACAACCCCAAAGCATGATTGATCCAACCCCATGCTTAACAGTTGGACAGAGGTTCTTTTCATTCAATTCTGTGCCCCTTCTTCTCCAAACGTACCTTTGCTCATTCCGGCCAAAAAGTTCAATTTTAACCTCATTGGTCCACAGAACTTGTTTCCAAAATGCATCAGGCTTGTCTATATGTTCATTTGCAAAGTTCAAACGATGATTTTTGTGGTGAGGACGTAGAAGAGGTTTTCTTCTGATGACTCTTCCATGAAGACCATATTTGTACAAGTATCTCTTTATAGTGGAATAGTGTACCACAACTCCAGTGTCTGCCAGATCTTTCTGGAGGGATCGTGCAGTCAAACGTGGGTTTTGAATTGTTTTTCTCACAATCCTGCGAGCTGTTCTGTCTGATATTTTTCTTGGTCTTCCAAATGTTGCTTTAACTTCCACTGTTCCTGATGACTGCCATTTCTTAATTACATTCCGAACAGAGGATATTGACATCTGAAAACGCTTTGCTATCTTCTTATAGCCTTCTCCAGCTTTGTGAGCGTCAACTATTTTCAGTTTCAGTTTTCTAGACAACTGCTTAGAAGAACCCATGGTGCTGATTGTTGGGGCAAGGTCAGATGAGTCTGGGCATTTAAAACCTTTGAGATTGACATCATCTGGTCTTCCCAGACGATGATTGAGAACAATCCATGACACTGGAGGGTCTCAGCTTGGCAAAGGGGGCAGTGCATGCTATAAATTCTGCAGGGTGCCCAAACTTTTGCAGACACCATTTTTTTGTTTTCTGTTATTTTGAAAGTGTAAATGATGGAAATAAAATCTAACTTTTGTTGACATATTATAAGAATGTATAATCTGTAATTTGATGCCTTTTGGAGATTTTTCCATCTTTCCTTGGCTTCTTTATGCAAATTAATACAAATTTTTAGCTGGGGTGCCCAAACATTCGATCCCCACTGTATATATTTATTGAAATATATTGAATATGGTCAAAATTGTAGTATTCCAAATCTATGTCAATATATTTGTGAAGAATATATTTAAAACATATTTCAAATATATTTTTCTTCCATGTGGGGGCCTAACTTCCTATAGCAGCCTAACAACGCTGCCTCCGCTGCACACAGCCCGCCTGTGTCTTCATACACTTCAGTCACTTTACAAAGTTGAGATGTGAGGACTCCTGCAGATGTGTGGTAGCCCTTCCTTTCCCTCTGAAAAGTGATCTGTGGTGGATTGCTTTTCAGAGGGTGATTGAGAGGTGATATGTCACTTCCTCATCACCTGTTTTAACCTGAAAAGGCTGAACCACCGTGCTGCAATAAAGTTAATGGGTTGTATTTGGCAGTATTGCTGCCCACCGAATGTGACATATGGATTGGTTTTTGCTGTGGCTGTGAAGCAAAGAGGCGAGCAGCATGTCTACAGCTCTGAGCGGCTGCATGCCTTTCTTTAGGTGGGTGTGGAAGGAACAGTAAAACCGTGACTCAATCATCTGCTTTTACTGCCCCCTGGCTGCTTGTGTGAACAAACCCTAAAACTCAAGCAGTCTTTTCTAAAAGGAACCTTTAGTACATTAAGGCTCCTTTCACACTAGTGTGGCTTGTCATGCAACTGCAAAGTTGCATGATCGATGGAAACTTATTTATTTCAGTGGCACTATATATATTTTTATAATATGGCCAAATTGTAGTATTTCAAATATATTTATTTCGGGTACTTATATAGGGCCGTCAATTTACGCAGCACTTTACATATATTGTACATTCACATCAGTCCCTAACCCTCAAGGGGCGTCCAATCTAAGGGCCCTAACCCTCAAGGGGCGTCCAATCTAAGGGCCCTAACCCTCAAGGGGCGTCCAATCTAAGGGCCCTAACCCTCAAGGGGCGTCCAATCTAAGGGCCCTAACCCTCAAGGGGCGTCCAATCTAAGGTCTGTAACTCACATTCATACATACACAAACTAAGGATGATTTAGACAGGAGCCAATTCACCTACCAGCATGTCCTTGGAGTGTGGGAGGAAACCGGAGTACCCAGAGGAAACCCACACAGGCACGGGGGGATACATGCAACCTCCAGGCAGGTGGTGCTGTGGTTGGGATAAAAAAATATGTCAATATATTTGGGAAGAATATATTTAAAATATATATTTTTTTCCATGTGGGGGGGGTGTGCTTAGCTGAGAAAACCCCTCCTCCTGATGGAAGACTCCTGCGATGGCTTTTGGCTTAGGCTAGAAACCAGGAAGTAACTAAAGAAATGTGAGGGAAAAAAAAAAGGTGGCCAGCACAGTGGCTAAATGGTTAGCACTTCCACCTGCCAGTACTAGGGTCCTTGGTTCAAATCCCAACAATGGCATCACCTGCCTGGAGTTTGCATGTTCTCCCTGTGCCTGTGTGGGTTTCCTCCAGGTACTCCAGTTTCCTCCCACGCTCCAAAGACATGCTGGTAGGTATATTGGATCCTGTCTAAACTGGCCCTAGTATGTGTATGTATGAATGTGAGTTAGGGACCTTAGATTGTACGCCCCTTGAGGGTTGGGGACCTTAGATTGGACGCCCCTTGAGGGTTGGGGACCTTAGATTGGACGCCCCTTGAGGGTTGGGGACCTTAGATTGGACGCCCCTTGAGGGTTGGGGACCTTAGATTGGACGCCCCTTGAGGGTTGGGGACCTTAGATTGGACGCCCCTTGAGGGTTGGGAACCTTAGATTGGACGCCCCTTGAGGGTTGGGAACCTTAGATTGGACGCCCCTTGAGGGTTGGGGACCTTAGATTGGACGCCCCTTGAGGGTTGGGGACCTTAGAGTGGACGCCCCTTGAGGGTTGGGGACCTTAGATTGGACGCCCCTTGAGGGTTGGGGACCTTAGATTGGACGCCCCTTGAGGGTTGGGGACCTTAGATTGGACGCCCCTTGAGGGTTGGGGACCTTAGATTGGACGCCCCTTGAGGGTTAGGGACCTTAGATTATACGCCCCTTGAGGGTTGGGGACCTTAGATTGGATGCCCCTTGAGGGTTGGGGACCTTAGATTGTACGCCCCTTGAGGGTTAGGGACTGATGTGAATGTACAATATATATGTAAAGTGCTGTGTAAATTGATGGTGATATATAAGTACCTGAAATAAATAAAACCAGTAAATATAATCTACCTTCCTATCTATTTACTAATACCAGCAGCATGAGGATTCAGAATAGTTCACGCTGATTGACAGGGTTTAGTTCCACTTTGGTAACATTTCTCCATCTGTCTCAGGTACTTCTGGACGATAGTAAAGGGAAGGCGTCCAGGAAGGCGCTCACGTCGGAGCTGTACGGCATCTGCTTGGTGCAGACAGATCTCCTCCGAGCCATCGCGGAGAAGGACTACTTCCTAGACTGCGTCCGGGCCTGCGAGGAGAATTATGAGAGTTACTTCCAGAACGTTCTGCTGCAAAGTCTGAGCTACGGCTGAGCGCTCTTCATTTTTCATTTATAGGATGTACTGCTCTATAATTTATTTAGTTTTTAGCTGTTCTGTTATTTAAAAGTTTATCCACTCTCTCAGGGAGCCGGCTGCGGCTGCATTATGGGTCACGTAAAGAAAAAGAAACTCGATTTAGTTTGCAGCTCGAGAAACTCCAGCTGAACTCCAAGCAGTTACAAACAAAAATCAGCACGGCTCTGCATCCCTGTGAAAATGACTTTTTTTCCAATGCTGCTAGCCAGCAGGGTGCCTTCACACCTGCAATTGTATGTGGGGTTCCCACGACTAGCTGCGAGTAGGCAGCCCCATTGAAAGCAATGGGAGGCTTTCGGCTCTCGCAGCTCATCACATAGTTAGTCTGGCTGAAAAAAGACAAAAGTCCATCCAGTTCAACCATAGAAAAAAAAAAAAGTTATAATCCTATACCCACAGTTGATCCAGAGGAAGGCAAAAAAAACCAGCAAAGCACGATCCAATTTGCTCCTGCTGGGAAAAAAATTCCCTCCTGATCCCCCGAGAGGCAATCGGATATTCCCAGGATTACCCCCCCTGTATGGACTCTGTCAGCCTAGGTTCACACTTATGCGGTTTTCAGTGCGTTTCTCAGTTTGCAGTCCATTTAACATGATTTCCCAGGGCTCTGGTTCACAGCTGTGCGTCTTGAACAGGCGCAGTTTTTGGAAAGGGAAAGCCCCCGGTTCACACTGATGCGGTGCGGGATTCCAAGCAATTCCTGTGTGTTTGCTACAACAGCATCACAATCGCACTCCGTTCAGGGGAACCGCAGCGGGGGTCGATGTTACGTTAAAGACACCCCAAAAAGGGTTTGCATGACGCAGTGCGATTGCTTGGATTGGATTACCCATGCGATACGGTTCCAGTGTGGCAAAAAATAAAGCGTTGCGGTGCGGATGCAGTGCGATTTAAGCCATACAAAACGAATGGGCTCAAATTACGCAGTGTGATTGCCTGAATTGGATTGGCCATGCGATATGATTTCAGCGCGGGGAAAAAAAGCTTTTTGTTGTGGATGCAGTACGATTTAAGCCATACAAAATGAATGGGCTCAAATAATGCAGTGCGATTGCCTGAATTGGATTGGCCATGCGATATGATTCCAGTGCGGGGAAAAAAAAGCTTTTCGGTGCGGATGCAGTGCGATTTAAGCCATATAAAATGAGTGGGCTCAAATACCGCAGTGCGATTTCCTGAATCAGATCGCCCATGCGATACGATTCCAGTGCGAGAAAAAAAAGCTTTTTGGTGCGGATGCAGTGCGATTTAAGCCATACAAAATGAATGGGCTCAAATAACGCAGTGCGATTGCCTGAATTGGATTGGTCATGTGATATGATTCCAGTGCGGGAAAAAAAAGCATTTTGGTGTGGATGCAATGCGATTTAAGCCATACAAAATGAATGGGCACAAAACGCATTGCACAGAATCGCATGTGACTTGAACTGGAATGCGGTGCAGTTCCTGTCCAAAGCACATGCGGTTCCCCGCACCGCATGAGTGTGCATCTAGGCTCAGGGACTTTTTTCCCCACAGCAGATTGGGTTTTTGGTTCAATAAACTTCATTAAAACCGCATAAAAAATGCATGCATGGGCATGCATTTTTGGTGCGTTTCCTGCATGACAACCAGGGGCGGACTGACCATTTGGAAACACGGGCACTGCCCGAGGGCCCGGGGTCAGTAGGGGGCCCCATGAGATGCCCCTGGTACCTTTTTCATAGGCTTTTTTGAGTTTGTGCAAGGACACAGGGGCCCCATGATCCCCTATTGCCCGGGGGCCCCATGAGTTGTCAGTCCGCCCCTGATGACAACAGAGACACTAGCACAATTAAACACATCCCAAAAACCGCAAAAATTATTAAACACATCAAAAGCGTGTGTAAAAAAAAAAGAACGCAAAATGCATCAACCACAACCTGCAAGTGTGAACCTAGCCTTCAACAGGAATCGCACACAAGAGATCAGCCTTGGACGCAGGCAGGGAGTAGAGGGAGCAGAAGTGATGACCGATCAGGCCCCATTCACACCTAGCGATTTGGGGGGGGTAGAATCTGCGATTCCAAATCATGCTGCACGTGTTTTGGTGCCATTCCCCCCTAATGGCGCCCCAAATGCGTTGTGATTTTAGCCACGATTTCCAAGTGGCAATTGCGACAAAACGCATGTGGGAATAAACCTGTGAAGCTCGTCACCCAAACAGGTGCAGGAGCTTCTTTTGTGTGACAAATGCACATAGGGCAGCCCATTCAAATCAACGGGCTGCCCTATGCGTGACATATGGAAATCACCCCCCAAAAAATCACAGGTAAGAATGCGCATTCCCCCTACTGGGAATGGGGAATTCTCCAATAGGAATTTGGCCTCTGCGTGTTGCTGGTTTTTCTATTGTCCAGTTGTGACATCACTGTAAGAAAGAAAGCGGTGTCACCCTCCGGCCTGGGCTGTCAGACAGAGGTACCCAGGGGTGGACTGACCATTCGAGCACTGCCTGAGGGCCTGGGGTCAGTAGGGGGCCCCATGAGCTGCCCCTGGTACCTTTTTATAGGCTTTTTTGGGTGTGGTTTGAGTTTGGGCAAGGACACAGGGGCCCCATGATCCCTTATTGCCCGGGGGCCCCATGAGCTGTCAGTCCACCCCTGGGGGTACCCCAATTATAAGTGGGACCGGACAGAATTACAAATCCTTTGGCAGATAAGACACTTCACATGTGTGTGTTACAGCTGTGCATATAACTTGTCTGGAGTTCAGCTTAAATACAAAAAATATATATATTTATATAGATGTATGTATATACTGTACACATGTGACATGCAAAATGTCCTAATTTGGGTGTTAGATGACAGGCTTTGTGATATATACATTATTAATATTTGGTTACAGGTGCACAATAATAACTCCCGGTAAGGTCACTATGTGCATGGAGTTTGCATGTTCTCCCTGTGTCTACGTGGGTTACTTCCGGGTACTCCGGTTTCCTCCCACACTCCAAAGACATGCTGGTAGTTTGATGTTGAAATTGCATATTTCATATTTTCCATTATTTAGCTCCTAATAACTAATGATACATTCTAAACCTGGCGAAGGGTACATATAAGCAGGGCTGTAGATAAGGGGGGTACCACCAGTCCTCCTGTACGGTGCCCAGGCCAGCAGGGGGGCCCAGGCAACTAGGTGAATCGGATGTGGGCAGAGAGGGTGATCAGCACAGCATGGAGGGCAGTTACTCAGTTACTGGAACCGATCCCCTGTATGGCGCTCTCTGCAGCAGCTTAAAGCTGGCTTCTTCTCCTCTCCCTCCTGCTGGCTTTCAGGTTTAGGGACCCGTACCTACACCCAGAGCCGTGGATAAGGAGGTACCACCAGTCCTCCTGTACAGGCCCTAGGCCAGCAGGAAGGGGGGGGCACAGGTAGCTGGGTGAATTAGATGTGGGCAGGGAGGGTGCTCAGAATGGTGGAGGTGCAATTACTGGAACCGATCCCCTGTATGGCTCTCTGCAGCAGCTGAAAGCTGGCTTCTTCTCCTCTCCCTCTCACTGGCTTTCAGCTACTATAGAAAGAACCATACAGGGGATCGGCTCCAGCAATTACCCCCTCCCCCCTGCCGCACCCATCTTCCTCCCTGTGGACCATACATTTCCCCCTGCTGGCCAAGCCCCCCTCCACAGTGCTGCTGGCTTCCCTCCTCTTCTTCCCATCACCAGCTGCAAGCACACAATAGGATCCTTCAGGATGGAGAGTGGAAGAGTAGTCCGGTAAATATGTCACATGTGCCAGCCCGTTCCTTTCCTGAATGAACACAATGAGTGATCAGTACCAATCACTCATGGTGTTCATTCATAGCTGAAGCATAGGGTTTTTTTTGGGGGGGGGGGCTGTCAGGTCCCCCCCCCCCCGTGGTTTATAACAGCAGCCCTAGATATAAGGACAAAATCTGGTTACCTTAGCTGACTCATACCAAAGGAATGTCATTGCAAACTGACCAAGTCCTTAAAAGGTCATACTTGTGCTTACAAGGGGATCTGGCCAGGGGTTGTCCATTCCTTTTACACAGGTCTATATACTACAGTTATAACTGGGAACATTCAGTCTCCACCAGAGCTTGCTATCATGCATGCGTCTGAGATTAGCTGTGCCACGTGGCAGAAGCAGACCCCGTGGCGGAAACAGCATCTTTAGTTAAGTATTCTTATTATATTTTCTGTCATTATCTGGATCTGTCATTACTTGACTTATAAGTATTTGTGTGATCTCTCTTTGCACATATCGAAAACAACCCCAAAAGCGTAAACTATCACGTATCTGTGATAAAATATAGGTCAATTGGCTCCTGTCTAAAATTGGCCCTAGTATGATATTCTACTGAGTGCACCCAAGAAGGCCACCTCCATATCTGCTCTATCAGCAGAGAAAGTGCTTTGAGTCCCCATGGAGAAAAACATTTCAGAAATATAAATTATATAACAATAAATGAAATTGAAAAAGTCAGATTTCACTCGACAGGAATACTCCTTTACCCAAATGTCTCACCAGAGAGTCACAGTGAACGTGAGGAACCTGCGAGGGGCCTTATGATGATGAAGATGAAACGAGGGTGAACATGTCAACAAGACAATGACCCCAAACACAAACCCTCAATTGCTTTCAAAGAAAGATAATAAAACTGCTAGAATGGCCCAGCCAATCCCCTGGCTTGAATCCAATGGAAAATCTAAGGTCAGGGTTCATAGACGAGGCCCACAAAACCTTCTGGATTTGAAGACTGTGTGGAAGAATGGACCAAAATCACACCTGAGCAATGCATGCCACTAGTCTCTCCATACAGGAGACATCTTGAAGCTGTCATTACCGACAAAGGATTTTGTACCAAGTAGTAAATAAATTTCAGTTAGCGTGTTTAATACTTTTTCCCCTGTGTCATTCCATTTTATTACACATAACTTAATATCTGAACTTATTTGTTTTGGTTTCTTTGTATGTTTGGATTGCACAGGTTGTTACCAGCATGTGGTGAAAATTTCATGTCAATAGTACCTCTAGAAATATATTTACCTAGAAAAATGGTGAGGTGTTCTATACCTATTTAACCCGCTAGATTTACACCTTTTAGTCTTCATGCACACGGGACGTTTTTACAGCGGCTGTTTTTGGCTTTTGATGTTTTGCTCTACAGCCAGTAAACTCCCCAGCATGTTATCCTATGTGTCCATATACACATAGACTGGAATCAACATTTTTTGATAGGGGTGTTTTTTGGCTGGAAAAAAACCCAGGACTAGTGGGTTGCTAGAGGAGTTTTTTTAGCTGTAAAAACGCTCTAACGCGTTTTTGGGGGGGGGGTGGGCAGATAATGGAACCAAGGGTCAGTGCTCCAAGGTGGGCAGGGGGTGGAACCAAGGGACAGTACTTGGAAGTGGGTAGGGGGTGAAACCAAGGGAGGGTGCTCAAAGGTGGGTAGGGGGTGGAACCAAGGGACGGTGCTCTGAAGTGGGTAGGAGGTGGAAGAAAGGGATGGTGCTTGGAAGTGGAACCAAGGGACAGTGCTTGGAAGTGGGTAGGGGGTGGAACCAAGGGATGGTGCTCTGAGGTGGGTAGAGGGTGGAACCAAGGGATGGTGCTCTGAGATGGGTAGGGGTGGAACCAAGGGAGGGTGCTCAAAGGTGGGTAGGGGGTGGAACCAAGGGATGGTGCTCTGAGGTGGGTAGGAGGTGGAAGAAAGGGATGGTGCTTGGAGGTGGGTAGGGGGTGGAACCAAGGGATGGTGCTCTGAGGTGGGTAGAGGGTGGAACCAAGGGATGGTGCTCTGAGGTGGGTAGGAGGTGGAAGAAAGGGATGGTGCTTGGAAGTGGAACCAAGGGACAGTGCTTGGAAGTGGGTAGGGGGTGGAACCAAGGGATGGTGCTCTGAGGTGGGTAGAGGGTGGAACCAAGGGATGGTGCTCTGAGATGGGTAGGGGTGGAACCAAGGGAGGGTGCTCAAAGGTGGGTAGGGGGTGGAACCAAGGGATGGTGCTCTGAGGTGGGTAGGAGGTGGAAGAAAGGGATGGTGCTTGGAGGTGGGTAGGGGGTGGAACCAAGGGATGGTGCTCTGAGGTGGGTAGAGGGTGGAACCAAGGGATGGTGCTCTGAGATGGGTAGGGGTGGAACCAAGGGAGGGTGCTCTGAGGTGGGTAGGAGGTGGAAGAAAGGGATGGTGCTTGGAAGTGGAACCAAGGGACAGTGCTTGGAAGTGGGTAGGGGGTGGAACCAAGGGATGGTGCTCTGAGGTGGGTAGAGGGTGGAACCAAGGGATGGTGCACTGAGATGGGTAGGGGTGGAACCAAGGGAGGGTGCTCAAAGGTGGGTAGGGGGTGGAACCAAGGGATGGTGCTCTGAGGTGGGTAGGAGGTGGAAGAAAGGGATGGTGCTTGGAGGTGGGTAGGGGGTGGAACCAAGAGAGGGTGCTCAGAGGTGGGTAGGGGGTGGAACAGAGGGACGTTGCTAAGAGGTGGGTAGGAGGTGGAACCAAGTGACGGTGCTCAGAGGTGGGTAGGGGGTAGAGACAAGGGATGGTACTCAGAGATGGGTAGGGGGTGGAACCAAAGGACGGTGCTCGGAGGTGAGTAGGTAGTGGAACCAAAGAACAGTGCAGTGGGCAGGGGGTGGAACAAAGGGACAGTGCTTATAGGTGGGTAGGAAGTGGAATCAATGGCCAGTGCTTGGAGGTGGGTAGGTAGTGGTACCAAGGAGCTTGGTAGAGAGTGGAACCAAGGGACGGTGCTTGAAGGTGGGTAGGGGGTGGAGACAAGGGGTGACTCTGAAGAGGAGCACCTGCACCTTTTCTTTGAGAAAAAAAAGCCCAGGATATAACAAGAAAACTTTCAATGATATATGTAATAGACCAGAAGGGAACAAAGCAGAGCAGTTCATAGTTGGGGTTCACATACACTTTATGAAAGGACTGTATATTGTACTCATAATCACTGAGTCTGGTTGTTTTCTCTTCAATTCAACCCAAAAAAATGGTTGATTGATGGGAAGAACGGCCTCACATACTCCTACGTTTTTGTAGATGTGATCGGCATGTCGAAAATATCAAATTATTGAACAATTGCATTCAGACACTTCTGTTTTCTTCCATTATCTGTCTTTTCTTCTCAGCGGGAAAATTCTGCTATTAGAAGGAAGCCGAAGTTTAGTTGTTGGCGTTTCCCCGGCTCCTGACAGTACTGTCATTATTGTCGGCGCAGAGTGGAGCAGATGGTTTACAGGCACTGACGCCGGGCTTATGAAAACTATTTTGACAGAAAGGTCAGTGGAATCAATAAAAGGGAAGATAAACATAAGGTTCGACAGAGAGCGAGGGATGCTGCTGGAGGACTTTGTGTACTGATGGAATGACAATACACACTTCACTGCAATGAGTCCTTTGCTGGGAGAGGTGTCAGGACACGGAGATCTCAGAGGCTGGAGTGGGCGGCTGGAAAGCATCATGGCGGACTGACTACAATGCAAAGCTGAGAGACAGATAAAGAGCAAAACCAGGCAACAGATTCCTATGAGCTGTGAGAATGCACGTGGTTGCTAGGACAGAGCAGGCTCCTGCCTCCCAGTGTTCTTGGTCGCTAGGACGCAAGCAAACCCTATCACCTAGGGTCACTAGCACACAGATTGCCCCTGCCACCTAGTATCCTCAGTTACTAGGACCTGGGCTTCTTTTCTCAGAGAAGAGGTGCAGGTGCTCCCCTTCAGAGTCACCCCTTGTCTCCACCCCCTACCCATCTCCAAGCACCATCCCTTGGTTACACCCTCTACCCACCTCCAAGCACCATTCCTTGGTTCCACCCCCTACCCACCTCCAAGAAACATCCTTTGGTTCCACCCCCTACCCACATCTGAGCACCATCCCTTGGTTCCACCCCCTACCCACCTCCGAGCACCATCCCTTGGTTCCACCCCCTACCCACCTCCAAGCACCATCCCTTGGTTCCACCCCTACCCACCTCCAAGCATTATCACTTGGTTCCACCCCCTGCCTACCTCCGAGCACCATCCCTTGGATTTACCCCCTACCCACCTCCAAGCAACATCCTTTGGTTCCACCCCCTACCCACATCTGAGCACCATCCCTTGGTTCCACCCCCTACCCACCTCCAAGCACCATCCCTTGGTTCCACCCCCTACCCACCTCCAAGCATTATCACTTGGTTCCACCCCCTGCCTACCTCCGAGCACCATCCCTTGGTTCCACCCCCTACCCACCTCCAAGCAACATCCTTGGTTCCACCCCCTACCCACCTCTGAGCACCATCCCTTGGTTCCATTTCCTACCCACCTCCGAGCACCGTCCCTTGGTTCCACCGCCTACCCACCTGTGAGCACCATCCCTTGGTTCCACCCCCTACCCACCTCCGAGTACCATCCCTTGGTTTCACCCCCTACCCACCTCCGAGTACCATCCCTTGGTTCCACCCCCTACCCACCTCAGAGCACCATCCCTTGGTTCCACCCCCTACCCACCTCCGAGCACCATCCCTTGGTTCCACCCCCTACCCACCTCCGAGTACCTCCCAATTAGATAAGACAGAACCAAGTATCATTGGAAGTATCATAAGAAAAACAGTAAAATAGTTCCCTTTCCTCTCTTCAACTATTGATGCCCTATCTACAACAGATCTTGCCCTGCAACTATATATCCCCCAGCAACAACAGATTCCTCCCCACCACTATAGGTCCCTCCCTGAAACATTAGATCCCCCTAGCAACAATTGATCCCCCAGAAGCAATAGATCCCTCCCTGTGACAATATATCACTCTCTGCAGCAGAAGATTCCCCCTAGCAACAAAATATCCCACAGCAACAATAGATTGCTTCCCACAACTATAGGTCCCTCCCTGAAAAAATAGATCCCCCTAGCAACAATAGACACCCTAGCAACAAAATATTCCCCAGCAACATTAGACCTCCCTAGGCAAAAATAGATACCCCAGCAACAAAGGATCCCTCCTTGACACTATAGCTTCCCCAGCAACAATAGACACCCCCTTACCAAAATATCTCCCAGAAAAAATAAATTAACCTCTGCAACTATAGATCCTCCTGCAACAATTGATTCCCCAGAAACAACAGATCCCTACCTGCTACAATAGATCACTCCCTGCATCAGTAGATACCCCCTAGCAACAATAGACACCATTACAACAAAATGTTCCCCAGCAACAATAGATCCCTCCTAGCAACAATTGACTCTGTAGCAACTATAGATCCCTCCATGCAACAATAGACCCCACTAGCAACAATAGACACCCCAGCAAAAAAATATTCCCCAGCAACACTAGACCCCCTAGCAACAATAGATCAGCCCCAGCAATAATAGATCCCTCCCTGCCACTATAGTTCCTCCAGCAACAATAGACACCCCCTCAACAAAACATCCCCCAGCAGCAATAGATCTATTCCTGCAAATATAGATCCCCCAGCAACAACTTGTCCCCCCAGAAACAATAGATCCCTCCCTGCAACAATAGATTCCCCATAGCAACAATAGACACCCTCGCTACAAAACCCCTCAGCAACAATAGATCCATCCTAGCAACAATTGTTCTATAAATAGAGATCCCCAGTAACAATTTGTCCCCCAGAAAAATAGATCCCTCCCGGCAACAATAGATTCCCCTTAGCAACAATAGACACCCTCGCAACAAAAATCCCCCTGGAACAATAGATCCCTACCAGCAACAATTGACCCCATAGCAACATTGGATCCCCACCAGCAACAATAGATTCCCCAGCAGCCTGCATCAATAGACCCCTTGCTCTAAATGTGTCAGATTTGGCTCTTTGTTTCTCCGCTTTTTTTGTGCCCTACCAATACAAACAAAAGAAATAAACATGAGAATGCCGAAACATTTGTAGATCCAACAATTTTCTGGGTGAAAGTTGCAGGGGTGCCCAGATTTTTGGCCATGACTGTGTATACAGTATATTAGACTGTAAATCATTTCTCGGCCCAGTTTATGTAATGTCATCCTCCATTGTTACCGTCCTCTGGTGATCTGTCCGTTCTGCTCACGGAAAACATACGTCTTCATTTTCTTTTGTATCTTCCGTGAATCTCAACTTCCATTAAGCAGATTTCATGTAACAGGTTTCCTGGTAAAGGTTACATTCTCCCGCGGAATCAGACTGACGCTCCCTCCGGCAATCCTTCCTATAGGCACAGATTTGTCTCTGGCTACACGGCTAATAAATTCCATCTTTTTCTATTCAATTGCTGTTCAAGGCGATGACCTGTGCTGTAAATCTGGGATTTTTTTTCAGCATTGCAGCAATTGTGTTGTCTATTATATCACATGAGAGGTTACAGGCGTTTATTGGGGGCTCGTCCGAGACAGAAGAGTGCAGTCTATGTAAACCCGACCACTTAAAGGGTTAGTTCATCTTTACAATGCGATTGCTCGTGCATCCCTCATCGTATCACGACTTGACTACTGCAACTCCCTGCTCATTGGCCTGCCTCGCCGCTGGCTATCCCCGCTTCAGTCTATCCTGAATACGGCTGCCAGACTCATTCACCTTACCAACCGCTCCGTCTCCGCCACCCCCCTCTGCCAATCCCTCCACTGGCCTCCACTCAGTGTCCTCCACCCCCCTCTGCCAATCCCTCCACTGGCCTCCACTCAGTGTCCTCCACCCCCCTCTGCCAATCCCTCCACTGGCCTCCATTCAGTGTCCTCCACCCCTCTCTGCCAATCCCTCCACTGGCCTCCACTCAGTGTTCTCCACCCCTCTCTGCCAATCCCTCCACTGGCCTCCACTCAGTGTCCTCCACCCCTCTCTGCCAATCCCTCCACTGGCCTCCATTCAGTGTCCTCCACCCCCCTCTGCCAATCCCTCCACTGGCCTCGACTCAGTGTCCTCCACCCCCCTCTGCCAATCCCTCCACTGGCCTCCACTCAGTGTCCTCCACCCCCCTCTGCCAATCCCTCCACTGGCCTCCACTCAGTGTCCTCCATCCCTCTCTGCCAATCCCTCCACTGGCTTCCACTCAGTGTCCTCCACCCCTCTCTGCCAATCCCTCCACTGGCCTCCACTCAGTGTCCTCCATCCCCCTCTGCCAATCCCTCCACTGGCTTCCGATTGCACAATTGATCAAATTAAAAAATCCTAACACTGACGTACAAAGCCGTCCACCATACTGCCCCGAACTACATCACTGACCTAATATCCAAGTACCGCCCAACACGCACACTCCGCTCCTCACAAGACCTCCTTCTCTCTAGTTCCCTGGTCTCCTCCTCCCATGCCCACCTCCAGGACTTCTCCAGGGTGTCACCCATCCTCTGGAACTCCCTGTCCCAACCCATCAGATTATCACCTACTCTCCTCTCCTTTAGGCGCACCCTGAAAACCCATCTCTTCAGGGAAGCCTACCCCACCCCCTGCTAATTGCCGACCTCCTCCACTCCTCCTACCACTCCATCCCCCACAGCTATCCTCCTGTACCACCATCCCCTCCCTCCTAGATTGTAAGCTCAAAGGAGCAGGGCCCTCGATCCCCTCGTGAATCACATTGTATTGTTATTGTACTGTTGCATGTTCTGTCCCCCTTTGTAATGTACAGCGCTGAGCAAACTTTATAAATACTGTATAATAATAATCCCAGCATCCAAAGTATATTAAAAAAAACACGGAGAAGAATCAGATTTTTAATGTCATACCTGTAGGATGTATCTCTCCTTGTCTGAAGAACACCTTGGTAGGCACCCCCCCCCCTTCCCTGTTCTGCCCAAATGGTAGGATGCACCAAGTGTTCTTAGCTTTGCAGGAACAAGCTCTGGCTTGTTCATAACCCATGCATGCGCAGCGCGTCTCTGTCTTCCTTTGTGAGAGAGGCCGTGCTCTTGCATAGGCCAAAACATTTGTTCCTGCAAAGCTAAAGGGCATGTTCCCAAGGTTTGGTGCACCCTGCCATCTAGGCAGAACAGAGAAGGGTGTCCCCTGTGCAGGTGTCTGTGGGCAGGTTTGGGAAAGGTCTAACATGGCCTACAGGTACAGACTTCTTATTCAAAACCTGAGCTCTGTTTTTTAATGTATTGGGGATGCTGGAATGCACGGGCATATTAAGGGCCCATTCACACCACTTGCAGTGCAGGAACGCGCCTGTATTTTCCTGCATTGTCCAAAATCGCAAAGCTGTCTGCAGTGGCATGTGGGCAGTGGTGTCACTAGCTTTGGTGTCATCTGGTGTGGTAAAACATGGTGGCATCCCTCCTCCCCCAGCAGGACAGGCAGTAGGGCACTGAGCAGGCTAGTGCATTGGCACAGTTCTCCCCCCCATTAATGTGCCAGTGACCCAATTACTGTTCTCAGGCCCCCATTACTGTCCTCAGCCCCTCATCACTCTCCCCAGTCCTCCTCCTTTACTGTTCTCAATTCCCCAATTCCTGTCCTCAGGGTCCCATTACTGTCCTCAGTCCCCCCCCCCCCCATTATTGTCCTCAGGCCCCCATTACTGTCCTCAGTCCCCCAATTCCTGTACTCAGGGCCCCATTACTATCCTTAATCCCCCCATTACTGTCCTCAGGTCTGCATTACTATCCTCGGTGACCCCCCCCCCATTACTATCCTTAGTCACCCCCATTACTGTCCTTAGGTCTCCATTACTATCCTTAATCCCCCCCATTACTATCCTCAGTCCCTCCCATTACTGTCCTGAGCCCCTCCCCCCATTACTGTCTTCAGGTCCCCATTACTATCCTCAGTCCCCCCCCATTACTATCCTCAATATCCCCCATTACTGTCCTCAGCCCCCCCCATTACTGTTCTCAGGTCCCCTCTACTATCCTCAGTCCCCCCATTACTATCCTCAGTATCCCCCATTTCTGTCCTCAGCCCCCCCCATTACTGTTCTCAGGTCCCCTCTACTATCCTCAGTCCCCCCATTACTATCCTCAATCCCACCATTAGTATCCTCAGTCCCCCCTGTTACTGTCCTCTGGTCCCCATTACTATCTTCAGTCCCCCCCATTACTGTCCTCAGGTCCCCATTACTATCTTCAGTCCCCCCCATTACTGTCCTCAGGTCCCCAGTACTATCCTCAGTCCCCCTGCATTACTATCTTCAGTCCCCCCCATTACTGTCCTCAGTCCTCCCAATACTATCGTCAGTCCCCCCCCCATTACTGTCCTCAGGTCCCCATTACTATCCTCAGTTCCCCCCCATTACTATCTTCAGTCCCCCATTACTATCCTCAATCCCCCCCATTACTATTTTCAGTCCCCCCCATTACTGTCCTCAGCCCCCCCATTACTATCCTCAGTCCCCCTCATCACTATCCTCAGCCCCCCCCCCTCCATTACTGCCCTCAGCCTCCCCATTACTATCTTCAGTCCCCCCCATTACTATCCTCAGTCCCCCCATTACTATCCTCAGTCCTCAGTCCAGATGTAATTTGCACCGCAGCAGTGTGAAGCGAGCCTATAAAAGAATCTGTCGAGACAGAAGTTTCTGCCGGCTTGTGTTCAGGTGTCTCTGGGACTGTCATTGTCTCATCCATCCTCCTCTATTGACCTGGAACAGCTCTGTGCAGGTCAGGTGTTCCAGGTCACAGACTCACTAAGAACTGAAGTTAGCATAGCAGCCCTGGATTGGAGGGGTTACAAAGGTAACATCAAGAATCATGAAAAGTAGAATGAAAGAAAACTGAACATACTTGGGGAAAAAATGGTAAAAGTGATAGCTGGAGTTTGTCTTCGTATGTTAGTGTATTTAAATCTGCTAGCCCATCTAACACCCCCTCCCCCCAGACTGTCCAAAGTTCTCTCTGTTTCTCCTTCCTCCAGAGTGGGGGCGCTCTAATACAGGAGGTGTGTTACTGGCCAGAACACAAACAGAGGGGAAAAAAACTAAAAAAAGAAAATGAATGCAGCCCCCACATTTAACGACTGGTGAGCTGCAATATATGACATTTTTAGTTTTCTGTTTAATACCGATTTAAATGTAATTTTCTTTTTTTTCTGTATCTCAGTTCTACTGATCTCCTCCAGCCACTTCCTGTCTACATTTACTGGCTAAGTGTCAGATGCACATCCTTGCCTTGGACAATGGTAGACCATCAATGACCAATGTGTGTCACATTGGTTGCTTGTAGTCTCCATAAGATCAGCTGAAGCATGGTTGGTGGTGCAGTAGTGGGGGGGACTGAGGACAGTAATGGGGCGGACTGAGAATAGTAATGGGGGGGGGGGGGACAGAGGATAGTAATGGGACCCTGAGGACAGGAATTGGGGGACTGAAGACAGTAATGGGGAGGCTAAGGACAGTAATAGGGGGGCTGAGGTCAGTAATGGAAGACTGAGAACATTAATGGGGGGACTGAAGACGGTAATGGGGACCTGAGGACAGTAATTAGGGGGAATGAGGACAGTAATAGGGGGGACTGAGGACAGTAATGGGGGGGACAGAGGATAGTAATGGGACCCTGAGGACAGGAATTGGGGGACTGATGACAGTAATGGGGGGGGGCTGAGTACAGTAACAGGGGGACTGTGGATAGTAATGGGGGTCTGAGGATAGTGATGCGGGCCCGGGGAGGATAATGGGGGGCTGAGGATAGCAATGGGGGGGCTGAGGATTGTAATGGGGCCCTGAGGACAGGAATTGAGGGACTGAGGACAATGATGGGGGCCTGAAGACAGAAATTGGGGGACTGAGGACAGTAATGGGGGGGGCTGAGGACAGTAATGAGGGGATGACTGAGGATAGTAATGGGAGGGCTGAGAATAGCAATGTCGGCCCGATGATTGTATAGGGGTGGGAATGAGGATAGCATTGGGACTCTGAGGACAGGAATTGAGGGACTGAGTACAGTAATAGGGGCCTGAGGACAGTAATGGGACCCTAAGGACAGGAATAGAAGGACTGAGGACAGTAATAGGGGCCTGCGGACAGTAATAGGGTGGCCTGAGGACAGTAATGGGGGCCTGAGGACAGTAATAGGGTGGCCTGAGGACAGTAATAGGAGCCTGAGGACAGTAACAGAAACCTGAAAACAGAAATTGGGGGTCTGAGGACAGTAATTGGGTCACTGAGGACATTAATGGGGGAGAACCACTCCGATGCGCTAGCCTGCTCATTGCTCTACTGCCCAATGTCAGTTAGTTTCAGATTGCCTTCAGCACTATTGCTGTCCCATTATAAGTCGCTGATCACCGCCATTAGTGGCATTTAAAAAACCCAGAATATATCCCATAGTTTGTAGACGCTATAACTTTCACGCAAACCATCCAATATACACTTATTGGGATTTTTTTTTTACCAAAGACATGTATCAGAATACATATTGTCCTAAATTTATGAAGAATTTTTTTAAAATGGATATATTTTGTAGCAGAAAGTGAAAAAAATATAATTTTTTCAAAAGTTTTAGTCCAGAGGTGATCAAATACCACCAAAAGAAAGCTCTATTTGTGTGAAATAATGATATACATTTCAGTTGGATACAGTGTTGCATGACTGCGCATTTACCAATTAAAGGAGCACAGTGCTAAATAGAAAAAAATGGCTTGGTCATGAAGGGGGTCAAAAGCTTCTGGAGCTGAAGTGGTTAATGTTACTCACAAGGATGCAACAAATGTAACAAAATACAGAATATTACAAAGGTGACATTATAACATACCGAGCGTTTAAATAGTTACCTCTCTGTTATATCTTCACATTATGTCATTTCTTATCTCGTGTGGATCAGTCATCTCGCCCTCAGGAGCCGTAAAACGCACGCAGCGAGCTGCATCTGATAGGCGCTATTTAATAAGTGATCAGCGGCTCGGCTGTGAACCAGTAAATTCAGCAAGTCAGAACCTGCGATTCTCGTTTTTTTCTCGGGGTGATGCAGCGCCGCATGATTAGCAAACTCTTCCAGTCGGCTTCTATGGCCTCATTCACACGGGCGTACTATAGCAATAACCCATGCAAAGGCCATGATGGCCCCCACAGGGATAGACAGGAGTTCTGTACATCCCCGTGCAGGCAGTCTCGTTCATTTCAAAAGGGACGTAGCTGCTGCTCCGAATTTTTCATCTGTGTGGGCAGGGCTGCTGTTAGAAACCACAGGGCCCCTTACAGCCAATGTGACACCCCCCCTAAAAAAAAACATAGTTTACTAGGCTTCAGTTATGAATGAACACAGTTATTGATCAGTACCAATCACTTGTTGTAGCCATTCAGGAAAGGAAGGGGCAAATGTGACATATTTACTGGACCCTTCTCCCCACTTTCAATCCCAAAGGATCCTATTGTGTGTTTGCAACTGTTGGTGGAAAGGAGAGGAGGGAAGCTGGTAGCACTGCAGGGGTAGGGGGGTCCTGGGCAGCAGGGGGAAATGTATGGTGCACAGGGAGGGAGAGTGATATGTGCACTCTCAATTACTGGAACCGATCCCCTGTATGGCTCTCTGCAACAGCTGAAAACCAGCAGGAGGGAGGGAAGAAGCCAGACTACAGTAGCTGCAGAGAGAGCCATACAGGGGATCGGTTCCAGTCAGGGGCGGACTGACCATTTGGAAAGTCGAGCACTGCCCAAGGGCCCGGGGTCAGTAGGGGGCCCCATGAGATCCCCCTGGTACCTTTTTCATAGGCTTTTTTGAGTTTGGGCAAGGACACAGGGGCCCCATGATCCCCTATTGCCCCAAGAGTTGTAAGCCCGCCCCTGGTTCCAGTAATTACCCCCCACCATTCTGATCACCCTCCCTGTCCACATCTGATTCACCCAGCTACCTGGGTCCCCCCCCTGCTTGCCTGGGCCCTGTACAGGAGGACTGGTGGTACCCCCTTATCCACGGCCTTGGGTGTGGGTACAGGTCCCTGAACCAGTGCCGGGACAAGGTCATCCAGCGTCCAAGGCAAAGAAGCCAAATTGTGCTCCCCCCTCCATTATGTGCGAGCTTAGGGGATACTACCCCCAGCAATCATCTGCTTGTCAGAATGCCTTGTATCAGAATGAGCTCACTGGTGCCCCCACCCATACAGTAAACCGTTGCGCCCAGGGCAGCCACCCCTCCTGCCCACCCCTTGTCACTGTCCTGCCCTGAACTCACATTGCTTGCTTTGAGGGTCACACACCCACATTTGCAGGGCTGTCAAAATGGGAGTAGCTGCTGCTTCCCAATTGAAATGAATGGTACTGCCTGCATGTGGATGCACAGAACACCGGTTCATCCCCATGAGGGCAAATGCTATACTCGCAGGTGTATGCAGGGCTGTGGATAAGGGGGTACCACCAGTCCTCCTGCACGGGGCCCAGGCTAGCAGTGGGGCCCAGGCAGCTGGGTGAATCGGATGTGGGCAGGGAGGGTGATCGACACAGCAGGGAGTAATTACTGGAACTGATCCCCTGTAGGGCTTTCTCTGCAGCAACTGAGAGCTGGCTTCTGCTCCTCTCCCTCCTGATGGCAGCTGCTGCAGAGAGAGCCATACAGGGGATCAGTTCCAGTAATTTGGGTGACCAATCACGCTTCCCAGTCTGGCAATCCGATGGATGTGTCTGGGTTTGGCGGTTGTCAGGAGAACGGTACTTGCCTGACTGCATTGTGCCAAGTGTAAAGTGTGGTGGGGGGGGGGGATTATGGTGTGGGGTTGTTTTTCAGGGGTTGGGCCTGGCCCCCTAGTTCCAGTAAAGGGAACTCTTAAGGCGTCTGCATACCAAGACATTTTGGACAATTTCATGCCCCCAACTTTGTGGGAAGAGTTTGGGGATGGCCCCTTCCTGATCCAACATGACTGCGCTCCAGTGCACAAAGCAAGGTCCATAAAGACATGGAGGAGCCAGTTTGGGGTGGAGGAACTTGACTGTCCTGCACAGAGTCCTGACCTCAACCCCATAGAACACCTTTGGGATGAATTAGAGCGGAGACTGCGAGCCAGGCCTCCTCCCCCGACATCAGTGCCTGACCTGACAAATGTGCTTCTGGAAGAATGGTCCAACCTTCCCATAGACACCCTCCTAAACCTTGTGGACGGCCTTCCCAGAAGAGTTGAAGCTGTTATAGCTGCAAAGGGCGGGGCCAACTCAATATTGAACCCTACGGACTAAGACTGGGGGGCCATTAAAGGTCATGTGTGTGGGAAGGGCGGGGCCAACTCAATATTGAACCCTACGGACTAGGACTGGGGGCCATTAACCACTTCCCGTCTGGCCCATGTTTATAAACAGCCTCTCCACCCCCTGCTTGTGCGCACTCCCTGGGAGCACGCAGTACCGCGATCCGGTGCCCGCTGTGTCCTCCGGACACAGTGGAACACCGATCGTCGTATGGGACCTCTTACCACTTGTGACATCATTGCTTACTACGTGTGAAATCTGTGAATGATCACAGAGGTCACATGGTTGCTATTCACAACAGTCTTGTACCATGTGACAAGCTGTGACCAATCACAGCTCTCACAGTATTTCCCAATGGCTGCAAGAATGCAGCCAGCGAGAAGGAGAAATGATTGCTTTTACAGCCATTATGGGTGTAAAAGCAATCAGTGTAAAAAACAAAAAAAATCTTCATCACCCCCACAAGTAGTACAGTGTTTTCATGGTGACACTGTACTGCTAGGGTGACAGTATGCAAAAAAAAAAAAAAAAAACATAAATAATAATCTAAAAAAATAAAATAAAAATGTAAAAAAAAAAAAAAATATATCATTTTTGGTTATAAACTAATTTGGGTTATTTTTTTTTTTACTAAAAATATAACGGAATAAATTTTGGCCAAGATTTATGATGAAATATTATTTATTTGCAAAGTTGTATAAGAAAAACACTTTTTTTCAAAATTTTTGGACATTTTCATTTACATAGCAAAAAAAAATAAAAATCCCAGCGGTGAATAAATACCACCAAAATAAAGCTTTATCTGTCTCAAAAAACGATAAAAAATTCATATGTGTACAGGGTTGCATGACCGCGCAATTGTCATTCAAAGTGTGATAGCGCTGAAAGCTGAAAATTGGCCTGGACAGGAAGGGGGTGAAAGTGTCCGGACTGGAAGTGGTTAAAGTCCATGTGCGTGGAAAGGCCAACGACCCAATACTTTTGGCAATATGGTGTGTGTGTGTATATATATATATACACACAACACAAATGTTTGGCTTTACAAGGTGAAGGTTCTCATAAACATTAGGAGTATTGGGTGGAGTTAGGCTTTTGGGGTCACTGCAAGAACACAAGAGATGCCACTGTCCAAAAATATGAAGGCATTAAATTGTCGCTAGCACTCTACCATCATTGAATGATTCCTATTGGCTCTCACCAACAAGTGCAAACATTTCGGCACCACCTAGGGTGATACATTGCCGCTCTACCATATGCTTTGATGACGGAACCCTGAAGACTGAAACATGGCTCTTTCGGGCAGCACAGTGGCTAAATGGTTAGCACTTCCCCCTGGCAGTACTCGGGTCATCAGTTCAAATCCCAACCACGGCACCTCCTGCCTGGAGTTTGCATGTTCTCCCTGTGTCTGCGTGGGTTTCCTCTGGATACTCCGGTTTCCTCCCACACTCCAAAGACATGCTGGTAGGTGAATTGGTTCCTGTCTAAATTGTCCCTAGTATGTGTATGTATGAATGTTATTTAGGGACCTTAGATTGTACGCCCCTTGAGGGTTAGGGACCTTAGATTGTACGCCCCTTGAGGGTTAGGGACCTTAGATTGTACGCCCCTTGAGGGTTAGGGACCTTAGATTGTACGCCCCGTGAGGGTTAGGGACCTTAGCTTGTACGCCCCTTGAGGGTTAGGGACCTTAGATTGTACGCCCCTTGAGGGTTAGGGACCTTAGATTGTACGCCCCGTGAGGGTTAGGGACCTTAGATTGTACGCCCCTTGAGGGTTAGGGACCTTAGATTGTACGCCCCTTGAGGGTTAGGGACCTTAGATTGTACGCCCCTTGAGGGTTAGGGACCTTAGATTGTACGCCCCTTGAGGGTTAGGGACCTTAGAGTGTACGCCCCTTGAGGGTTAGGGACCTTAGATTGTACGCCCCTTGAGGGTTAGGGACCTTAGATTGTACGCCCCTTGAGGGTTAGGGACTGATGTGAATGTACAATATATGTGGAAAGCGCTGAGTAAATTGACAGCGCTACATAAGTACCTAAAATAAATAAAATATTCTGTAACCGTCATGGAGATGTGCTGTAAATATGGTCACTTTAGTCATTTATGACCCAGAAAAAAGAAAAAAAAAGCGCTAACGCAAAGCATGCAGTGGCTGCTGAGTGTTTTTTTTGGTTGGCTTGGATTGAGTGTAGGATATAATACAGACCACTAGAGGGAGTCCCAGTGCTAAATGTCTTGTAGGGGAGCAGAAGTGTCAGTTCTATTGGAAGGATCTGATTGGTACATTTCCTTTTATTTTGTTTTCTCCCTCCTGCCTGTGCTGGGGGACACGAGTCTTCATCGTGCGTCCATTATGAACTGCCATTTACCAATCCTACCAACTCTACAAACCCTAATTGCCATTTTTATTTTAATAAGATACATTTTTATTACATCTGTTGCACCTCAATGCTGCTGATCTCCTGCAGCTTTTTGCAACTACTTCCTTTCTATATGGCTGACGAAGGGGGGGTTCTATTCTCCGGAACGCGTTCCTATGGTCCTTTACGATCCTAAGCAAGTTAGAAGGTGAGAGAGCGGTCAGGTACTCATCTTGTCTCCCCACCCCAGCAATGGCTGCCCAGACTTCCCACCTGATATGATTCATAGGCAGGGGCGGACTGACAACTCATGGGGCCCCCGGGCAATAGGGGATCATGGAGCCCTTGTGTCCTCGCCCACACCCAAAAAAGCCTATGAAAAAGCCAATGAAAGGTACCAGGGGTATCTCATGGGTCCCCCTACTGACCCCGGGCTCTCGGGCAATGCCTGAGTGCTCGAATGGTCAGTCCGTCCTATGCTTACATGCGCGCCCTCCAGTCCTTCATTTGTGAGTGCAATTCCTGCTGTGAGTTTTTGTGTGTTCTATCCGGAATGAAGACGTTACTGGGTTATGTGGGCCCTATGCGCCCTTTTCTGCCACTCCGGCGATGGCTGTAGGGCATTTCCAAGGGCAGGTTTCCTGAAGGTGGCAGCAGTAGACCATGCCTGTTGTAATGTGTGTTGAAACAGCCATTTGAAGTCTTTATCGGAGGTCCATGTGACAGGGTGACAACGTACTGACACAATTTGGAAACAGGAACAGAGCGTTGTCACCTATAACAGGAAGTGACTGAGCAAGGACCTTTATGGCAGGATCACCAGGAACTATTTTAAAGGCTTAGTTCACCTTTGGGGAAAAAAAAACAATAAATGCACATATTTTTTCAGAGATAAAAATGTGCATTCATAATTTTTTTTCTCCCAGGGTCCTGGAAAGCAACACACTTGGTGAGGGAATGTGACACATGTTACATCCGAAATACAGATGTAAGGGCCCATTCACAGGGGGCGGGCCCATTTAGTGGATCTGCTTGCTCGGCGGAGGATCTTTTTGCTGATCCCCGCTGATCAAGCAGATGACAGGTCTGTGTCCGGTCCGCTGCTGCAGAGCAGACACAGAGCAGCTCGCTTTCCTCAATGGGCAGTCGGATGAAAACGGACCGCCTGTCTGACTCGATTCGACGGACAGAAGAGGAATTGGATCCCATCTGCCCCTTTTTTGCAGATTGGATCTGAACGGATGTCAGCGGGTTTAATGGACACATGCCCTGCCGCTCCATAGAGGAGAATGGAGGTTCTGATCGGGTCTGCCTGGGAAACGGGCAGGCAGGCCCGATCGGAACGTCCGTGTGAAAGAGGCCCAACATGTTCCAAAAGGTGTACTGATCTTGAAAGTGGTTGTAAACCCTTCCACATGCCCAGTGAAGTGACTGGCCACAGAGATGAAACTAATTCCCCTACATAAGTTGTACCTGTTTATCTGCAGTCTTCCCTACAGCTGTTCATAGTGTAGAATTTACATAGGATCTCTCAACAATGAAAAGCAGGGGGTGAGGAGCTGAAGGTACGCTCTGCAGAGCTCACTGATTGAAGGTAAGGGACACCCCCCCCCTTTCACACAGCACACAGGGACAGAGCTGAGGCTGTCAATCACAGGCTGTATGCTGGAGCTTCCTCCGTGTCACCTTTTTACCTCTTGGTGTCAGGAGACCTTATCAGAAGTGACTCATGCAGATAGCAGAGGAAGGAGGCAGCAGACAGAAATGACACTTAGTGCTCTGGACTGAGACAAGTACACACTGTAGAGGGATATGCTTTGTTCAAATTTCATGTCTGAGGTTTACAACCACTGTAAAGGAAAGCTGCAGATTAAATGAACAATAAAAGCGACTTTTTGAATGTTTAATGTTAAAGCTTGTATATATGAGATTTCAGTGTCTACTTTAACCACTTCATGTCCGGGCACTTCTACCCCCTTCCTGTCCAGGCCAATTTTCAGCTTTGAATGACAACACACTTTGAATGACAATTGCGCGGTCATGCAACACTGTACCCATATGAATTTTTTAGCATTTTTTGAGACAGATAAAACTTTATTTTGGTGGTAATTATTCACCACTTGGATTTTTTTTTTGCTATATAAATGAAAAAGTCCAAAAATTGTGAAAAAAAGTTTTTTTCTTCTAAAAATTTGCAAATAAATAATCTTTCTTCATAAATCTTGGCCAACATTTTTTCGGTTATCTTTTTAGTAAAAAAAAAAAAAACCCAAATTAGTTTATTAAAATTATAATTTTTCAAAAATTTTTGTTTACATTTTTATTTTATTTTTTTATATTGTTTATGTTTTTTTACATACTGTCACCCTAGCAGTACACTGTCACCATAGTGACACTGTACTACTTGTGGGGGGTGATGAAGATTTTTTTTTTATACTGATTGCTTTTACACCCATAAAGGCTGCAAAAGCAATCATTTCTCCTTCTCTCTGGCTGCAAAATACTGTGGGAGCTGTGATTGGTCACAGCTTGTCACATGGTACAAGGCTGTTGTGAATAGCCCTGTACCATGTGATCTCTGTGATCATTCACAGATTTCACACGTAGTAAGCAATGATGTCAGAAGTGACATCTTGCTTACACCTATTCCTGTGATCACTGATTGGCCAATCAGTAATCACATGATCGGGACCTCGCACAGAGGTCCTCCGGACACAGCGGGCACTGGATCACAGTCCAAAATGGCGGGCGCTGTTTATGAATGGCAACCCGCCCCTGCACTGCCCCGTCCAACCATTTATATACATGGGCCATACAAGAAGTGGTTAAATTGCGGATTCAATGTTTAAGGCCTCGTGTACACATGAACTCCCATAGACATTTAGCTCTCCTGGCAGCAGAAAAAACTACACGCGGCAAAAACGCGTGTAAACACGGTACCACGTTTAGCCGCATTTAGCGCTGGGACATTTATTCATTTGATTGGCCAGACAATTTTCCATTGACATGAATAAACGCTCTCATGCTAAATGTGGTTAGCTCTTACACGCGTTTTTGCTGCGTTTAGCGTTTTTTTGTTCAAAACGTTCTTCTCTTGAGCGTGAGTACATAGCAGGAATATGAAATGCCCGGGTCATATGTTCTATAAATATGGTGCTCACACAGATATTCATTTTTGTTTTTTATTATTATGATGATTATTATTATTTATTATATTATTTGTGTTGTGTTATGTTAGCCTATGTACACATAGGCATTTACAGGAGTATTTAAGAGGAGAAAAAAAATGCCTTTGAACAGACAAGGCACACATAAACGCATCTAGATGCAGGAGTATGCACATAAATGTATTCCAACGGCAGAATAAAGTAATATTCTGGGCATTAAAATGCATATATGCTCAAACGTCTTACAGGCATACACGTGTATATAAATTGGAACATTAAAGGTGGTTTTTTTTCTGCCAAATTCTGGGAGAAAAAAAGCTGCTTGTTTTCATAAGGTCTGACAATTATTAGTTCAGGATAGGTGGTGACAGGTCCCCTTGAGTAGAACAAAATAGAATTTACAGTATGTGACGGGAGCAGGGGCGGACTGACAACTCATGGGGCCCCCGGGCAATAGAGGATCATGGGGCCCCTGTGTCCTTGCCCAAACTCAAAAAAGCCTATGAAAAAGGTACCAGGGGCATCTCATGGGGCTCCCTACTGACCTTGGGCCCTCGGGCAGTGCCCAAGTTTCCAAATGGTCAGTCCGCCCCTGGATGGGAGTCACTTTGGGTGGGGGGGCCATGGAACCCAGCTCACTTTGGAGAGGTGGGGAGACCCCTGTCTCAGCTCCCCATATCCCTATTATGTGTAAGTCACCCTGTGCCTGTTAGGGGTACAGGGTGATCTGTCCTAATATTGTTTAGACATGTCTAAGAGATAGGTGGGGTGGGGGGTTGTGGATTGTTTGGTGTTTTGTGGCTGCATCCCATTGTTCTATTGTTTGTCTGGCTTGGGAGCAAACTATTATGGGATGTATGTGTTTATGTGTATTAGCTTAGTGGGGGAGGTGTCTCCAGCAGCCCTCCCACCTGATGGGACTGTCTGCTGGTGTGAAGTTTGAATACCTGTGTGTCTCTTGTTACTAAATGTAGATTGCCCCGCCCTGTGTCATTATGCAGGGAGGGGGGATTGTCCCCTGAGTGTATATATCTTCTATCTGTGTTCAAATAAACTAGTCTACCTCCTGGTTTACTTCAAGACTGGTGTCGTCTAGTCTTGTATGGTCGGCTGTGGTGTCTGTGGTCGGTGTTCGGACAGGGAAGCGGTATTCTAACGGAAGTACTGTCTGGGTCGGTTTCATTACACAGTATTTTAGGCAAAACCCAGAATAGAGCTTCTGGAAACAATACAGATATCCTCCATCGGCCTGCTTGCCTATTCCTGTCTCTACTGCTTTGAAGCGCATAGCATTCTCTGTCTCTAGAATACATTGCCGGCCTTTTCATAATGACAGCTCGGGACAATTGCCAGGAGGCTTCTGGCAGGACATGGAGGGATTATGGGGAAGTCAAGAAGCGGCTGCTGTAGTAGAGAACCCGGATCATCACTCTATACATCAGCATACGTCCCGTAGAACAAAGATGTTATGTTGTCTTCATTTATTATATTATTAGATACAATTAAAATGAAAGTGTTACTAAACTGTGAGTGCGTTACTTCTGCTAAAGGGCGGAGGGGAAGCGGTGCTACAATAATACATATACACGTCCAGGGGCGGACTGACCATTTGGAAACTCGAGCACTGCCCAAGGGCCCGGGGTCAGTACGGGGGCCCCATGAGATGCCCCTGGTACCTTTTTCATAGGCTTTTTTGAGTTTGGGCAAGGACACAGGGGCCCCATGATCCCCTATTGCCCGGGGCCCCATGAGTTGTCAGTCCGCCCCTGTACACGTCTGTATGAAACATGCACTGTGTCTCTGTTATACCCACCAGAAGTTCAGCTTTAGCCCGGGTTCACACTGATGCGGTGCGGAATTTGCAGCATTTTCAGTGCGAATTCTGCACCGCATCATAATCGCACCCCGTTCATGTGAACTGATGCGTGTGTGTATGTTAAGTTAACAACACCCCGAAAGCGGTCCGCAAAACGCGGTGCGATGTGCAGAATCGTATCATATAGGTGTGAATACCCATGTGATCTGATTCTAGTGCGGACCCAAAAAATGGTCCTACAGGTGCAGTGCGATTAGAACCATACATAATGTATGACTCCAATTACATCGCGCACAAATTATTTATTATTATTATTTATTATTATACAGGATTTGTATAGCACCAACAGTTAGCGTAGCGCTGTACTAAATGAAGGCAGACATTACAGTTACAATACAATTTGGTACAAGAGGAAACAGAGGGCCCGGCTCATCAGAGCTTACAATCTAGGAGGAAGGGTTGAGTGATACAAAAGGTAATAGCTGTGGGGGGAGATGAGCTGATGAAGGAAATAAAAGGCGGTTTACTAGGCAGAAGCAGGATAGATTTCTTTAAAGAGAAAGGTTTTCACGGATCGTCTAAAGGTAGATAGATTAGGAGACAGCCGAACAGATTGGGGTAGAGAGTTCCATAGGATGGGAGAAGCTCGGGAGAAGTCCTGGAGGTGAGCATGGGAGGAGGTGACAGGGGAACTAGAGAGCAGAAGGTCTTGGGAGGACCGTAGAGAGCGGTTTGGTTGATATTTTGAGACCGTTGGTGATGTAGCTGGGGGCAGAGTTGTGGATGGCTTTCTAAGTTGTTGTTAGTATTATTGAATTTTATTCGTTGGGCGAGTGGAAGCCAGTGGAGGGATTGGCAGAGAGGGGTGGAGGACACTGAATGGAGGCCAGTGGAGGGATTGGCAGAGAGGAGTGGAGGACACTGAGTGGAGGTCAGTGGAGGGATTGGCAGAGAGGGGTGGAGGACACTGAGTGGAAGCCAGTGGAGGGATTGGCAGAGAGGGGTGGAGGACACTGAGTGGAGGCCAGTGGAGGGATTGGCAGAGAGGGGTGGAGGACACTGTATGGAGGCCAGTGGAGGGATTGGCAGAGAGGAGTGGAGGACACTGAGTGGAGGTCAGTGGAGGGATTGGCAGAGAGGGGTGGAGGACACTGAGTGGAGGCCAGTGGAGGGATTGGCAGAGAGGGATGGAGGACACTGAGTGGAGGCCAGTGGAGGGATTGACAGAGAGGGGTGGAGGACACTGAGTGGAGGCCAGTGGAGGGATTGGCAGAGAGGGGTGGAGGGCACTGAGTGGAGGCCAGTGGAGGGATTGGCAGAGAGGGGTGGAGGACGCTGAGTGGTGGCCAGTGGAGGGATTGGCAGAGAGGGGTGGAGGGCACTAAGTGGAGGCCAGTGGAGGGATTGGCGGAGAGGGGTGGAGGACACTGAATGGAGGCCAGTGGAGGGATTGGCGGAGAGGGGTGGAGGGCACTGAGTGGAGGCCAGTGGAGGGATTGGCGGAGAGGGGTGGAGGGAACTGAGTGGAGGCCAGTGGAGGGATTGGCAGAGAGGAGTGGAGGCCAGTGGTGGGATTGGCAGAGAGGGGTGGAGTACACTGAATGGAGGCCAGTGGAGGGATTGGCAGAGAGGAGTGGAGGCCAGTGGTGGGATTGGCAGAGAGGGGTGGAGGACACTGAGTGGAGGCCAGTGGAGGGATTGGCAGAGAGGAGTGGAGGCCAGTGGTGGGATTGGCAGAGAGGGGTGGCGGACACTGAGTGGAGGTCAGTGGAGGGATTGGCAGAGAGGGGCGGAGGCCAGTGGAGGGATTGGCAGAGAGGGGTAGCAGACACTGAATGGTTGGTAAGGTGGATGAGCCTGGCAGCAGTATTCATGATGGACTGGAGGGGGGATGGCCTGTGTAAAGGTAAGCCAATGAGGAGGGAGTTGCAGTAATCGAGTCGACAGATTACGGGGGAGTGAATTAGGAGCTTTGTGGTATCATTGGTTAAAAAGGGGCGTATTCTGGAGATGTTGCGGTTGAGGCGGCATGATGTGCACAGGAATGAGGTGCGGTTCCCGTGCGAATCACATGTGATATACCGCACCGCATGTATGTGAACCCGGGCTGAAACATGAAATCATTTCCCCATGGCTCTCTCTGTCCCAGCCTCATCCCCTGCAGAATTCTGTCCGGTCGGATGGCACCGCAGGATGTGAGGTGCAGGCACTGCAGAAGTCACGTCCTTCCAGGATTACTTTTATTTATTACATTTCCATAACTGCACTGCATTGCAGATCCGGCGTGCTGACTCGGCACTAATCAGGAGATGATGCGTCTGGAGATACCAGACCTGTCTCTAGGTGTATCTGCATCCCGGTCCTCCCATCTCTGCCAAATGATGGATTTCCCCGAGATGACAGATGACAAGGCCCAGGATACAACCGCATCACCCGTGCTGAATGATCCTGACAAGTTCAAGATGTGTATTTACTATTTATTAAAAGGGAAAGTCCATCGTTTCCAAAAATGTAGTAAATGCAGCAATACGATCTTCTGATCAATCTGCATTTTATATTTTGAGGCATGCAGAGCATTGCACCCACAATCAGTGCGTCGTGGGCACAGGCACAGCCTCTATCAGTGTCCCCCCCCCCACCCCAGATTCAGGTCTGTATAGAAGTACAGTCCTGTTATAGTGTAGATGAACTGCAGGTCCCCTGGCTGGACCCCTGCAGAGAGACCGCTGCTTCCACAACAGAGCAAGGGTCTTTCTCTGCAGGCATGCTGGCAGGGGACAGGCTTTTCCACTCAGGCTGTGGGTGCTTCTGAAAGAAATGTCAGACTTTGCATACTTTTTGCTTTAGCCCGGGTTGACACTGATGCGGAGTAGAATTTGCAGCGGTTTCTGTGCGAATTCCGCACCACATCACCATCGCATCCCGTTCATGTGAACCACTGCGGGTGTGTATGTTAACCTCTTGCTGGCCGCACATTTGTGTGCAATTAAGAAAAACATGTGCTGAGAGTGCGTGCCCTACGCGCACCCAGCACACGTGTTCGGTACTCACGGAAAGGGCCCGATCTCCTCTTTCGATCGGGACCTTTCCCGATCATGTGACCGCCGTGATTGCATGTCACGGTGGTCACATGACCTTAAGCCCCATCCCGCCTCTTGGCTTCTGAAACCCTTAAAGGGCCAGGAGGCGCGGGCACCAAGGGGTTAATTTAACAGCACCTCGAAATCGGTTCACAAAATGCGATGTGCAGAATCGGGTGCGAACCACAAAAAGGGTCCTGTACCTTTTTGGTGCAGATGCGGTGCGATTTGAGCCATGCAAAATGTATGCCTCAAATCACACCGCACAGAATTCGCATGTGATGTGCAGGGAATGCGGTGCGGTTCCTGTGCGAAGCACATGCGATATGCCGCACCGCATCAGTGTGAACCCGGGCTCAATGCACCTGGAATATACTTAGCAGATTTAAACTGATGGGTTAGTTGGGATTTCAAATGTATGTACAGGTGTACCTTGGTTTACAAATTTAATGCGTTCTCCGGGACTTTTCATATTGTGAAACATTTGTAAACCGAAACGCAGTTTCCCATAGAAATACATCGAAAACCAATTAATCTGTTCCGGAGGTCAGAAAAAAGTTTTAAAAAAAGTCGCTGTCACTATAGGTCAGTGCCGGTTTTTAAATGTAATTACCACTTTTTTTTTCTTCACTATAGCTCAGAGAATCAGCTGTCATTTTCCCCCCAGCTAATAGAAAGAAAGTTTCCTTTTAGTTTATTTTATGAGTTAAAAGAAACAATGTTTCCTTTTAGTTTATTTCCAGAGATAAAAGAAACAAAATTTCCTTTTAGTTTCTTTTTCCCGAGATAAAAGAAACAAAGTTTCCTTTTAGTTTCTTTCCCGAGATAAAAGAAACAAAGTTTCCCTTCAGTTTCTTTCCCGAGATAAAAGAAACAAAGTTTCCTTTTAGTTTCTTTCCCAAAATAAAAGAAAGAATGTTTCCTTTCAGTTTCTTTCCCGAGATAAAAGAAACAAAGTTTCCTTTTAGTTTCTTTCCCGAGATAAAAGAAACAAAGTTTCCTTTTAGTTTCTTTCCCGAGATAAAAGAAACAAAGTTTCCTTTTAGTTTCTTTCCCGAGATAAAAGAAACAAAGTTTCCTTTTAGTTTCTTTCCCGAGATAAAAGAAACAAAGTTTCCTTTTAGTTTCTTTCCCGAGATAAAAGAAACAATGATTCCTTTTAGTTTCTTTCCCAAAATAAAAGAAAGAATGTTTCCTTTTAGTTTCTTTCCCGAGATAAAAGAAACAAAGTTTCCTTTTAGTTTCTTTCCCGAGATAAAAGAAACAAAGTTTCCTTTTAGTTTCTTTCCCGAGATAAAAGAAACAAAGTTTCCTTTTAGTTTCTTTCCCGAGATAAAAGAAACAAAGTTTCCTTTTAGTTTCTTTCCCGAGATAAAAGAAACAATGTTTCCTTTTAGTTTCTTTCCCGAGATAAAAGAAACAAAGTTTCCTTTAGCTCTGGGGAGAGTGACAACTAATTCTGTGAGCTATATTGAAGAAAAAAAAAGCTGGCAATTGCATTTAAAAATTGGCACCAACTTCATATTGCGAAAATAATTTGTAAAAAATGTGTAAACCGAGGCATTATTTTCAATGGATTTTTATTTGTAAACCGAGGCGTTCGTAAACCAAGGTACGCCTGTATGGCAAAAAGCTTTCATTTTGTTTTTAAGAGAAGGGAAGAATTATTGGATTGGATGGGTTGGATTTACTAAAGGCGAATAGACTGTGCACTTTGCAAGAACAGTTGCTCCAGAGCTTTGTAAATGAGGTAAAGATTCACTTTGCAATGAATACCCAATCATGTGGGCAGCACAGTGGCTAAGTGGTTAGCACTTCCACCTGGCAGTAGTCAGGTCGCCGGTTCGAATCCCAACCACAGCACCACCTGCCTGGAGTTTGCATGGTCTCCCTATGGCTGCGTGGGTTTCCTCCGGGTGCTCCGGTTTCCTCCCACACTCCAAAGACATGCTGGTAAGTTAATTGGCTTCTGTCTAAATTGGCCCTTAGATTGTATGCCCCTTGAGGGTTAGGGACCTTAGATTGTACGCCCCTTGAGGGTTAGGGACCTTAGATTGTACACCCCTTGAGGGTTAGGGACTGATGTGAATGTACAATATATATGTAAAGTGCTGTGTAAATTGACGGCGCTATATAAGTACCTGAAATAAAAAAATAATGTGCAAGGAAAATAAAGAAAAAAACAGCATTTTTGCTTGCACAGGATTGGATGATGGAAGTCAGCAGAGCTTCCCCTTATTTACTAAGCTCTGGAGCAATTGCACTTTGCAAAGTGCACAGTCTATTTGTCTTTAGTAAATCCACCCCTTTGTCTTTTTCACCCACATGCTAAAGTCATTTTTTTAAATAAACCCTTTCCGTTTTCCTTACATGCCTTATTTTAGACCCAACGATGTCATTACTGGGTCTCTGTGCTTCTCTATGCAATGCAGACAGATCATGGCTGGCGGGAGAAGCCAGCAGTGTGCCGTACATAGCTTTGTGAAAAAATCACAGCTCGCTTCCTCAGTATTCCTCCCAAGAGCCCTCAGTCCTGATGCAAGCAGTGGGCTGGCTCTCCGGAGGATGGGTGAATGTCAGTCTGGGTGTTTCTATGTACGCTGTATTTGCATGCAGACCACTCCTAGGTAAAGTCCACAGGTGATGTTGAGCCTCCATGACTGAAAGGACTGAAATCCAATGAATTAAAAGGGGCAGGGCCAAGGGCAGACTGGCTGGGGAGAAAAGACTAGATGATGCTGGATGTCCTCCAGCCAGGAAAGGAGGCGGAGCTCTGTCTGACTTGCTGCAGCTTCTAGTGCACATTGTGAGAAGCTCGCAGTGTGCGGTGAAATCAGAATCAGTCGCTGCAGACAGCAAAGCAACTGTAAACGAAACCTAAGTATCAGATAAATGTTGGCGCAGCATCACGTGAAGCGACACAAACGTCCGCTTTTGACTCTGCTGTAAATGCAGTCAGGAAGTGGTTTTCATCGCCTGAGTGAACGACGCCTAAGTGTCATCCAGTTAGGATTTAGATCAACTTAATAATTAACCCCTTCTCTCCCAGCCCCGGAGTCCCTTTAATATGGTCTGTGCGCCAGGGGGCGGGAAGAATCGACCAATCGCTGTGACTGGCTGACACAGAGGTCACATGATCGGGGAGCCGGTCTCCCGATCACTAGTCTTAGACAACTCCGTCATTGTGCTGGAAGCACAGAAAGCTCCGCTGCCCATGGACACCCGCCCTCTGTGGTGCCGCACAAACGCGTTGCGTCAGACGTTACTGTTTGTTAACATTTGTTTCCTGCACACTTTTCTCAGTTTCTCCATTATCATGTCTCCTGGGGTGATTGTAACATGTTGGAGGGTCAGTTCAAAAGAAAAGATTAGGGCCGTTCACACCATAGAAACGCAGTCCAGATGCATTCCGGATTTGTTTCCGCATACACATTTTTGCCTCATTCTGGTGCATTTTTGAGGTGTTCCAGTTCATTTTTTTCTGGGAGGACGTCATATGATGTTCTCCCACTCTGTGCATTCTGTGATCGGTGGTGCGCAGTGTCCCTGGGACACAGCACACCACCGATCAGAGTAAAGAGCCAATGACATCGGCTCTGTCATGTGATCAGCTGTGTCCAATCACATTGTGAGTAGCAATGTAAGGCCAGTATTCCTCACATTGGCCACCAATATAAAGGGGCATTTTCCCCACTGACCCCAAATAGTGTTAGCAAGGGGTTTCCTTAGACCTAAAACTTATTTGAAGGGTCCCTCCAGGGTAAAACACTTGAGAAAGGCTGCTCTAGAAGCTGGAAATCTCTGTGGTAGACACCTCTACTCCTAATGTTCTCCACTACCTAGTACCAAGTGGTTGCTCTGCTGCATTGTGCATACTGGAGGACACCCGCTTGGCACAAGTGCCATTCAGGGATCGCTTTGAATTTTCTCAATGAATGTAAAGCATTCTCTGATTGCACGAGGTGGAGAGCATGACATCACCGCCCCACCTCTCTATCTTGCCCCACTTCTTTATCTTGTCCCATCAGAGAATGCTAAGTGATCTCGGAATGGTGGCCCGAGCCAAGCAGGGGAACTTCTGTATTTAGAAAGCAGTAGGGCAGGCGCTCGGCATGGGACCTGAAAACAAGTAGAGACCACCAGAGTAGGGATGTCTGCTATAGTGATTTACAGCTTCGATGAGGATCCCACAAGGTTTTGAAGGAACTCGGGAGGTAGGTTGTTCCAAAACACCTTGGAGAACTAACCACAGGTCTTCTGTGTATGTCAGCTGCCTCAAATCCTTCTGTCTCCTCATGTTATCCCAGACAGCCTCCAGGATGGTGAGATCAGGGCTCTGTGGGGGCCAAGCCATCACTTCCAGGAATCCTTGTTCTTCTTTACACTGAAGATAGTTTTTAATGACATTGGCTGTATGTTTGGAGCCATTGTCCTCCTGCAGAATAAATTTGGGGCCAGTCACATGTTTTCCTGATGGTATGGCATGACAGGTAAGTATCTGCCTGTATTGCTCAGCATTGAGCACACCATTGATCCTGACCAAATCTCCAACTCCATTTGCAGAAATGGAGCCCCAAACTTGCAAGGAACTTCCATCATGCTTCACAGTTGCCTGCAGCCAGATTGTTGTACCTGTCACCAGCTCTTCCCCCAAAAAACTGCCTCCTGCTACAGCCAAATATTTCACATTTTAACTCATCAGTCCTGAGCACCTGCTGCCATTTTTCTACACCCCAGTTCCTATGATTTCAGGCGTAGTTGAGCTGCTTAGCCTTGTTTCCAAGACGGAGGTATGGCTTTTTGGCCACAATTCTTCCATGAAGACCACTTACGGCCAGACTTCTCCAGACAGTAGATCGGTGTACCTGGGTCCCATTGGTATCTGCCAGTTTTATGCTGATGGCACCGCTGGACATCCTCTGATGTGGAAGGGAAGTAAACATGATGAGGGGTTATTTACTAAACCTGGAGGGTGCAGAATCCGGTGCAGCTGTGCATAGAAACCAATCAGCTTCCAGGTTTTATTGTCAAAGCTTAACTGAACAAGCTGAAGTTAGAAGCTGATTGGTTGCCATGCACAGCTGCACCAGATTCTGAGTGCTCCAGTTTCAGTAAATCTCTCCCGATGTGTCTTTCATCTGCTGCATTACGTTTCCTTGGCCGATCATGGTCTTCAACGTTGCCCGTTTCTTTGCGCTTCAGGAGCTTCATGAATTGAATTGATGCTGATTTGAACCCAAAGGGTATTCATGCTAAATATTGATTTGATTTCGATTTATTCTCCTGTTCGCTCACTTTGTACTTTGTAAATTGATAAATATAAACCATTAAAATATATATTCTTACTTTACAGCATTTCTTCACACCTGCCTATAACTTTTGCACAGTACTGTACGTTGTTGGACCAAGCTGGACCAACGTAACTGTGAAAAATATCCATACCTGGAAATGATCTTTAAATACCGGCTTCTAAATAAGGATGGAGGTTCCAATGGTTTATATTTAAGCTCAACCAGGAAAGGAAATAAAAAAAAGAGTTAAACTTGTGGGAGTTTTATATATTTTTTTTTTCCTTCTTCTGTGTGTGATTCTTCTGGTAGAGGCTGGAGAGAAAGAATGGGAGAGCAAGAGAGAGAGAGAAGAGAAGGAGGGGGAGTAGGAGGAACAGAGCGAGTTAGATAAAACGTGGAAAGCAGCAAAGGCTGAACATCATCATGCAGGAGTCTCTTATTCCCTTCAACCTTTTACGGAATCAGCCGGTTGGCATCATCCCCCCATCCTCAGCAGCGTTGCCCATGGGCTGCGCCATGCCGCCTCTAGGTGCCCCATTCCAGGAGAAGTTGTACCTCTATTGCAAGTGACTGGCAAAGTCCTGGACATCGCTCAAGGTAATTGTTTCCAGATTAATGGCTATGGAGAAGAAGAGGAACTGATGGCAATATTATCAGCAGAGCTTGAGGTTCTCCTGGCATGGTTGCCTGGCCAGCGAGAGGGGCATACAAATAAAAGGAGACCGATTATATAATTCAAAGACCAGAACGCGGAGCCTAGACGCTTGGACCCCCTGCTGGAGTTACACTTCGTACTATAAGTGGAATGACGGGATGTAGGCACGGTGGCTGTTAACGTCCGACTCCCTGGCGACTACAAGTCCCAGCATGTAGCTGCAAGCTTGGCCTCCCCCAGGGTATGCTAGGGTGTGCTTGGTTCTGGGATTTGTAGCTCCACGGCGGTTATTTTATCGATTTCCGGAGGGCGATGACTACACAAGAGCATAATGAGTTGGTTTTGGGTTCTCTTGGACCACTTTCCGGACGGTGATGAGTAGCAGATATTTCTGAGGGTTTCTGAAGGGTCCAGGCACTGCTGGATGGTAAGTAATCGGTCCTCGTCTCCGAGGTATTGTGTATCCTTGAACAAATAACCTTGAGAGGTCCGAGATTAAGATGCGTTCAGTAATCAATACAGCTAAAATGGAAACCAGCTTTAGGAAATGAGCTATGAGTAGATAAATACATGGACAGATTGCAGGAATAACTCTCTGTTTGTGTTGTTCATGCACACGTGTGTGTGTGTGTGTGTGTGCGCGCAAACGCTAACAATTACCTGTCGCTACGAGGGCACTAACTTGCATGATGTAGGCAAGAACAATTTTGATTCAGCTTTTTTTTTAACCTGGCCATACACACAGGTGAGGTCAATTTAATAATAATTTGTTGCTAGCATTTGACCAGCCGTGACAAATCCTGACCACATTTTGTCCATTACAGTGATTTCCTATGATCATCAGCTCCACCTAGTGGACATAATGCGGTACTTTTTCTGAAATATCTTAATCAGGAATAATACTGCATTATGGCCACTAGGTGGAGATGACAACCATAGGAGATCACTGTACTAAGCAGAATGCGGTCAGAATTCGTGAGGGCTGAGCAAATGCGTGTCACATTCATCAAAATCTTAAAAAAATTTAAAAATAGACCCCATAGATTTCTTTTGTTCAACCTGGAGGCTGACAGATTCTGAAACAGTGTGGATAGGGGAATTGCTCCTGCCAGCTATTGTATTCTTGAGGAAAGTGGAAAAATAGAGCTAGACCCATAAGGCTATCCTGTTGGTATTGCCGTCTTAAAGTATTGGTGTTGATGTAAATGACCTGGTTCCTGGGCAGGGGGCTTGAGCTCTACACCCCGGAGGATCTCTACAGTCTCCTCGGCTTGTAGGGTAATGTAACAAAATTAGAAATTGAAGTGCCACACCACTACTAAAAGGTTCAGGTACAGCTTTATTCCAATGAAAGTCAGGGGGACAATCCAAAGGGTACCTACGCGTTTCAGGGGTCTAAAAATGCCCCTTTCATCAGGGAATTTTTGAAAACAATGTAAATAAATTAGAAGCGCACTGGAACTTTGGCGCGGGTTCACACTGATGCAGTGCGGGAAACCGCATGTGATATCGGACAGGAATTGCAACGTATTCCTGTTCAAATCACCCCGGAGGATATCTACGGTCTCCTGGCCTGTAGGGTAATGTAACAAAATTGAAGCGCTGCACCACTGCTAAAAAGTTCAGATACAACTTTATTCCAAGGAAAGTCAGGGGGGCAATCCAAAGGGTAGGCAACACGTTTCGGGGGTCTAAAAATGCCCCTTTCATCAGGGTGTTTGAGAACAATGTGAATAACCTAGAAGTGCACTGGAACTTTGGCGCGGGTTCACACTGATGCAGTGCGGGAAACCGCATGTGATATCAGACAGGAATCGCAACGCATTCCTGCTCAAATCACCCTGTAGGATCTCTACAGTCTCCTTCGCTTGTAGGGTAATGTAACAAAATTGGAAATTGAAGCGCCGCACCACTGCAAAAAAGGTCCACATACAACTTTATTCCAATGAAAGTCAGGTGGATAATCCAAACTGTATCCAAAGCGTTTCGGGGTCCCAAAATGCTCCTTTCAGCAGGGCATTTTTTAGAACAATGTGAATAACCTAGAAGTGCACTGGAACTTTGGTGCTGGTTCACACTGATGCAGTGCAGGAAACCGCATGTGATTCGGACAGAAATCGCAACGCATTCCTGTTCAAATCACATACGATTCTTTGCAGTGTGATTTAAGCCCATTTATTTTGTATGGCTCAGATTACACCATGCCTGTGCGTATGCACTTTTTTTTTGGCCGCACTGGAATCGGATTGCATGAGTGAGCCAATCGCACTGCCTTTTGCAAACCGTTTTTGGGGTGTCTTTAACTTGACCATGACACCATGTTTGCATGAACAGAGTTCAATTGTAAAGCAGTCCAGGAAACGCACAGGAATCGCTGAAAATCCTGCACCGCGTCAGTGTGAACCGGGGCTGAGTGTTATTTTTTACGGTGAGATTACAAGCACTTCTTACCCGTAGCCAGTGGTGTATTTGGGTTTTGTGCTGCCCTAGGCAACACAAACCCCCCCCCCCTTCCGGGGAGAGGCTCCCACTACCACCTCCCCCCATACACCAGCAAACCCCCCCTTCCCGGCAAGAGAGACAAAGATACTCACCTTCGCAGCTCCGGACATCCCCAAGAAGATTCAGGCTCTGCATACACTGCCAAGCAGCCCGCAGTCTCTCTCAGATCCCATCTGCTCCCTATGCTGAATGTCTCCTCTTCCATCCCTTCTTCTGGGTGCCCGTCCTGAAAAATGACGCCCTAGGCAAGTGCCTTGTGCTAAATACGCCCCTGCCCATAGCTGGTTTGGCAGTTCAATCAAGCCCTAATAAAGGCAGCATTTTGGGACCCCTGAAACTCATTGGTTACCCGTTAGTTTGCCCCCTTACTTTAATTGGTATAAAGTTGTATCTGGACCTTTTAGCAGTGGAGTGGTGCTTCAATTTCCAATTTAGCTATCAGGGCCGTATCTAAGGGGGCGCTGGGGGTGGGCTGTGCCCCCCTCGGATTTTAGCTGTGTCTCTCCAGGTCTCAGAGTATATACACTGATCCATGAACCAGTCTGATGCAAACAGTTGATATAAGGAGGCACTCTGATAGGGGACAATGCATGTAAGGAGGCACTCTGATTGGGACACCTGATGTAAGGAGGCACTCTGATTGGGACACCTGATGTAAGGAGGCACTCTGATTGGGACACCTGATGTAAGGAGGCACTCTGATTGGGACACCTGATGTAAGGAGGCACTCTAATTGGGACACCTGATGTAAGGAGGCACTCTAATTGGGACACCTGATGTAAGGAGGCACTCTGATTGGGACACCTGATGTAAGGGGGCACTATGATTGGGACAACTGACAATATGTAAGGGGGCACTCTGTTGCGGACAGTTGATGTAAGGGGGCTCTCTGATTGGGACACTTGATATAAGGGGGCAGACCCTCTGTGACTCACACACGGTGTTGACATTATGCCCCCTTACTTTTTTTACTGCACCCCCAGATTAGATAGGCTAGATCCGGCCCTGTTAGCTATTGTATTTTGACAGAGGCTCAGAATACCACACAAAGGATTGAATGCAGGCGCTGTTTGACCGACAATTTGCTGCCTAGTGCCTTTGAAACAAAAAGTGGGCATCAACTGCTGAAATGAATTGGCTGATATTTCGAGTCATGTGCACCACCTGCTTGGAGTTTGCATGTTCTCCCTGTGCCTGCGTGCGTTTCCTCCGGGTACTTCGGTTTCCTCCCACACTCCAAAGACATACTGGCAGGTTAATTGGATCCTGTATAATACAGTATGCAGGAGTGTATTTACCACAAGGCAAAAAAGGCATTTGCCTAGGGCGGCATTTTTCAGGGGGGCAGTACTGCCCCTCGGAAGAAGGGACGGAAGAAGAGACATACGCGGCATGGGGACCTGGTGGGTTCAGAGAGAGACTGCGGGTTTCATGATGGCGTATGCATAGCCCGACTCTTGTTCCCAGGGATGTCCGAAGCTGTGAAGGTAAGTGTCTTTCTCTTTCTTGCCATGGGGGATGGTGGCTGGTGTATGGGGGGCAGTGGTAGTGGAAGGCTCTCTCTGGTGGGATACAGGGGTGTTCTTGGTCAATGTCAGGTTCTCTCTGCGGGGATGGGGAGGGGGGTAAATACACCACTGACAGTATGTGAGCATTACAGTACATCCTAGTATGTGTATGTATGAATGTGAGTTAGGGACCTTAGATTGTACACCCCTTGAGGGTTAGGGACCTTAGATTGTACGCCCCTTGAGGGTTAGGGACCTTAGATTGTACTGCCCTTGAGGGTTAGGGACCTTAGATTGTACGCCCCTTGAGGGTTAGGGACCTTAGATTGTACGCCCCTTGAGGGTTAGAGACCTTAGATTGTACGCCCCTTGAGGGTTAGGGACCTTAGATTGTACGCCCCTTGAGGGTTAGGGACCTTAGATTGTACGCCCCTTGAGGGTTAGGGACCTTAGATTGTACGCCCCTTGAGGGTTAGGGACCTTAGATTGTACGCCCCTTGAGGGTTAGGGACCTTAGATTGTACGCCCCTTGAGGGTTAGGGACCTTAGATTGTACGCCCCTTGAGGGTTAGGGACCTTAGACTGTACACCCCTTGAGGGTTAGGGACTGACGTGAATATACAATATATATGTAAAGTGCTGCGTAAATTGACGGCGCTATATAAGTACCTGAAATACATAAATAAATAAATGTATGGCAGCCTAAACATTTAGGGTGCTCTATTGGGTGACACTTGAACTTGGTGGGTGACCTCCTTGATCCAAAATGAAAGTGCAAGAGGTTGGAGGAGGCATGGTGCCTTTGGCTGCAGGGGTCGATGGAGACTTACATATTGTGGCAGCTTTTTGATGTTTCCTGGGGGAGCTCGCTAGCAAAGCAGAACCAATGAGCAACTGAGTCAATGAGTTTCGATTCACTTCTTGGCACCTTTCATCTCCGGTAGGTCTTTTAAGATAACGCTCAAAGATAAAGCAGCTTAGGGAACATACAGTAGCATAATGGGGAGGGGGGGGGGGTTAAAAGACATCATCACGTGTGTCAAAAATACCTTCTCAGCCCTCTCCCGGGAAATTATTTGAAAGAAAACGATGTATTATTTCACATCCAAATATAAGACAACATCACATAGGAGCACAAAGGTAGAGGCTCTCAGTCATTGGTTTCCTATACATTGGAATACTTCTGTTCAATGTAAAGGTTTTTCCTTCATACTTCTTCCCGATACTATTTCAATCAATAAAGAATGCATAGAAAGAAATTAAAAAATAACAGCGATTCTAACAGAATTACATGCATTTATATGCACAAGAATGGTGGAGACAAAGAGGGTCCATGGATGTGCAGTTAATGGAGGAGGGGTGCATGGTTCTTGGCAAAAAAAGATATCCACTTGTATTCAAATCAAGGCATATTGTTTTATGAAATGTTATTATATATTTACTTGTTCATGGATGGAAAGGTTTTATATACACAGTATGTATGGTCATATGGAGAGACCAAGATCACCCACCAGAGCTGCCCGGCAAGAGTAAATAGTCCCTTTTATTTTCAGAAACAAGCAAACAGAAAGCAGCTTGTCCTCAGCATGGAAAAACAAACAAAAACAGTCCATCAGTTTCTGATACACAAAAGACAAACTCGGCTCACCTCCAGTAACACTCGTCCCTTAACAGGGTTCCTGCCTGTCTGAGGGGTCCCAAGGAGGAGGTCTCCACAGTTCAGGAACCTTACCTCAGCCACCAGCCAGTCCACACTGCCGTGTTCTGCTCTACTCCACCTCCCCCACAGGTGCTGACTCCTTCCGGATCCCTTTTAGGCCTGTCCTGTAGGTGGGTTAACCCTTTCAGGACCAAAGTTCCTTTACACTGGGTTTGGAGGCTCTTTCCCACCCAAAGTCTCTCTGAGCCTCTGAATTCCAGGTTCTAAATGAGAACTTACCAACCTAGAGAGTACTGAAATCATGTCACAGTCAGGGGTCAGGGTTGGAGACCAGTAGCTATAGCAGTAGAGAGGCTTCCACCGACCAGCTGGATAAGTACACAAATAGGTCACTTTAGAGCAGCGGTTCTCAACCTGTGGGTCGCGACCCTGTTGGGGGTCGAACGACCCTTTCACAGGGGTCCCCTAAGACCATCAGAAAACACATATTTCCGATGTGTAAAGAGCAGCTACTGTGTAGAAAGCAGCTGCTGTGTTGAAAGCGGCTACTCTGTTAAAAGCAGCTACTGTGTTGAAAGCAGCAGTATTGGAGGTAAAACGACACTCATGAATTATAATTTCTGGGTAAATAATTTTATGCTTGGGGGTCACCACAACATGAGGAACTGTATTAAGGGTTCACGGCATTAGGAAGGTTGAGAACCACTGCTTTAGAGGATGATGCAGGCTCACCCGAGGTGCGGGGTCTAAGCACTAACTGGTATTCACCAGAGCTCCTGATGGTAGAGATGGGTTTTGCTACATGTTAATACCAGGTTGCAGTCCACAGGATCGCCCCACCAGGAGGTGACCAGGCTGGAGTCCACCAGCAGCTATAGCAGGGATCAAGCAGAAGCATAGCAAGCTAAAGGTCTGTAACAAGGGTTTGCAGGTTGGGAACAAGGGGAAGCATAGTCGAGGAAAAAGCCAAAGGTCAGTAATGGGTGGTAGTGGAGATAAGGACAGCTGCAGGTACACAAAGGAGCAAGATATCGGCTGGAGAGAGCAGGAAGTGCAGAGACATGGCAAGGAGTTCAAGGTTCACCAGAAACAAGGCACCAGACAAGATTCAGACACAATGCTGCCCAGCATCTAAGGTGTCTCAACAAGGAGAGCTACTGCCAGATACAGCACAGGTCGTGGGTTCAGATCCCGGTCCTGACAAATCCAACTGGACTACCCTGGAACCCCTCACTCAGAATGGAGACTAGAATTATCTCCTGAACTCTCACTTAAAGGGACCACAATCAAAATAGTGGGAAAATGTATTTCCTGCCCAGGACCCATCCCTGGGGTCCTGTAAAATATGTATATATGTTAAATATACAAAATTTTCATTCATTGTGTATCTAAATGCATCTAATTTTGTGTTGAGCGCTGCTATTTTCAAGTTTCTAAGTTTGCTGTGTGGGTGTACTATATTTAACTTTTTAATTTTTGGCTGCATCCAGGGCCAATCATTCGCAGTTCATCACTCCATGAGCATTTACATGTTAGAGGACTCTAATAGCTGTGGGAGCTGTCCACCTTCCATTGGTTTCAATGGGGCTTCTGCTCACAGCTAACGGTAGGGAAGACCGGCCGGGTCCCCCACTGTTAATCACAAACTGCCCCATTCGCAAGAGTGAATGGGGTCTAACTGGTTGGAGGAACACAGTACAATTCTTTTGGATCGGATATGACAGTACAAGGGTCTTTGCACATGAAACTGATGTATGAACGCCAGATCTTTCTGACAGAAAGCACAAATAATGTGGAATTAGCCCGTATAGTGCACATGTTTAGGTGCATAAAAATCCTTCTGGCTCCCAGAATGCCCAATGTTCATATAATATAAACTACTATTCAAGGGGAAGGTGTGACTTAGGCACATACAGGTACATGTAAAATACTGACAAGTAGCGCAGGTTATTGTAATTTTTTTTTTTTTTTACTGATCTAAACATGGCGCTAATTTACAGATTTCTGTGGGCTGCATTCAGAAATTCAGATCAAATGCAAGATCACATGGGGTGGTCAGTATGTGGATTTTGGCTCTCACCGTGAAGTTCTAGCATGCCTTCTGCACTCTTTTAGCAGGTGCCCAACTGGACCTATAGAGGAGGGTGCACACATTGTTGGGGGATGGGGGGTACCGGAACTTTAATTTTGAAGTACTGTAGTATTACTACAATTAATGTATTGCACAACCTGCATTCCGGCCCCAGTAGAATTTAAGAGGATAGGAAAGGCATGTGTAGGTATCAGTTTTAAATTCATGTTGGTTATGCCAGGTCTATGTGTGGAAAATATTGTTATTCTGGTGACTGACTATCATCTAGATCAGTAGTCTCAAAACTTTGGCCCAGGGACTGGATGTGGCCTGTTGCTTGCCTTTATCCGGCCCTTGGGGAACTGTTCTTCCCACTGCCATCAGTGATTGGGCACTTTTCCTCCCAATAGCACCAACAATGGGACACCATTCCTCCAACTGATACCAACATTGGGGCACTAGTCCTCCCACTGACACCAACAATGGGGCACTAGTCCTCCCACTGACTCCAACAATGGGGCACTAGTCCTCCCACTGACTCCAACAATGGGGCACTAGTCCTCCCACTGACACCAACAATGGGGCACTATTCCTTCCACTGACACCAACAATGGGGCACTATTCCTCCCACTGACACCAATAATGGGGCACTATTCCTCTCACTGGCGCCAATAATGGGTACTAGTCCTCCCACTGTCACCAATAATGGGGCACTATTCCTCCCACTGACACCAACAATGGGGCACTATTCCTCCCACTGACACCAATAATGGGGCACTATTCCTCCCACTGACACCAATAATGGGGCACTATTCCTCCCACTGTCACCAATAATGGGGCACTATTCCTTTCACTGACACCAACAGCGAGGCACTAGTCCTCCCACTGATACCAACAATGGGACACTATTCCTCCCACTGACGCCAATAATGGGTACTAGTCCTCCCACTGTCACCAATAATGAGGGAACTATTCCTTCCATTAACACCAACAATGGAGCACCAATGATGGGACACTATTCCCCCTACTCACACCAACAACAGGGAACTCTTCCTTCAACTGACACTGGGACACGCCTTCTGATACCAACAATCGGGCACTATTCCTCCAACTGATACCAATCATGGAGCACTATTCCTTTCACAGACACCAAGAATTGGGCACTTTTCATTCCAATAAAACCAATAGTGGTGTATTGCTTACTCCCAATGAAGGCAGGGCATTTTCTACTTCTAGCAGCCACAGTCTGCCCCCCTAAAGCTTAAAGGACAGTAAACTGACCCTTAGTTTAGAAAGTTTGGAGGCCCCATTCACACTTTTTTGGAATCGGTGGAATCGGCGCAACTCTGCACGTGACTCCAAATAGCGTAGCAGTCACTGCAAAACACACAATGCACATTTGGGTGCCATTCATTCTAAATGGCACCCCAAGCACGACATGATTTTGCTGCGATTGTTGAACGACACAATCACGCAGTAAAGCATGACTTTGAAATTGTGTGAATCTTGTTGCCCCAAGAAGGAGCAAGAGCTTCTTTTGGGTGCCAAACGTGCATAGGGCAGCCCATTAAAGGGAATTACACACTGCAGAGCTCAGTGAGGACAGCTGTGGGAGCTGATTGGAGGGAAGGGACACACCCCCTTCACACAGCACATGGCAACAGAGCTGAGACTGTCAATCATAGGCTGTGTGCTGGAGCTCCCCCGTCAACTTTTTTCTCTCAGTGTCAGGAACAGGGGCGGACTGACCATTTGGAAACTCGATCACTGCCCGAGGGCCCGGGGTCATTAGGGGGCCCCATGAGATGCCCCTGGTACCTTTTTCATAGGTGTTTTTGAGTTTGGGCAAGGACACAGGGGCCCCATGATCCCCTATTGCCTGGGGGCCCCATGAGTTATCAGTCCGCCCCTGGTCAGGAAAATTGGTCAGAAGTGACTCATGCGAATAGCAGAGGAAGGAGGCAGCAGACAGAAATGACACTTAGGGGTTTATTTACTAAAGCTGGAGAGTCCAAAATCAGACTCCCTTTTGCATAGAAACCAATCAGCTTCCAGGTTTCATTGCCAAAGCTTCATTGAACAAGCTGAGGTTAGAAGCTGATTGGTTTCTATGCAGAAGGGAGTCTGATTTTGGACTCTCCAGCTTTAGTAAATAAACCCCTTAGTGTTCGGGACTGAGACAAGTGCACACTATGGAGGGATATGCTTTGTTCATAATCTGTCTGAGGTTTACAAATTGTAGCTGTATGAATGAATTTGAAACAACTAAAATTTTCCTGAAAATGTAACTAGTAGTGCAAATAAAAGACGTAACATGGGAAGCACTCATCTGTATTGTTTTTGAACCATTGTTGCTCTCTGTACTGCCTTCCCTTATATGTTAGTCTGCATTTAATTAGTAAAAGCAAACTGAACATTTGGAATCTTTTCAGCTGGTGTTGACTGCAGAGGAATGCATTAGAGTAGATTTCATGGCTGGATTCCATAGGAACATGCATGACAGTTATAAATAGACTTCCATGGAAGGGACTTTTAAACACCGTGTCAAAAGGGCGCGACTTTCTGTGTCCAATCCACAATATGCTGCGAGAGCGATCGGGGAAGCAGATGTTAGATGGACCTGCTGTATGTGGATTACTGAGCACTTCAATTGTTGCACAATGGGTAAGAAAAAAAAAACTTTATTTACTGAACTGCAATAGGGAAGTCTCAAAGCTGAATTCTAGGCAGATATAAGAGATACAGTCTCTGTAATCATTATTACATCATTTTTTTTTTTTAAATACAATCTGTGTTGGGTAGAACAGGGATTTAACCGGTATAATTCCCCAGTTTAACCACTAGATGGTTCATAGCCTAGAAGGAGGTTTGAGATTAGCATTGCATTGGGTGGCCAGTGTGGTCAAGGTGGCCAGTGGATTGTTGGAATGAAAGGTGACACCTTGGGATTGATGCCAACTTGCCTCTGACAGTGTAGGGGCACATGGGTAACAGGTCACTCATTTTTTTAGTTTTAGAAGGCTGTTGGGGAAATTTGGTATTGGTGTAGTAAGCCATCAAGATGTTATCAGTGAGTTGTCATTCGTGTAGCTTCTCCTTAAGGCGTAAGCAGGGGAGGAAGAAGCAGGACTGTATAATACTACTTGCATCTCCTTTGCAAAGGATGTCAGACTCAGTACAACCCCCTTGTAGTTATTGGGCTACTCCTTGACTCCTAGCTCTCTTTATATTGTTTCATTTGTAATGAATGTGCCGTCACCTGTCTGGGATGACTGAAGCTGTACATATGTAATTTATCATCGTTCAAGTAAATCGTTAAAAGTCCTTCAATCCCTTAACCTCATGTTGGTAACGTCCTCTGGGAACAGAATGTGCTGGTAGAGGCTACAGCTGGTGTCCATTGCTAAGACCTGAAGCAGGTATGCCCTGGACGGCTGCTGGATAGACCAGGTCAAGAGTTTCCCTTGGTGTGCCTTTAGTGTGGAAAGGTGCAGGAAATTTGGTGCAAGGAGCCCCATGCTCATAGTAACCCATTGGGTCAAATCCAGGTAGGAAAGTGATAAAGGAACCACGTGCTCCTCCACCACATGGCAGTTGAACATGTAGAGGACAACAGTTTTTCAGTCATGGAAACCTTTAAAAGTATGCAAAATCTTGAGGCACCCCTGATGTAAATGGTACTTACCATCAATGGGAAACCTGAGCCTGGGACAATGCACATAAGTTCACATCAGGAGCCCAAATCACATCAGAGGTCCCCCCTTGACTTCAGGGTCCTCCAAGCAAATCAGAGCCCCCTTCACATCAGAGGTCTCCCCATCATGTCAGGGTTCTTCATCACATCAGAGCTGCCCTTCATATCAGAGGTCCCTCTATCACATCAGGGTCCTCCATCACAACAGAGCCCCCTTCATATCAGAGGCCCCCCCATCACAATAGACCCCCCCCAACACAGCAAAGCCCTTCCATCATATCAGAGGTCCCCCATCACATCATAGTTTCCCCATCACATTAGCCCCCTCCACCACATCAGATTTCCCCATCACATCAGAGCCCCCAAATCAAATCAGAGCCCCCCCATCACATCAGAGGTCCCCCCGATCACTTCAGAGGTCCAGTATCATGTCAGAGTCCTCCCTATCACATCAACAGTGCCCCCCACCATAGAATCCTCTCATCACATCGAAAGCCTCACCTATCCCCTCAGAGGTCTCCCTATATATCTTAGTACCCCCTATACATCAGGATCCCCCCCATCACAAAGGCCCCTTTTCCCATCAGCAGCACGGCAGAAAGTGGAAGGCGAAGCAGGTCTGGGCAGAGATTCACTCCATCCTCCATACAATGCTGGGGGCAATACCAGGGTTCCATTTGGGTTCCCTTGGGGTGCCGCGACAAAGAAACACAAATAGTCGATGAGAGTGCAAAGTCTGGTGCAGCTGTGCATGGTAGCCACTCAGCTTCCAGGTTTTATTGTCAAAGCTTAATTGAACAAGCTGAAGTTAGGAGCTGATTGGCTGCCATGCACTCTGGCCCTTGAGCTTCATTGGTAGTAAAGGTGCTGTGGCCATCCCACACTATGGCAGTGCACAATGCTGATCCAAGGCAAACTGCATCCCATCATCTCAACACCCCAAGGAAACCCAAGCAGCACCCTGGTTGAGAAACGCTGATTACATTTGCTTTCTTGAATAAACCCAATACACACTCCTTTTTTTTAGACTTTCATGATAAACGGTCTGAAGTTTTCTGTTATTTCCACCCAGAAAGGAATAGTATAAGTTCTTCATTGAGAGAATATTCAAAGCTGAAACCGATTCTTGGCTGAGCCAATCAAGGTTACCTATAAATACTGATGAGGTGTAATTATATCTCTCTTTCTGATTGCCTGCTGAATAAACTCAATGCCTCCTGTATACATCAAGTATATTTCAGTGGTTAGATCTCGCACAGCTGTGCCCAACGTGAAGTTATATTATTACAGGGACTTTTTTCTATAAATTCAGCAGCAGAATTCAGACTTTCCGCACAAGGCTTGAAGAGGACCTGTCTGATTTGCCATTGAATGTGTACACATATTCTGGAATGGGGGTCAATTTACATATATACAGTACGTTGCAGCAACACAAGCGCGGCTGCAATGCACATACCATGCATTGATGAATTGCAGTGCCATTTATCTTGAATAGCACCCCAATATATCATGCACTGCAACATGCAACAAAATTACAATTGAGACAGTTCACTATCCAGACATCGGTCGGTCATTGATATTATATAACTATAACCTATAATTATATAACTGCTGGCAAGAGCATACAATACAAAACAGAGGGGGAAGTGATACAAAAGGTTATACCTGTGAATATTGATTAAACAAAAGTAAAAGTTCAGTTTTTAGTTGGAGGCAGGATAGGTTTCCCTAAAGAGATGAGTTTTCAGGGATCACCTAAAGGTGGATAGAGTAGAAGACAGCCAGGCAGGTTTGGGTAGGGAGGTCCAGAAGATGGGAGAGGCTCTGTAGAAGTCCTAGAGGTGAGCCTGAAAGGAGATGATGAGGGAGTTAGAGAGCAGGAGGCCTTGGGAGAAGTATAGAGGACAGTTTGGGTGATATTTTGAGATGAGGTTGGTAATGTAGCTTGGAGGCAGAGTTGTAGATGGCTTTGTATGTTGTTTGTTAGAATTGTGAAGTAAAGGTATTGGCCAAGAGGTGTGGAAGCCACTAAACCTTTGGTAAGGCTGATGAGTCTGACAGTAGCATTCATGATAGACTGAAGGGGGAACAGCCTTTAGAAGAGTTGAGCCAACGAGGAGGGATTTGAAGAGTAAGGCCATCAAAGAGAACATTAGAGGTAGGCCAGTGAGGGGAAAGTTGAAGAGGTAGGCCAACGCAGGAGAAGTTGAACAGGTAGGCCAATGAGGAGGGAGTTGAAGAGGTAGGCCAATGATGAAGGTATCTAAGAGGTAGACCAACGAAGAGGAGGTTGAAGAGGTAGGCCAACAAGGAGGAAGTTGAAGAGGCAGGTCAACGAGGAGGGAGTTGGAGAGGTAGCCCAACAAGGAGGGAGTTGAAGAAGTAGGAAAACGAGGAAGGAGTTTAAGAGGTAGGTCAACAATGAGCAAGTTGAAGAGGTAGGCAAACAAGGAAAGAGTTGAAGAGGTAGTCCAACGAAGAGGGAGTTGAAGAGGTAGGCCAATGATGAAGGCATTGAAGAGGTAGGCCATCAATGAGGGAGTTGAAGAGATTGGCAAACAAGATGGTTTGAAGAGGTAGGCCAACAAGGGGGAAGTTTAAGAGGTAGATCAACAAGAAGGGAGTTGAAGAAGTAGGCTAATGAGGAGGGAGTTGAATAGGTAGGCCAACAAGAATGAAGCTGAAGAGGTAGCTCAACGAGAAGGGAGTTAAAGAGGTAGGCCAACAAGGAAGGAGTTGAAGAGGTAGGCCAGCAAGGAGGGAGTTGAAGAGCTAGGCCAATGATGAAGGCATTGAAGAAATAGGCCAATGATGAGGGAGTTAAAGAAGTAGGACAAAGAAGAAAGAGTTGAAGCAGTAGGCCAACAAGAGGGAGTTGAGAGATAGCTGGGGATTGACTTAGCTACTTGCTGGTGTCATCGGTTAAGAAGGGGTGAATTTTAGAAACGTTATGAATATAATGGTGGCAAGGTTTGGACACTGTTTGGATGTGGGGCTGAAAGGAGAGGTCAGAGTCCAAGATTACACCTAGCAACATGGCATGAAGAAAAAGTGGTAGAAAATTGCCTGTCCTCTTTTGACCACTTCTGTGGCATAGTGACTGGTAGATGAGGACACCGGCTTTGATCTGTCTCTTGTAGGTTTTCATTTCAAACTCTGACTTTGTATGCTGAATGGAATATGATAGATTGGACAGTACAGCGCTGGCCTGCTTCCAAAGCATGTTTCATTATCTCTGTATTTCGAAGAAGATGTCTGTTTGGTTTACATTAGAAATCCAGGCAACACCAGCAGCCTTTGTCAGCTGTCAGCTATTGTTAATACATTGCTAGTTATAGAAGCTCCTTCAGCGCACGCATATATCTGGATGTTATTGAAAACACACACTCACCCTTGTGTTAAAAAATCCTGACATCACTGGCTATATTGAAGCTTTTTTGCAGCACAATGGTATGCAGCTGGCTGGCGACATGAAGCTTAATACTACACTTATACTTGAGCATCTACATCTTTGGTCTTCATGCTTTTTTTGCACATTTTTATATGTTTTTTGCCCATTTTCAAGCTTGAATGTTTTTGTTGTAGCCTATAAAAAGTTACAAACTAGGATGAGGAGACATTTGTTGGGCTTGAAATCCCATGTTGGGCTCCCATTGATGCCCATTGGGGTCAAAAACACGTAATCATGCCCCAAAGAGGTTCTTGTACTTTTTCTGAGCATTGAGTGACAGCACATGGCTCAGATGTGAATAGATATGGGTAGAACGAAAACCTTTGTTTCATTTCAGTTCCTTATTTAAATAATTTCACTTCATTAAATTTGTTTAATTTGTTTTCGTTTTGTTCTGTTTTTGAATTTGATTCAATACTATTTGAATTAAATTTGACCGAATTTGAATTCTAATGTATTCTGTTCGAATTTTGGAAGAGGTAGGCCACTGAGGAAGGTATTGAAGAGCTAGACCAACGATGAGGGAGTTGAAGAGGTAGGCCAATGAGGAAGGCATGGAAAAGGTAGGACAACGAGGAGGGACTTGAAGAGGTAAGCCAATGAGGAAGGCAATGAAGAGGTAGGCCAATGAGGAGGGAGTTGAAGAGGTAGGCCAAAGAGACAGGCAATGAAGAGGTAGGCCAACAAGGAGGGAGTTAAAGAGGCTGGCCAATGAGGAGGGAGTTGAAGAGGTTGGCCAATGAGGAGGGAGTTGAGAGATAGTGTGGGAGTAAATTAGTAGCTTGGTGGTGTCATTGGTTAAGAAGGGGTGAAGTTTACAAATTTTATGAATGTAAAGGTAGCAAGGTTTGGATAGTGATTAGATGTGGGGCTGAAAGGAAAAGTTGGAGTCCACAATTACATCTAGCAAAATGGCATGAAACATAGACAGAAAGTCGACAACCTTATCTGGTGGGTGAGGACACCTGCCTTGATCTGTCTCTTGTATGTTTGCATTTTAAACACTGGCTTTGTACGCTGAGTGGAAGAGGCGAGATTACACAGTACAGTGTTGGCCTGCTTCCAGAGCATCTTTCATTATCTCTGTATTTGAAGAAGATATTAAATTGCACCTCACCAAAACACATGGTACTATGTGTGTTGGGGTGCCAATAGGTACTAATAGCACCACTGCATGCCTGCAAAAAAAATATGCATTTTTTGGGGGAAGTTGAAGAGGTAGGCAAACGAGAAGGGAGTTGAAGAGGTAGGCCAATGAGGAAGGCATTGAAGAAGTAGGTCAATGAGGAGTGAGTTGAAGAGGTAGGCCAATGAGGAAGGCATTAAAGAAGTAGGCCAACGAGGAGGGAGTTGAAGAGGTAGGCCAATGAGGAAGGTATTGAAGAGGTATGCCAACGAGGAAGGAGTTGAAGAGGTAGGCCAATGAGGAAGGCATTGAAGAGTTGTGCCAACGAGGAGGGAGTTGAAGAGGTAGCCAACGAGGAAGGCATTGAAGAGGTAGGCCAATGAAGAGGGAGTTGAAGAGGTAGGGCAACGAGGAGGAAGTTGAAGAGGTAGACCAGCAAAGGGAAAGTTGAAGAGGTAGACCAGTAAGGGGAAAATTGAAGAGGTAGTCCAACAAGGAGGGAGTTGAAGAGGTAGGCCATTGATGAGGGAGTTGAAGAGGTAGGCCAATGAGAAAGGCATTGAAGAGGTAGACCAATAAGGAGGGAGCTGAAGAGGTAGGACAACAAAGAGGGAGTTGAAGCAGCAGGCCAACAGGAAGGAAGCTGAAGAGGTTGGCCAACGAAGAGGGAGTTGAGAGATAGCCGGGAAGTCAATTAGTAGCTTGGTAGTGTCAATGGTTAAGAAGGGATGAATTTTACAAATGTTTACAAATGTGGGGTCAGAGTCTAGGATTACACCTAGCAACCTGGCATGACAAGAACACAGAAAGACCTCTTTCGTGGCATTGTGACTGGTAGATGAGGACACCTGCTTTGATCTCTCCCTTGTATATTTTTTTTTTAAAACTCTGACTTTGTACGCTGAGTGGAAGAGGAGAGATTACACAGTACAGTGTTGGCCTGCTTCCAGAACATCTTTCTTTATCTCTGTATTTTGAAAAAGGTGTTAAATTGCGCCACATCAAAAGACATAGTACTATGTACAGTAAGGTGTGTTGGAGTGCCAATATGAACTAATGGCACCACTGCATGCTTGTAAAAGAAATGTGCATTTTCTATGCTCCATAGGAGCCCATGATTTTCAATCTCACGTCGCACAAATGTGAACCTATCCTTACCCCAGTATATAAGGAATGCAGAATTTATCGAGATCCAGCTTCTGTCCTGTATTGTACATCACAGATCTGTGCGGGCGTGCTCTTTCTCAAAGCTAAAAGACCTTTGAGGTTTTCCTGATTAACAGATAATAAGTGCATCAACACTAGACGCTAGAGAGCCTAGAGAACTGTGGGTGCACTTGAAGCTGTCAGAACACAAGGGACGAGGCTTTTAATCTGACAGTTTGTGAAATTATCACCTGAATATCTTATAATTCAGAGCCAATCCACTACATCAAACATCTGAAGCTGAACTCTAGACAGATAAAAGGTGCAAATTAGTTCAGCTCTGTATTCATTATTACATTATTAAATGGGGTTTTTAAAGAAAAGACCTGGATTTGCCTTGTATTAACCTCTTGCAGCCTACTGTACAGCAGAGCACACACAGGGGGAGGGAGAAGAAGCACAAGGCGCTAATCAAGTGTGCTGCAGTGCCAGGAGCATGCTGATAGTGGAGAGAGCAGACTGGCATTGAAATTAGCTCATTGGTGTGCTGCTTCTCCTTTAATTGTTTAGTCACTGGGCGAAGTTGTAGAGTAGACCAGTATGTGAAAGTGAAACTGCAGAATATAAAAAAATGAGGTATCCTTACCTCCGAGGCAGAACTGTGCAGCAGAGCTGTTTAGATCTCAGAACTGGATGGTAAGAAATACAAATCTCTTTATGGGTAAAAGCTCACCACCAGTGTAAGGGGGAGGAGAACTTCTCCCATTGACCACCAATCCAAGAGACTTTTCTCCCACTTACCACTGGTGAAATAGGCCCTTTTCTTATTGACAACTAATCTAAGAGGCTCTGTGATGGGAGTCACTTTGGGTGGGGGGCCCATGGAACACAGGTCACTTTGGAGAGGTGGGGAAACCCCTGTCTCAGCTCCCCATATCCCTCTTATGTGTAAGTCACCATGTGCCTGTTAGGGGTACAGGGTGATCTGTCCTAATATTGGGGTGGAGGGTTGTGGATTGTTTAATGCCATGTGGTTGCATCCCATTGTTCTATTGTGTGTCTTGCTTGGGAGCAAACTATTATGGGATGTATGTGTTTGTGTATTGGCTTGGTGGGGGGTGTTTCCGGCAGCCCTCCCTCCTGATGGGACTGTCTGCTGGTGTGTCTCTTGTTACTAAAGGTAGATTGCCCCACCCTGTGTCATTACACAGGGAGGGGAGGTTGTTCCCTTGAATGTATATATCTTGTATCTGTGTTAAAATAAAGTAGTCTACTTCCTGGTTTACTTCAAGACTGGTGGCGTCTAGTCTTGTATGGTCGGCTGTGGTGTCTGTGGTCGGTGTTCGGACAGGGAAGCGGTATTCTAACGGAAGTACCCAAGTGCAGTCGGGGTCCGGTTCCATTACAGGCTCTTCTCCCACTGACCACCAGTGTAAGGGGGACCATCTTCCATTGACAACCAATCTAAGAGTCTGTCTTCCACTGAGCACCAGTGGAAAGGGGTGGGGCATTCCATATTGCCCACCAATCTGGGAGGCTATCTCCAATTGACCATCAGTCTAAGAGGCCCATCTCCCACTGACCACCAGTGTAAGGAGGAAGGGAGGCGGGGCTTTTCCTATTGACCACCGACCTAGGAGGCTCTTCTCCTATTGACCATCAATCTAAGAGGTCCGTCTTCTGCTGTAAGGGGGAAGGGAGAGCAGCCTTCAATCATGGACATATAATATAGAAGGCACTTTTCCCACTGACCTTAAATCTAAGGGGCCCTTCTTGCTCTCACCACTAACATCAGGATGGGACCTTCTCCCATTGCCAACCAATCCAGGAGGCTTTTCTCCCACTTACCACCAGTGTAAGGGGTCCTTTTACCATTGACCACCAATCTAAGAGGATCTTCTGCCACTAACCACCAGTGTAAGGGGCCCTTCTCCCATTGAACAACTATCTAAGAGACCCTTCACCCTCTGACCACCAGTGTAGGAGACCACCAATCTTCTGACTACTATTGGAAGAAAACACTACAACTTTCATTGTCCGTGCTTCTTCTCTGACCATTCTTAGAGTTCGTTGCAATCGTTATTATTACTGAAAATAACCATGTTGTATAGAGCAGGGGCAGACTGACAACTCATGGGGCCCCCGGGCAATAGGGGATCATGGGTCCCCTGTGTCCTTGCCCAAACTCAAAAAAGCCTATGAAAAAGGTACCAGGGGCATCTCATGGGGCCCCCTACTGACCCCGGGCCCTTGGGCAGTGCCCGAGTTTCCAAATGGTCAGTCCGCCCCTGGTATAGAGCAGCCTTGGCTGTCTAATATGAGAAGTATACCGCGTTCCTTTATTTATTCATATATTTACAACACATTGTTCACACTATTGTACCCAGAGGTGTAGATAGAACTATGAGCAGGGGAGCCCTGAGATCTGAAAGTTATTTCAAGGGTTCCTTTATATTAAAAGAGATTGGAAACAGCTGCCTTAGCAGATATCATGCTGTTCAGAATCTACCGATACTGTTGTCTACACTAGGCTTCCCATCACAGTTCTGATATTTATGGAACATTAGTTTTCATCGTGTATCACATTGTATTGGTATTGTTCTGTCACATGTTCTGTGCCCCTTTGTAATGTACAGCGCTGAGCGAACTATTGGCGCTTTATAAATACTGTATAATAATAATAATAATAATTTGGAACAAAAAGCAGATAATTGCTTTTATTTCTTGTTGCATTTTTTACTGCAACAAGAAATGTAATACTGCATGTACTGCATAAACACAAGGGAGCTAATGGGCTTCTTTGCATCACAATCCCTACGTTCAGTGTGGGGTTCCCCAGGTTTATATACATTTGGGGTGCATTTCTTGGTACTTTTTTTTCTTTCTACAGAGTTGCATTTACATGCATTCGAAGTGCATTCACATGCTTTCCAGTGCATTTCAGTACAAAAAAACATCTTTTCAATGTTGTACATTTTTTTAAATGCTGCACTGCACTGAAAGCACTGCAATGGTGTGAACTAGGTTCATTGAAATACATAAATGTTTCATACATATGCGTTCGCACTGCGTTTAAAAAGCTGTTCAACTACATGCTAGCCCCAAAGCTAACTAGGAGTCTCCAAATTCTCAAAGCAATGATCCCATTTACTGCCCTTTAAACTTTTAGGTGGGCCAGACTGTGGCCAGTGGGAGTAGAAAATGTCCAGGCATTGTTGTCAGTTGAAGGAATAGTGCCCCATCATTGGTGTTAGTGGGAGGAATAGTGCCCCATCATTGGTGTCAGTGAAAGGAGGAATAATGCCCCATCATTGGTGTCAGTGAAAGGAGGAATAGTGTCCAATCATTGGTATTAGTGGGAGGAATAGTGCCCCATCTATAGTATCAGTGGGAGGTATAGTGCCCCATCGTTGGTGTTAATGGGGGAATAGTGTCCAATCATTGGTATTAGTGGGAGGAATAGTGCCCCTTCATTGGTGTCAGTGGGAGGAATAGTGCCCCATCATTGGTGTCAGTGGGAGGAATAGTGCCTCATCATTTGTGTCAGTGGGAGGAATAGTGTCCCATCATTGGTATCAGTGGGAGGAATAGTGCCCCATCATTGGTATTAGTGGGAGGAATAGTGCCCATCATTTGTATCAGTGGGAGGAATAGTGCCCCATCATTGGGGTCAGTGAGAGGGATAGTGCCCCATCATTGGTGTTAGTGGGGGGAATAATGCCCCATCATTGGTATTAGTGGGAGGAATAGTGCCCATCATTTGTATCAGTGGGAGGAATAGTGCCCCATCATTGGGGTCAGTGAGTGGGATAGTGCCCCATCATTGGTGTTAGTGGGGGGAATAATGCCCCATCATTGGTATTAGTGGGAGGAATAGTGCCCCATCATTGGTGTCAGTGGGAGGAATAGTGCCCCATCTATAGTATCAGTGGGAGAAAAAGTGCCCCATCATTGGTGTTAATGGGGGGGAATAGTGTCCAATCATTGGTATTAGTGGGAGGAATAGTGCCCCATCATTTGTATCAGTGGGAGGAATAGTGCCCCATCATTGGTATCAGTGGGAGGAATAGTGCCTTATCATTGGTGTCAGTGGGAGTAATAGTGCCCCATCATTGGTGTTAGTGGGGGGAATAGTGCCCCATCATTGGTTTCAGTTGGAGGAATAGTGCCCCATCATTGGTGTCAGTTGGAAGAATAGTGTTCCATAATTGGTGTCAGTGGGGTAATACTTTCCCCAGCTCTGGTATCAGTGAGAGGAATAGTATCCCATTGTCGGTGTCAGTGGAAGGAATAGTGCCCCAATGACTGTATAAAGATATGCAAAGGACCAGTCTGAAGACCACTGCAGTAGCACAACGCATGTTACCATGTGAAATAACGCACATCAATGTACTTCTGCAGACCAAGTCTTAAACTTGTCCCTGTTGTGTCACTCCAAAGAGTTGCAGCACATTGGTTTAATGTAGCATTTCTCAAACATTTTCAATCGTGGCACCCTTTAAAAGTATACAAAATCTTGTAAATGTAAATGTTACCTATGAATGGGAAACCTGAGCCTAAGATGATATACACAACCTCCTGTGAAGCCCCATTTCGCATTAGAGGTTTCTTTCACATCCAAGGCTCCCCCATCACATCAAAGGCCCTTCACCACATCAGAGTCCACCCTATGCATGAAAGTCCCCATCACATCTGTGTTGCCCCTATAAATCAGAATCCCCCCAATTCATGAGTTCCCCCCCATTATATCAGCGTCCTCCCACGGAGCCCCCCCTTGGAATCAGAGTCCCCCATCACAGAGACACCTAATCACACAGTCCCCCCAGTGACACAGCCCCCCATCACAAAACCTCCCAATTACACAGTCTCCGTCCACAGAGCCCCAAATCACACAGCCTGGAGAAGAGGGACATCAACTTTTTCCTGAATGCTGAGGTGGGCATGCATGTCGCCTGCCTTGGATCATGGAGTCATATGCTGCCATGGTGCTGGTGAGGTAGCTGCAATCACCACAGTGACAAATGTTGCCATGCATCTTGGCCTTCGAGTGTCATTGGTGCTGTCGGACAGCCCCCTACATCATGGCAACTCATGATGCTGATCCACAGCAGACTGGGTCCTGTGTTCGCAGCACCTTTGGGGAACCCAGACAGCATTTCATTGTGCCACAACATCCCAGTTGAGAAACACTGACTTACTGGGTAGCACTTCTGCCTTAAACAACTGGTGTCCCTGGTTCAAATCCCTGGCAAGACACTATCTGCATGGAGTTTGCATGCTCACTCTGTACTTGAGGGGCTTTTCTCTCACACTACAAAAACTTGCTGGTATGTAGGTTAATTGGCTCCTGTCCACATTGGTCCTAATACATATTGTGACGGAGTCACTTTGGGTGGGGGGCCCATGGAACACAGCCCCCTTTGGAGAGGTGGGGAGACCCCTGTCTCAGCTCCCCATATCCCTCTTATGTGTAAGTCACCTTGTGCCTGTTAGGGGTACAGGGTGAAATGTCCTGCTATTGAGTAGACATGTATAGGTGGGGGTTGTTCATTGTTTACTGCCATGTGGTTGTCCCATTGTTCTATTGTGTGTCTTGCTTGGGAGCAAACTATTATCGAATGTGTTTGTGTATTGGCTTGGTGGGGGGTGTCTGCTGTGTGTCTCTTGTTACTAAATGTATTGCCCCACCCTGTGTATATATCTTGTGTCTGTGTTAAAATACAGCAGTCTATTTCCTGATTTTACTTCAAGTGGTGTCCGTGGATCTTTGTTCGGACAGGGAAGCGGGAGTCTAACGGAAATACCCTAGTGCAGTCGGGGTCCGGTTCCGTTACACATATGTATACATGTGAGATAGGCAGGAGGGCGCAAACCCCTACTGCATTACCACCACCACTATTTATTGAATCAAAAAGCCAAAAACACACTCACAAACAAAAAATAAAACAGGCATATCAAATAGCAACTTCAGCCACAGGGTGATGTTCTCTGACAACATATGAACAACAAAAGGCAAACAGGGTGCAAACGCCTAGATCATTACCTCCAGAACTTTATTAAAGGATTCAAAAGTACAAATTATACTCACAAGCCAAAAAGGATTAGTAGCATATCATGATATAAATGACAAAATCCAGAAGTCAGCCCTCAAATGTCAAGAAATGCCCGCAGCGATAAAAGAAGAAAAGAATTAGCGCAGGGCAGGCATGACTAGGCCCAGAGTGGGAAGGAAGACGTGTGAGGGTTAATGATAGTATTAGGGTTGGTAAAGGATAGCTGGGGGATCTGGTTGGTACAGGGAGAGTGTAGGTGGGGTCTTCTGCACCTTAGGGTGGGGTGTCCTGGGGAGGGGCGTCAGTTGGAGCTGGACGTAGGAGAGAGAGCTTCCCTCCTGCCCTCCCTGTTTGGTGAGTGTTGTGTTCCTCCCGGGGGGGGAGGTTATTTCGGTCCCTGGGCGGTGGTTGGTCTTTGGAGGCGGTTCTTATCTTGGAGGTACAAAAATGGTGTGGGACCCATCGGTGGTATGGTGTGCCCGGGAACATTCCAGTTAACCAAGGTTTAACTGGAAGGTGGTGGTGCTGCACTGCGGACGGTATGGTTGTCTCCGAGCTGGTTGGTTGCAGCTGGAGGCCTAGTGGAATATGGTTGTCCGCAGGTGCATTTCGGATCATTTTGGGGGTGCCTTCGAAGACCAACGACAACTCTTTATGTTTCTGTTATAAGGAATGGTTGATGTGTTTAAACTTGATTTGTTAATAAAAGGCCGTGTTGGCCATTTTACTCCAAAATTGGTGTTATGTTTTCTGTAAGTATAGTAAGCAAAGGGGATTGGTATGGAAGGGTATTGGTGGTGTAGTGGGGTCTGGATGAACCTATCTCTGGTGCACTAGTCATGGATTAGTGCGGATGATAGATCAACTGACGAGGTTCGAGGGACTTGCACCCTTCCTCAGAGCAACCATTGCTCTGAGGAAGGGAATCAGTCCCCCGAAACTCATCAGCCGGTCTGTCTTCCCCCTTATTCCATGACATTTGAGGGCTGACGTCTGAATTTTGTCATTTTGATACTCTACTAATCCCATTTGGCTTGTGAATATTTGTACTTTTTAATCTTTTAATAAAGTTCTGGATGTATTGCACTAGGCTTTTGCGTTGTCTTTGTTGTTTGTATAGTGATGGATTCCCTGATCTGAGGAGGGTCGCACCGCCTTGACCATCCAGCCCGTGTTGTACAGTGGCCATGGCATTTGCATCATTTATGGCAAGCTTCCCTAGAGCACTAAAGTATCAAGTTCATATTGTTCCTTTTGTCTGACTACATATGCCAAAGTTGATAGGCCAGTGGTTCTCAACCCGTGGGTCGCAACCCCTTTGGGGGTCGAACGACCCTTTCACAGGGGTCCCCTAAGACCATCAGAAAACACATATTTCCGATGTGTAAAGAGCAGCTACTGTGTAGAAAGCAGCTACTGTGTAGAAAGCAGCTACTCTGTTAAAAGCAGCTACTGTGTTGAAAGCAGCAGTATTGGAGGTAAAACGACACTCATGAATTATAATTTCTGGGTAAATCATTTTATGGTTGGGGGTCACCACAACATGAGGAACTGTATTAAAGGGTCGCGGCATTAGGAAGGTTGAGAACCACTGTGATAGGCTAACACGTTTTGAGGGATGTGCCCCCTTCTATAGAGGGGTTTTTGTTCCACACTCCAAAGATATGCTGGTAGGTTAATTGGCTTCTGTCCACATTGGTCCTAATGCATATGTATGCATGTCAGATAGGGACTGCATATTGTAAGCGCCTTGAGAGCAGTGAATAATGTGAATGTACGGTATGCAAAGCACTGAATAAATTGTTGGTGCTATATTAATATCCGCTATAAATAAAGCAGACCGAGACGGAAATGCAAAGGTTGATTCAGCCCTTCCCCGTTGCATCCACTAAAGGATTTAAATGGAAATTACAGTTTCAATGGAGTTGATTTACTAAAACTGGAGAGTGCAAAATCTGGTGCAGCTCTGCATAGAAACCAATCAGCTTTAAGGTTTTATTGTCAAAGCTTAACCCCCGGTTCACATCTATGCGGCCGTGTGGGCCGCGTTTTGCACGGGCATGAGAGCCCATTCATTTGAATGGACTCATGTGCCCCGGGACACGCAGGGAAGAAGTCCCTGCACTTCTCTGGAAAACGCAGCCCGCAAGGGAACCTCGGTTCTCAGTACGTTTGCACTTTCCAGTGCGGGCGGCGTGCAATTAGAACTAGATTTTCATGCGGATCCGCAGTGGCACCACCCACACAGATGTGAACCTAGCAGGGGCGGACTGACCATTCGAGCACTCGGGCACTGCCCGGGGTCAGCAGGGGGCCCCATGAAATGTCCCTGGTACCTTTTATAGGCTTTTTTGGGTGTGCTTTGAGTGTGGGCAAGGACACAGGGGCCCCATGAAATGCCTCTGGTACCTTTTATAGGCTTTTTTGGGTGTGCTTTGAGTGTGGGCAAGGACACAGGGGCCCCATGAAATGCCTCTGGTACCTTTTATAGGCTTTTTTGGGTGTGCTTTGAGTATGGGCAAGAACACAGGGGCCCCATGAAATGCCCCTGGTACCTTTTATAGGCTTTTTTGGGTGTGCTTTGAGTGTGGGCAAGGACACAGGGGCCCCATGAAATGCCCCTGGTACCTTTTGTAGGCTTTTTTGGGTGTGCTTTGAGTGTGGGCAAGGACACAGGGGCCCCATGAAATGACCCTGGTACCTTTTGTAGGCTTTTTTGGGTGTGCTTTGAGTGTGGGCAAGGACACAGGGGCCCCATGAAATGCCTCTGGTACCTTTTATAGGCTTTTTTGGGTGTGCTTTGAGTGTGGGCAAGGACACAGGGGCCCCATGAAATGCCCCTGGTACCTTTTATAGGCTTTTTTGGGTGTGCTTTGAGTGTGGGCAAGGACACAGGGGCCCCATGAAATGCCTCTGGTACCTTTTGTAGGCTTTTTTGGGTGTGCTTTGAGTGTGGGCAAGGACACAGGGGCCCCATGAAATGCCCCTGGTACCTTTTGTAGGCTTTTTTGGGTGTGCTTTGAGTGTGGGCAAGGACACAGGGGCCCCATGAAATGCCTCTGGTACCTTTTATAGGCTTTTTTGGGTGTGCTTTGAGTGTGGGCAAGGACACAGGGGCCCCATGAAATGCCTCTGGTACCTTTTATAGGCTTTTTTGGGTGTGCTTTGAGTGTGGGCAAGAACACAGGGGCCCCATGAAATGCCCCTGGTACCTTTTATAGGCTTTTTTGGGTGTGCTTTGAGTGTGGGCAAGGACACAGGGGCCCCATGAAATGCCCCTGGTACCTTTTATAGGCTTTTTTGGGTGTGCTTTGAGTGTGGGCAAGGACACAGGGGCCCCATGAAATGCCCCTGGTACCTTTTGTAGGCTTTTTTGGGTGTGCTTTGAGTGTGGGCAAGGACACAGGGGCCCCATGAAATGCCTCTGGTACCTTTTGTAGGCTTTTTTGGGTGTGCTTTGAGTGTGGGCAAGGACACAGGGGCCCCATGAAATGCCCCTGGTACCTTTTGTAGGCTTTTTTGGGTGTGCTTTGAGTGTGGGCAAGGACACAGGGGCCCCATGAAATGCCTCTGGTACCTTTTGTAGGCTTTTTTGGCTGTGCTTTGAGTGTGGGCAAGGACACAGGGGCCCCATGAAATGCCCCTGGTACCTTTTATAGGCTTTTTTGGGTGTGCTTTGAGTGTGGGCAAGGACACAGGGGATCCATGATCCCCTATTGCCCGGGAGCCCCATGAGCTGTCAGTACACCCCTGGAACCTAGGGTTATTGAACAAGCTGAAGTTAGAAGCTGATTGGCTACCATGCATAGCTGCACCAGATTTCACACTCTCTAGTTTTAGTAAATCAACCCCAATGTCTCCTCTGGCCTGTCTAACCTAGAAACCCCATCTTCAGAGATCCTGACAAGTCTTTTGGCGAGTTGCAGCAAACGGTCTCTGGTGTCACACAGCACATTGGTGTCAGGACACAACACAGGCCCTTTACAATGAATCAATAGAGAAAATTGTGTGGCCACACCGATGTATAAATAGAATGTGTCTGAATTATTAATAGGGATCCATGGACAATGAGGGCACCGTGACCACTGGCTGATCTCAGGTAACTCTGGCACATAGATAAGCAAGCTGTCAGGCTGAACCAGCCGCTGGTTTCGGCACCTTTTTTGCTGGTGGTGGTTTTGCAAGCCGTGGCTGTTGTGCTGACAGTTCCTCCTTGTCGCTCTTCCAGCTGGCTGAACATTTTATTGGGTCAGATTTTCTGTTCCTATATATTACCATAATACCTCGGTGTACTTCTTTATGCTTGGATGTAGGTAAAGGGAAAAAATCAATGTGAAATAAATGTAGACTAGGCATTCTCTGTATTCCTTAGGTGCTGCGGGAATATATTCAATCCTACAATCAGAGCGTTGAATTAAGTCTAGACTTTGCCTGTGCCGAAAAATTACAAAGTTCTTCTGATTGGCTGTGTGGCCCACAGGAGTGGATGACGTGTGTACAGGACGCCAAGTGTGAGCCCTGGACGGGTGCTATGTGGCACCGACATTCAGGTTGTGGTCAGTGGTGTATTTATGTTTCGTGCTGCCCTAGGCGAGACAAAAAATCTGCACCCTTCCCACCCGCGCTACCAAGAGAGAGGGAGAGAGACTCACCGCCACACCCTTGAAGGCCTGGAGTCCAATCTTCGACCAAGCCCCTTGGAAACCTCCTTGGCGTGATCACCACACAGGAACTGGCACAGGACAACCAACATTCCTTCTTTTAGGTGGCAACGCTGCCCTTCTGAAAAATACCACCCAGGGTAAACGCCTTGTTTTCCTCATGGCAAATATGCCACTGGTTGTGGTTCCTGTAAGGGGGATAGGTGGATGTACTCAGGGGTCTCACCCATACAGGGTGAGGGATTCTGAGACAGTTGTACAAAGAAGAGGAGTTGTTTTTTTGGGACCTGGAATTTAAGAGGTCTGGAGCAGGGGCGGACTGACCATTTGGAAACTCGAACACTGCCCGAGGGCCCAGGATCAGTAGGGGGCCCCATGAGATGCCTCTGGTACCTTTTTCATAGGCTTTTTTGAGTTTGGGCAAGGACACAGGGGCCCCATGATCCCCTATTGCCCGGGGGCCCCATGAGTTGTCAGTCCGCCCCTGGTCCGGAGTGACATTCGAGTGTGAAAAGGGCCTCCACTCCTGACTACGGGGACTCTATGTCCTACAGGGTTAAAGTGGAGTTCCACTCACTCTGTAAAAAGATAAAAGTCAGCAGCTAAAAAAAACTGTAGCTGCTGACTTTTAAAAAACAGCCACTTACCTGTCCCACGATCCCGCATTGCCCCAGCTGCAGCCCGTTTCACCGGCTGTCCTGTATTCCAGGAGGCTGGCATCTCCAGTGTGGGCACCCAGCTGTACAGCTTGTGGCTTCACAGCCTAGTGCCCACTGCGCATGCGCAAGTAATGCTGCGCTTCCTGAATGGCCCCGTCGTCTTCTGGGACCTGTCACATATCCCACAAGACTTTGGGGAGGGAGGGTAGGAGGACAACTTACATTTCCGATCGCCTAGGCGATTGCAGTGGAAGTGGGAGCGGGTACCTGTCAAATTCGGGTACCTGTTTCCCCCCTCTCCCCAAAGGTGCCAATCCTTAATGGAGAGCGGGGGACCAATCTTTAAAGCGGAACTTCCCCTTTTGGGTGGAACTCCACTTTTAGAAGGCTCCAGGAAGCAGCACATAAGGCAGGAAGTTCCCAGTGCTAAGTTGTGGGGAGTAGGAGTTTGAGAGAGAGACCTTTCTGGGTGCTACACATGTGCCGGAAGCTGCCAAACAACCAGAGTTGGACTGTGCTAACCTTGGGGTAAAATCCCATTTATGAACTTTATGGTTCTGTTGTTATGTTTGTACTGAAGATAAGTGGACTTTTGTGTTATGTTTTCTGGAATGAAGTCAACTCCACGTTGTTGCTGAACATACTGTTTCATTTGTGTTCAAAGAAAAATAAACTCCTTCTTATCTAAGACAAATGGCTTTGCACATGGTCCCGAGGAGCTACCCCTGAACTTTGCGCATGGTATGAAAGTGGTGGTGACATCAGAACTGGTTCTGCTTGATCAAGTTTTAAGTACCTGAGGGAACCTGAATAAGAGCCGGGAGGAAGAGTCTAAGCCAATGTAGTCACACAGGTATATGAGAAGGATGATGGAACTGGTTTTGGGTTCCACTTGGCTCACTGGAGCTTCATAACACTTTAATGTGAGTCGGAGACTATTCAACCTGACTACTCTCACAGACAGGTCTATTTAACGCGCATGAACATTTATTTTTAAAAAAAAACCTAAACTGAAACCATCCAAAAACTGCTACATAATGCAGCTGAACTTTTTTTGGAAAGGGAAAGGTCATGCTTCTGTTAATTTTTTACCCTTTGTAGTTTTAATTTCTGAGGAAAGATATACTGCCGTCAAACTGTCTGACACTGATCTGTGGGAAGGACCCATAATATCATGTCCTGCCCCCTGCCCACTATGCAGGAGGAGAGATGGGATTGTGTCAGTGACTGCACTGTTCTAGCTCACAGGGTGTTCTACACACAGTGGTCAATGACATCCCATGCTACGTATGTTTGTTCACAGGGGACAGACAAGATTTATTTTTTTAGATATCTGTCTCAATTTAATCACCTGAAACTCCAGCTAAAACTTTTCATTTGTAACTATTGAAGGAAGGGGTAGAATCTCCATGGAGGTATTCATCTGTAAGTATGCTCAAACAGAGCCAGGTCGAGGTGGTGGCAGATGAGGTGGATGCCTTAGGCAATTTAGCAGGAGGAGGATGTGAAGGTCGATGGGGGGGGGCAAGAGGTGGATGTCTTGGGGTCTTCAGCAGGAGGAGGGTGTGAAGGTCGGTGGGGGAGCAGAAGAGGTGAACGTCTTGGGCACTTCAGCAGGAGGGTGTGAAGGTCGATGGTGGGGGGGGAAGAGGTGGACATCTTGGGGTCTTCAGCAGGAAGAGGGTGTGAAGGTCGGTGGGGGAGCAGAAGAGGTGAACGTCTTGGGCACTTCAGCAGGAGGGTGTGAAGGTCGATGGTGGGGGGGGAAGAGGTGGACGTCTTGGGGTCTTCAGCAGGAGGAGGGTGTGAAGGTCGATGGGGGAGCAGAAGAGGTGAACATCTTGGGCACTTCAGCAGGAGGAGGGTGTGAAGGTCGATGGGGGGGCAGAAGAGGTGGACACCTTTGGTGCCTCAGCAGGAGGAGAGTGCAAGAAGGGCTGCACCTGCAACCTATGCTACTGAAGTAGTTCACAGATCATAGAGAGAGAGGCTCACATTGACCTATTTGCCTTGGGTGCTAATGGACCTTGTCCCAGAACTGAACGTAATGTGCAGAGGCTGTAGATAGGAGTCCTGCAGTGTCTAAACTAAAGGCTTTTGGATGTCAAAGATCTCCAAAAGAAATCTTCATTGGGATAACTGTTCAGAGAAGCGATTCTCAACCAGGAGTCTGTGGAACCCTAGAGTTCCTTCAGAGGTTGCTAGGGGTTACTTGAGCAATGAGCAATTTCTGTCTCTCAAATATGTAATCATTGACAACAATAATGTTTTAGCTATTTGTAAGGAGGCTATTCTTCCTAATGACCACAAATACAAGGAACATTCTTCCCATTAAATCATTATGCTAATGTGCTCTGAGCTCCAGCCATGGTAAATATAGGCAGGAGTTCCTGAGACCAAAAAATGATTTCAAGCAGTCATCCATGTTAAAACCTTTGAGAAAATCTGGGTTAGAGAGAATCTGTCATTCTGCACATCCAGGGCAAAGCCACAGGTCCTCTTGTAAGAAAAACCTCCACTTATTCATACTCACCCTCACTGTATTTCTCCAATGCTTCATTGCTCCATCGAAACTCCCTCAGTAAATCTGTACTTCACATTATGAGGGAGCCTTTGACCTCCTACTAGGATGTGGTGCTTGGGTATGAGTGGCCATATGCTAATCAGACCTGGTGGGGAAGAATTTTCCATGATGGTGGCAGAAGATGAGGAGCACTCTACAGAAAAGTCTTGAAAGCTACTGATCTCCTTTAGTTTGAAAAGCTTTAACAAAAACATTTGGCTTTGAACCTCTTCTTAGACCCTAAGGCTTGGAAATAAATGGTCTGTATGTAGTAGATAATGGAATCCATTTGAAAGCCTTGGATGAAGCTGAGTTTGTGTTCCTGTAATTTTGGGAAAGAGTCCCTTTAAGGCTTGATATCCCTAGTGATTGTCAATATGAGAAGAGTGATTAGTTATGCCTCTGTGGTTACAGATGGTGGAAGTCACACTGCAGCAGAACACAAGATTTATTAGAAAACCAGAGGATGCCAACAAGTTTTTGAACGGTTTGGCATCCTCTGGTTTCCTAATAAAGCTTGTGTTCTGCAATCAAGCTTCTTTTAATGTTGGCTTCCACCACCCGTAGCCATGGCTGCTGTTTCTATGAAGAAATCACTTGCCAAGCCAATGATATTTATATTTCTGGCTGTCCTCCCTCCCCCAATGGGCTGATTTCCTCTTGCTTCCCACAAATGATTGGGGAAACCTCCCTGGCTGGAGTTCCACTTTAATAAAAAAAAAAGCCTTATCAATGTTACTCAGTTTTAAATTGTGATCCTATATTCGCTCATTACTTATTTATAAGGCATTGAGTGGTTTAATACCAGAGATATAATTTGCCAGATTTTTACCTCTTCTTTCAACTGGTGAAAATGGATATCTTTAATAATCGAAAAAAGGGGGGAAAAAGTGTCATTAAAGGAAAACCGAAACTTCTGAAAAACCAGCTGAGCATCTTTATGGGCAGTGTTTATCCCCGGATATTATAAAATTCTAACTGCAAATTTTAAAAGAGAGAAAACAGGTGGCGCACACACCTAGTGCATTATCCAAGGTTTATTGTAGGAGTGAAAGAATAATAAAAACATACTCACAGATGAAGCATGTATCTAAAAAGCATAGAAAAATGACAATGGCCACAACGGCAGGCAAGGTGTTCTCACTGTCAGCTGATCACCAACCTCTGATGCTGATGTATGATGAATGGAAAGTAAGAGCCTTGCTGTTGATGCTGTTGATGCCTGAGCGGGATGGTGTGGGAGTGTGCTTTATGCCATTTCCCCACAGGCATAAAGCACACTCCCACACCATCCCACTCAGGCATCAACAGCAAGGCTCCTACTTTCCATTCATCATACATCAGCATCAGAGGTTGGTCATCAGCTCTGAGGAAAGGGATTCGTCCCCGAAACGCATCAGCCATTTGACCGCACTGACAGTGAGAACACCTTTCCTGCCGTTGTGGCCATTGTCATTTTTCTATGCTTTTTAGATACATGCTTCGTCTGTGAGTATGTTTTTATTATTCTTTCACTCCTACAATAAACCTTGGATAATGCACTAGGTGTGTGCGCCACCTGTTTTCTCTCTATCCAGTGGCTGATTTCCCCGTCTGAGGAGGGCTGCACCCCTGAATCACTTCCTTTGGTTGTCGCTGTCCTGGTACCCTTGGCTTCCATTTTGGCTGTGCATATCCTGAGGCGCTGGAGAGTACATACGATATGCAAATTTTAAAAACCTATTCTCCAGATGTTTTTTTTGCACGCTATGTATGAATTTCCCTTTTCTGGGACCCAACATGAAATGGGGAGACCTCTCTAAACAGAGAAGACAAGTTTTGGCCATAGACACATTTTAAAACTTAAAGCTGATTCTGTTTATACAGTATTTTGCCTTTCTGGTTCCTCCCTTTCCCTCTAGCAACATGCTAATGACATTTTTAAATAAAACCTGTTTTATGATATATATCTTTTTACATTATATACTATATACTGTTTATACTGTATATGTGTGTGTATATGTATGTATATATATATATATATATATATATATATATATATATAGCGCCCTCCTAGGTAGCTAGGGGGAGCTAGATCCTAATTGACAGCTAGGGGCTGAGTAGAAGCCCGGGTGCAATAGTCAGTTAAATTTGGGTCAGGAACTGAGAGACTCTGCAGACCATCCCTCTGAAATTTCCCTCTGCGCTGGAATTTTGGAGAAAGTTCTATATCTGGTCTCCTCGGACCCTGCATTCACTATATCTTCTCTCCCCAGACCCTGCATTCACTATATCTGGTCTCCCCAGACCATGCATTCACTGTATCCGCTCTCCCCGGACCCTGCATTCACTATATCTGCTCTCCTCGGACCCCGCATTCACTATATCTGTTCTCCCCGGACCCTGCATTCACTATATCTGGTCTCCCCTGACCCTGCATTCACTATATCCGGTCTCCCCGGACCCTGCATTCACTATATGCGCTCTCCCCGGACCCTACATTCACTATATCCGGTCTCCCTGGACCCTGCATTCACTATATCTGCTCTCCTCGGACCCCGCATTCACTATATCTGTTCTCCCCGGACCCTGCATTCACTATATCTGGTCTCCCCTGACCCTACATTCACTATATCCGGTCTCCCCGGACCCTGCATTCGTTAAATCCGCTCTCCCCGGACCCTGCATTCACTATATCCGGTCTCCCCGGACCCTGCATTCGTTAAATCCGCTCTCCCCGGACCCTGCATTCACTATATCTGCTCTCTCCCCGGACCCTGCATTCACTATATCTGGTCTCCCCGGACCCTGCATTCACTATATCCGGTCTCCCCGGACCCTGCATTCACTATATGCGCTCTCCCCGGACCCTACATTCACTATATCCGGTCTCCCTGGACCCTGCATTCACTATATCCAGTCTCCCCGAACCCTGCATTCACTATATCCGGTCTCCCCGGACCCTGCATTCACTATATCCGCTCTCCCCGGACCCTGCATTCACTATATCCGCTCTCCCAGGACCCTGCATTCACTATATCTGGTCTCCTCGGACCCCGCATTCACTATATCTGGTCTCCCTGGACCCTGCATTCACTATATCCGCTCTCCCCGGACCCTGCATTCACTATATCCACTCTCCCCGGACCCTGCATTCACTATATCTGGTCTCCTCGGACCCCGCATTCACTATATCTGGTCTCCCTGGACCCTGCATCCACTATATATGGTCTCCCCGGACCCTGCATTCACTATATCCACTCTCCCCGGACCCTGCATTCACTATATCTGGTCTCCTCAGACTCTGCATTCACTATATATGGTCTCCCCGGACCCTGCATTCACTATATCCGGTCTCCCCGAACCCTGAATTCTCTATATCTGGTCTCCCCGGACCCTGCATTCACTATATCTGGTCTCCCACAGTACACACAACATGGAAATGCAATTATTTTAGTAAATATAAATTGCTAAATACCTTTTGTCATCAGCAGTATATAACAGTGTTGTGACTTCTATCAGTGTCCAGCAGAGCACTAGTTAAAGCTTGTAGTAGGAGTTGTCATTCTCCCCTGATTGTCCTATGAGGCTGCAGGACCCCTGACCCTGTGTCTGGACAGCACTGATTGGCCCTGTGCTGATTGCTTGCACTCTCCAAAGAAAAAAAAAACTCTCTAGCAATACACACCAAACTGAGCATGTGCAGCTTACCCCCAAAGCTCTGTTCTGTCAGTAGATGGATGGGGTACGGTAGAAGAAGGGGAGGATCAGAGAAGACAGGATCAAACAACCTTTTTAAACAATGCAGAAGATTAACCCCTTAGGTTACACAGTGAGTACAACAAGCATGCTTTACTGCATATACAGACTGATTTTACTGTTGTGGGTTTACTAACAATTTAAATGCAAAAAGGACATAGTCTCTTCAAAACTAGAAGATTGGAGTTAGGTATAACACCTCAGCAGTCATTCACAAGAAGAACTCCCAAAAAAACGAAGAGACCCCAATGCCAGCAATGGCACTAACATCAGGAGCTGCAAACCCTGAATCCAGCCGTCAGCCCTTCTCTAATCCTCTTTACAACAGAAAGCATCCCGTGCATTTTATCCTCTCTTAATTGATTACCTAAGCTCGTCTCCTTTGATACGCTGCCAGGAAGCGTTTGGCAGACCCGGGCGGCATTTAAAATTAAAAAAAAAAACTTCCTACTGAAATAAATGAGAGGCCAAGACCCACTTGGCTCCCTCATCTCTCTTTTAATTTGCTTTTCTGCCAACGCACGTAAAGATTTTTAATGAGCGTAAAAGTGATAGTTCAGGTAGAGCCGTACTGATCAAAAAAAAATTAGGCTTGCAGAGATAATTGTCGTTTTTTTTTCCTCCAAGACGCACGCCATTATTCTTTTTCTTGGAGTTTGAAGGAACGTCAGAAGGAGAGGAGATGGTTTCTTATCAAGCCGCTGTTGCTGTGGGGTCTTTCGGAGGCAGACTGCGCTGTCTTGTACCTCACAGACAGCTCGCCTCGGGGTCACTGCTTCTATCAGACTGCAAATCAAACCCTGTGATTAAGCCGGGAGGAAGGATTATAGATGGAGCCGGCTTTACAGAGGAGTTCATTTTTTTTTTTTGTACACGAGCCACCACGCTGTAAGTTAACGGTTTCTGGACCAAGATTTGGCGCTGAAGGTAGCTGTAGATATAGAAATCCCCGTAGCAAAAAAGAAAGAAGAAATGGAGCAGGGCATACATGACTAGGCCCAGAGTGGGGAAGGAGGAACAGAAAGGGTTAAGGCAGATCCAAGGGGTTTGTTTTTGATAGTGGGGGTATTTGGTTGGTGGAAGGTTGAGAGTAGGTGGGGTTTCCTGCACCTTAGGGTGGGGGGTTTCAGTGAGGGGGCGTCAGTTTCAGCTGGATGTCAGGAGTGAGAGCTTCCCTCCCGCCCTCCCTGTTTTTGGTGAGTATTGGGTCCCTCCAGGTAAAGGGGGGTTATGTTGGTTCCTGGGCGGTTGCTGGTCTTTGGAGGGGGTTCTTATCTTGGAAGGTAAAAACAATGGTGTGGGACCCATCGGTGGTATGGGACATTCCCAGTTAACCAAGGTTTAACTGGAAGGTGGTGGTGCTGCACTGCGGACGGTATGGTTGTCTCCGAGCTGGTTGGTTGCGGCTGGAGGCCTAGTGTATATGGTTGTCCGCAGGTGCATTTCGGATTGTTTGGGGGTGCCTTCAAAGACCAACAACAATTCTTTGGGTTTCCGTTATAAGGAATGGTTGGTGTATTTAAATTTGTGTTGTTAATAAAAGGCCATGTTGGCCATTTACTCCAAAATTGGTGTCATGTTTTTTGTAAGTATAATTGGTTAAGGGGAAAGGGGGGGTTTGTACGGAACAGTCATGGTGGTAATGAGGAGTGGACAAGCCTATCTCTGGTGCAATAGTCAAGGAGCAATGTGTTGGAACTGAAGCGCCACACCACTGTTAAGAGGTCCAGACAGGGGCGGACTTACCAGTCGGGCACTCGGGCACTGCCCGAGGGCCCGGGTTCAGTAGGGGGCTCCATGAGATGCCCCTAGTACCTTTCATAGGCTTTTTTGGGTGTGGTTTTGAGTGTGGGTGAGGACACAGGGGCCCCATGATCCCCTATTGCCCGGGGGCTTCATGAGTTGTCAGTCCGCCCCTGTGTCCAGATACAACTTTATTCCATTAAAGGCCAGGGGTATAATTTGAGAAGTAGCCAACGCATTTCGGGTGTCCAAGTGCCCCCTTCATCAGGGCTTGACTGGCAATAAAGTGAACAGACCAGGAGTGAACTGGACCTTCAATGGTATTTATTCCAGTGGGAATTAAAAGCAAAGGCCTAATTAGTAGTTGTTTGGCAGCAACCAGGCTACTCTCATGGCACGGTACCTGCCAAACAAGCTGTAGAGAAAACAGAACCAAGTATCATTTTGTGATGCTAAGCAATGTGTATGGAATTTGTTATCGATAGCAGGAAAATCAGTCAAATAGATTCCCTGCAGCCAGCAAAAATAGCCGCCCCCCAGGAATAGACCCCCCCCGGTAAACTATAGACCCCCCAGCAACAATAGATCTCACAGCAGTCAGCAACAATAGATTACCTCCCAGCAACAATTGCCCCACCAGCAACATAAGACCTCCATTAGCAACAATAGACCCCTTCCTCAACAATAAATCCCCCAGTAGCCAGCATCAATAGAACCTTCAGCACCCCTTGTCATTTCATTACATACTGCTTTCCCCCAGAAAAAAAGCCCTGCGTTTGAGTATGGGTGAATGACCCCAAATGCAGACAGCTGAGGGTATAGGTGATGGACTGGCCAAGGCATGTCTCCAGACCTAAACCCTATTGAGCATCTGTGGGGCATCCTCAAACGGAAGGTGGAGGAGCGCAAGGTCTCTAACATCCACCAGCTCCATGATGACGTCATGGAGGAGTGGAAGAAGGCGCCAGTGGCAACCTGTGAAGCTCTGGTGAACTCCATGCCCAAGAGGGTTAAGGCAGTGCTGGAATATAATGGTGGCCACACAAAGTATTGACACTTTGGCACAAATTGGACATTTTCACTTAGGGGCGTACTCACTTTTGTTGCCATTAATGTAGACATTAATGGCGGTGTGTTGAGTTATTTTGAGGGGACAGTAAATTTATGTTATACAAGCTGTACACTGACTACGTCACATTGTAGCAAAGTATAATTTCTTCAGTGTTGTCACATGAAAAGATCGAATCAAAGATTTACAAAAATGTGAGGGGTGGACTCACTTCTGGGAGATACTGTATATAACAACATATTTCAGAGCTTTTACCTTCCCATGGATTTGTATTTTCATCCATCCAGTCCTGATATTTACACAGCCTTACTAGACAACACGCAACGTTGGTGACCTGACTTTTCTGTACTACAGCTAAGATATACAGTCTGGTCACTGCCCCACCCCCAGAATGTGATTGGACAGTGAGGGCACACAGGGGTAGGCAGAAGAGGCAACCGCCTTGAACACTTTATCAGGAGGGGGCACAGAAAGTGCAGGACCTGCAGCCTATTCTGTGGAAGTATTTCACAGCTCATTTGGAAATTTTCGGTGTGTTCCCGCAACACACAGGTGTGAACAAAGCCTAAAGGTCAATTCCACTCACAACTAATACTTACGTTTTTTTCAATGTATTGCAAATTGAATCACAACCAGGGGCGGACTGAACATTCGAGCACTCGGGCACTGCCCTAGGGCCCGGGGTCAGTAAGGGGCCCTATGAAATGCCCCTGGTACCTTTTTATAGGCTTTTTTGGGTGTGTTTTGAGTGTGGGCAAGGACACAGGAGCCCCATGATCCCTTATTGCCCGGGGGCCCCATGAGTTGTCAGTCCGCCCCTGATCACAACTCTGACTTCTTATTTCTCCCAGGGTCTTATATTTCCCAGGGACCCTAGGGGGGGTAGGCTGGTGGAGAAATAGACATCTGTAGGGAAATCTTGCTACTGGAGCCTTCAAGAGATCTAGAAATCCCAGGATGCCTCCTCCCAAAAGTAAGATAAAATGATATACAGCAGAGATAGTCACCAAAGCAATAGAGGCGCACGCAAAGTACAACAGCGGGGGATAGAAAAGTAAACATATATCGGTAATAAAGTGGAGCAGTAAAAAGGCAAACCATATTTATTTATTAGCTCTGGATTTTAAATCCTTCACGATAGGGGAGCACTTTAGAAGACAGCATAATGGGAATGAAATGATCCTTTTGCCAATTTATCTAGGGATACGGGCCAATTTACCGCAGCAGTCTGCATCTGCGAGGAGACTGACGAGCACAATATGAGCCACGGAAAAATATTTCCACCGTTTTCTTTTTTTTTTTTTAAAGGCCAAACGCCTCTCCAGCTGTTTACTAAAAGAATAGAACCGGTGGGGGCTGTGCGATCTCTAATTCCTCATTTATATTTCATGGACGGCTCTTGTAAATAATATATCTGTGGGCTTTTAAGCTGTTAGAGCTCCTAATTTGGAGTTGCCGGAGACAAATGAGATGGAAAATCCTTACAACGGCCAATTATCCATGATTTATATAGGTGCTGTACCTCCAGCGCTGGGCTGGCGTCTTTTCCTTAAGACAGTTACACCAACAGACTTCCAGCTGACACTGAACATAATATCTCAATCACTACAGAGATAAAAATGCCAAAATGCATGGCTGGGCTTAGAACTGAGCTGACCAAAATTTTGAAGAACTTTTTGCCGTTCAGCAAAGCAGCTAAACAGATCCTGAAGATTTACAGAAGTGTTTTCCAGAAATGTTACAATTCATAAGAACCAGCTAACCAAAACTTTTTTTTCAGGCTTGTAAAGAGTGGGGAGGGTTTAGAACAAGGGTTGCCAAACCACTGGTGGCACGGAAGGCAACTGACCACCTGTGATGAAGCTAGATTCCTTCCATTTCACACCAACGATGGGACTACAGGATACATTCCTCCTACTGAACTATAACGATGGGACTACATGCCTTCCACTGTCCATCAACAAAGGGGCTAAATTTCCTGTAGTGACCACTGTTGATAGGGCTATATTACTTCCACTGACCACCAATAATGGACTAAATTCTTCTTACTGATCAATAATGATAGGGCTACTTTCCTTCCATTGATCACCAATGATGGGGCTACATTTCTATAATTGACCACTAATAATGGTGTTACATTCCTTCCTCTGCCAACCAACAAAGGGGCTACATTTTCATTTACTGACCACTAAAGGTAGGGCTACTTTCCTTCCACTGACCACCAACAGTGGGGCTACATTTCTCCTACTGACCACAATTGATACGGCTACATTTCTTCCACTGACCACCGACAATGGGGCTACATTCTTCCTACTGACCACTATTGATAGGGCTCCATTCGGTCCATTGACCACCAAAAACGAGGCTAAATTTTTCACCACCAACAATAGGGCTAGATTTGTCCCACTGACCAATAATGATGGGGCTGAAGTCCATCCACTGACCAACAATGATGGGGATACATTCCTCCTACTGACCACTAATGATGGGGCTGAATTATGTCCACTGACCAAAAATAATGGGGCTGCATTCCTCCGACTAACCACCAATTATGGGTCAAAATGCTTCGACAAAGAAGCAGTATACTTTGACCAATGAACATCAATGATGGATCACCATTCCACCCACTGTCCACTAATGATGGGACCAGGGGCGGACTGACCATTTGGAAACTCAGGCACTGCCCGAGGGCCCGGGGTCAGTAGGGGGCCCCATGAGATGCCCGTGGTACCTTTTTCATAGGCTTTTTTGAGTTTGGGCAAGGACACAGGGGCCCCATGATCCCCTATTGCCCAGGGGCCCCATGAGTTGTCAGTCCACCCTTGGATGGGACATTTATTATCTCTACTGACTGGGGCATTTATTACTGCCAGTGACCACTGGTGCTGGACAACCTGATGCCTGGACATTTTTTTACTTGTACTGACCACCAACATTATAATTCTGCTGACCACTGACCACAGGGCATTTTTTATTCCCACTGACATGGGAGCATTTATTCCTTCCACTGACCAATAACTATGGGACTATTCTGTCCGCTGAGTACCAGCGAAGGTACAGTATACTTTGACCACTGAACACTAATGACAGAACACCATTCCACCCACTGACCACTAGTAGTGGGACATTTATTACTCCTAATGGTGATGGAGCATTTATTCCTCTCAGTGACCACTGATGATGGGGCATTTATTACTCCGACTGATGCTTGGACATTTTCTACTCCTACTTACCACTAACACAGGGGGCACATGTTACTCCTACTATTGACCCTGGGGCATGTTTTTAATCCCACTGACACATTTTTTACTTCTACTGACTTAAAACACAGGGGCCATTTTACTCCCGCTGACCACTGACCATGTGGCATTTTTTATAATCCCACTGACACCGGAGCATTTATTCCTTCCACTGACCACCATCGATGGGGGCAGCATTTTTCGTCTTGACTAATAATGATGTGGCTACATTCCACCCATTGACCAATAACAATGGAGCTACATTCACTCCACTAACCAATAATGATGAGGCTACATTCCTCCCATTGACTAATACTGATGAGTCTAAACTGTTTCCACTGACCACTAATGATGGGGATCCATTCCTCCCACTGATCACTAACTGGGGCATTTATTACTGTCAGTGACCACTGGTGCTGGACAACCTGATGCCTGGACATTATTTTACTCCTACCGACCACCATCATTTTTAATTCTGCTGACCACAGGGCATTTTTTAATCCCACTGACATGGGAGCATTTATTCCTTCCACTGACCAATAACTATGGGACTATTCTGTCCACTGACCACCAATGAAGGTGCAGTATACTTTGACCACTGAACACCAACGACAGAGCACCGTTCCACCCACTGACCACTAGTACTAGGTCATTTAATGCTCCTAATGGTGATGGGGCATTTATCACTCCAAGTGACCACTGATGTTGGGGCATTTATCACTCTGACTGATGCCTGTACATTTTGTACCCCTACTGTCCACCAACACAGGAGCATAGTTTACTCCCACTGACCAATGACAACGGGGCATTTTTTTTAATTACACTGACCAATGACAATGGGGTATTTTTTTACTTACTGACCATAGTCCTTCATACAAATATTGTGATGGATGGTGAACTGGCTGTTTGTTTAAAAAGTTTGTAGGCTCCTGGTTTATAAATCCTGTCAGGTGTTTATTCCCAACTGTGTCCCCAGTCTCATTATTTTCTGCAAAACACTCATTTTCAATATAACTGAACATGTGTATGCAGACATTTGTCACCTGTGAAGAATCATACAATTCACAAATTATGTTTGCCAGGAATTCTGAACTGTGTCAGTCTCTGCGGCTCAATCTAATCCGCATTTCCAGGATAGAAAATGTCAGATTCCAAAAAAAAGAGCTTCTCAAGGCCTCCAAATCATGACTTGATTTGCTCTACTTCTACGGACTAAAAAGAGGTGAATTTATATCCCGTTATATAAATTAACACCATTAAGCAGAACCCTAACAGGAGATAGCATTTAGCATTCTAATGAGCTGTGTATCATAAACAATGGGCGGGGCCGACACAAGGGTTGGGCAGGAGAGGCGATTGCCCTGGGCGCAGTGGTACCATGTGAGGTGGGGGGGGGGGGGGGGGCGCTATGTGAAGAGTCCCTACCTACAAGCTGCCAGGAGTAGCGACGAGCTTCAGAGTAACAAACTGGGGATGAGAGTATTTGTGCTGGGGATGGGGAAGGAGAAGAGGGGAGTATTTGTGCTAAGAGGGGGAAGGAGAAGAGGATTATTGGTAGGAAGGGGGTTTTGGGGAGATATGTGCTAGGAGGGGGGGGATTGTGGGGGAGAGGATTTATACTGGGAGGAGGAAATTCAGGGGTGGCAGTGGTGTATGATTTTTTTTAGGAGGCAAAATCTTGGGGGGAATGTTTTAGGAGGAATTATTTGGGGGGATATGTGCTGGTAGGGGGGATGATGATTTTTGCTAGGATGGGGGATTTGGGAGGGGAAGATTTTTACTAAGAGGGGGGATTTCTGTTAGGAAGGGGGATCTGAGGGAATGATTTGTGCTAGTAGCGATGAATGGGAGGGATTTGTGCAAGGAGGGTGGATTTGTGCTAGGAGGGGGGATTTGGAGGAGGGGAGAGCGTTTATGCTCAGAGGGAAAATTGAGAGGCAGAGGATATGTGCTAGGAGGGGGGGATTTGGGTAGGGAGAGGATCTGAGCTGGGAGGAGAGATGGTGGTGGCAAAGATTTGTGTTTGGTCAGTTTTTCGGCACGGGGGATTTTTACTGGAAGAGGGGGAATTTTTGTCTGGGGGGGGAATTTTGGCTTGCAAAGGGAATTTATGCTTGGGGGTAAGTGTGCAGATTAGTGATTCACTTTTTTAGGGGAAGAGAGGGGATTTTTTTCTCACATGTAGGGCTCATACATTTTGGGGGTTTGGCATCTTTTCCCTAGATGACCTTGTCCTGGCATCGACAATGGGCAGGTGATCTTTCCCATAAAATAGTCTCGCTTTTTTTTCTCATCTCAGTGCTGCTGTTTTCCTCAAGCCACTTGTAACCTACATGAGGGACACATGTGATAGGGTGACAACACAAAAGCCCAAATGGGAGACAGTTGTCACCCCATCATAGAAGGTGCTCGAACAAGGACTTGTGGCAGGATCACCAAGTATTGTTTTAATGAAGATTTAAAAATCTCAAAAACAACTATTGAATTGAGATTAACATAAGACCCCTGCATCAAATATCTTTCAGGAAACACCCAGAGCCCACATCTGGCTCTTGTGACAATTTGCGGAGTACTATGGTTGCACAGTCTACCCTCTCTATTTTCTTCTTTCCTTTTGCTCTCTTTTGGTGAGCTGTACATTCATCCTCAGAATAGTCCATTAGGACAACATGCTATATGTGTTTTGTTTTTTTTGACTAGTTGTCTCTATCAGTTGTTGTGATGTTCTTCAGGACAGAAACCACTCAAAGTCCTGCCCCTTTTGTGGGGGGTGCCCCTGGCCCCAACCCCGCCATACCTGGAATCAAGGAGGCGGTGGGGGCCAAACCTTGTTTGTTTCTAGTAACGCAGTTTCAATTTGGTAAAATGCATTATTGGATAGGTTTTTGTAAGAGCTTGTACACATACCTTAAAACAAGCAATAAAAACGATTGGAAAATAAATTAGATGAACATGTTACAGCTTGTATATGATTTTAGTAACTGAGTTTACATATATATTAATGAATTATCCATTTTCCACCTCCCAGCTGCTCCAAAACCTTAATTGCCATGATGGGGAGGTCATGTGGGTGCTGTCAAAGGCTGGCATTCAGGAAAACCAGCCAACCAGATCCCGCCCATTTGAAGCACACTTGTGACAACACCCTTTACAGATCCAACATATTGAACATACCTCTTGATAAAGGTCATTAATTTAAGTTGTTGCAGAAAAGCAGCAGTTGTGGCTTTTGAAGTCCTCTGGATTCTAGATGCCCCATCACCATTATATAGCATTATGTAGATGGCAATAACCATTAAAGGGTTTCTATATCTCTACTTTATTCCGAAACTGGAATACCTTTTGCTTGGGAGCTGGCACTAACCTGCTTAGCTAACCTCTGGACCTAGTTGATCAGCCTCACATTCCCCCAACCCTCCAATGGCTTGGACCCCTTTCCCAATCCCATCACTGCTCAAGAAGTGAGGCTTGTCTATCTCTACTTAATTCCAAAAATGGAAACCCTTTTGCTTGGGAGCTGGCACTGACCTGCTTAGCTAGCCTCTGGACCCAGTTGATCACCCTCACATTCCTCCAACCCTCCAATGGCTTAGACCCCTTGCCCAACTATATCAGTGCTCAAGAAGAGGGGCTTGTCTATCTTTACATTATTCCAAAAATGGAAACCCTTTTGCTTTGGAGCTGGAACTGACCTGCTTAGGTAACCTCTGGACCCAGTTGATCACCCTCACATTCCTCCAGCCCTCCAATGGCTTAGACCCCTTGCCCAACCCCATCACTGTCAAGATGAGGGGTTTGTCTATCTCTACTTTATTCCAAAAATGGAAACCCTTTTGCTTGGGAGCTGGCACTGACCTGCTTAGGTAACCTCTGGACCCAGTTGATCACCCTCACATTCCTCCAACCCTCCAATGGCTTAGACCCCTTGCCCAACCCCATCACTGTCAAGAAGAGGGGCCTGTCTATCTTTACATTATTCCAAAAATGGAAACCCTTTTGCTTGGGAGCTAGCACTGACCTGCTTAGCTAACCTCTGGATCCAGTTGATCAACCTCACATTCCCCCAACCCTCCAATGGCTTAGACCCCTTGCCCAACCCCATCACTGCTCAAGAAGAGGGGCTTGTCTATCTCTACTTTATTCCAAAAATGGAAACCCTTTTGCTTTGGAGCTGGCACTGACCTGCTTAGGTAACCTCTGGACCCAGTTGATCAGCCTTACATTCCCCCAACCCGCCAATGGCTTAGACTCCTTGCCCAACCCCTTCACTGCTCAAGAAGAGAGGTTTGTCTATCTCTACTTTATTCCAAAAATGGAAACCCTTTTTCTTTGGAGGTGACGCTTACCAGCTCTGCCCACCTCTAGATCCAGTTGACTACCCTCACTGCCCTGACCCTCCAACAGCTTAGACCCCGTGCCGAACCCCATCACTGCTCGAGAAGAGGATTTCTTACAGCCTGCATGAAAGTGGAACACCTCTTTAATTACTGCCCAACATCAACAGCAACAAGTACATTGTCTGCTTACCTTGTGCTTTAACATCTGTTGGCTCTTGATGTGATGAATCTTAGGTACAACGCATCCTTCCTAAAAAGTACAAGCATAGGTTTGCAAGCCCCAGAGCGATTCTAAGACTAGGTAGGCGATAAAATGGCAGTCAGCAAGGAGTGTCTCAGACATTAAATAATTTATTAAGAAACCAAGTTCCGGGAACAGAGAGACTTGTGTCACCTAAATAATGCACCATGCAAACAACTTAGTGTAAGTGTTGTAGTAAGGCTCGGAAACTAATAGGGGAAGGGTTTCTGTCCCTTGTGCTGGTAGTACATGGCGCTTAAGGACAGAGACATGATATACTGTGGCAGTTAACTTTTTACTAAACCAGGAGCAAAGATGGAGATGGCTTTGCCTGGAGCCTGTACATGAAATGTTTGGAATTCAGTAGATTTGTTTATGTCATCTTCGAGTGTACATAAAACCTGTTCCATCCAATTTAAAGTCAAGGGAAAAGAAAAAAAAAACATCCATTAAGTCTACATAAATGCGCCAGTAAAAGCTCTGGTTATTTTTAAACTTTGCAGTGCAAAATTAGGTATAAACCTTGTTTGTATTGAACTCCCATCATCCTTTTCAGATCAGATGATATTTCTGTTCCACTGACAATGAGAACGTCTGTACTCACTACTGAATGGGATAAAAGAGGAAGAGTATTCGTTGTCGTCCTGTCCAGGGGCGGACTGACGACTCATGGGGCCCCCGGGCAATAGGGGATCACGGGGCCCCTGTGTCCTTGCCCACACTCAAAGCACACCCCAAAAAGCCTATAAATGGTACCAGGGGCATTTCATGGGGCCTCTTACTGACCCTGGGCCCACGGGCAGTGCCCGAGTGTTCGAATGGTCAGTCCGCCCCTGGTCCTGTCTACATCTCTGATAAGTGTCATGCATTGGTGTTGGGTAGATAAGAGTGAAGAATCAGACTTCATCAACAGAAGTAAATTGAAATAAGAGGAATTATAAAACTTTCATAATAATTCTGTAATAATTTAAGACTTAGGATTCAGGCTTTTTCATAGGCTCAGTCATGATTTGATCTTTGTGAGCTGTGCCATCTTATCAGCATCATAGCCCCCTGCAAAGTAATGCACTGGGGACCCTACCAGGGAGAAGGTGACTTGCGGGCCATGGCAAACAGTGGGTGTGCTAAATTACCTTTTTAGTCTGATTAGAAATTTTAGTCTGATTTTTTTTACCATTTTTATTTTTTTTATTTTAATTTTGAATTAATTTGAATTAAATATTTTTTTTCTATTTTTTTTCACAACGTTGTTGGGAAGGGGTCTTTGATGAGATATCATGGATCTAAACAAAGCCCTGAAGTTTCACTTTTGAGACACAGAAAGGGACTTAGAGCACATTTTCCAGTCCCCATCTCTGTAGCCTCAACTGCACTGCAGATGAATGAACTGGAAGCAGAGGCTCCTTTCCATTCATAAACTGAAGCATAGTAAACTTTGAATGAATGCAGTGAGTGATCGGTACTGATCACTCACTGTGCTCATTTAGAAAAGAAAGGTGCCATTAAATTACATTCTTACTGGCCCCTTCCTGGCTCTCCATCCCGAAGATCTGAAGATCCCTCTATGTCCCTGCAGCTTTTTCCAGCTGGAGAGGGCAGAAGGGAGCAGCAGCTCTGCAAGAAAGAGGGGGGCGGACATGGGCACTAGTTAATTTATTTTTTGGCTCCTTTTGCAATCAAGGGAGGAGTGATTGATTGGTCTGGTCTGTCCAGAGTTTCACAGGTTGGGAGTTTGATTGATTCCCCCTGCCTCCAGAAGAGGTTTCTGGAGCTTAGGGAGGGAGAATTCAAATAACCAGCCTGAATATTGATCAGGGCCTAGCAAGTTCATGGGGAGGTGTGCCCAGATGGCGGCTGGGAAGCTAATAAATAGTCTAGAGCCTTGGAGAGAGGGTCCCAACAAGGAGAGTTCCAAGCCTCAGGGGCCTATTGCCTTTGAGGCAGTCTGGACTGTGTTGCTGATCTTTGAGGTCTCAGTGGTGGCAGAGCTGGGATCTGGAAGTGTTCTGGAACTGATTGCAGGACTTCACCAAAGGGATCTGGTCGAGAGAAGGACTGTCTCACTCGCAGGGTTGTGTCCAGAGGAGGCTTCTGTCCTGGGAATTTGTTAGTAATGACCCTGAATTGATTCCTGGTGACTGTGTGCTTTTAGGATATAAGTGCCAGAGGTAGCTTGGACAGAGACTGCTCTCATAGGGTCTCAGATACTGACCATTCCCCGTCCTCAGCAGTGTCCTGGACTGTAATATGTCCTGTATTGTGCAGTGTTCCTGAGATTGTATTGGGTACCAATAGCTGTGTAGCAGTGCATGGTGACAAGATGCTAAAGAAACTTGCCTTATGGACCCCAGCTGTGTGGCCTTAGACTGTCCAATATTCCCAGATGCTTAAAGCAGAGCTCGACCAAAAAGGGGAAGTTCCGCTTTAAGGACTGCTCCCCCGCTTCCCATTAAGGATTGGCACCTTTGGGGGGCGGGGGGGAGCGGGTACCCAAATTTGACAGGTGCCCACTCCCACTTCCAGTCCGATCGCCTAGGCAACCAGAAGCGGAAAGTGTCCTCCCTCCCTGTAGTCTTTTGGGACACGTGACAGGTCCCAGAAGACTACAGGGTCATTCATGAAGTGCAGCGCTACTCACGCATGTGCAGTGGGTATAATATTAATAAATACCCGGCTGTGAAGTCGCAAGCTGTCACAGCCGGGTGCCCAGCTCACTTTGGAGAGGTGGGGAGACCCCTGTCTCAGCTCCCCGTATCCCTCTTGTGTGTAAATCACCCTGTGCCTGTTAGGGGTACAGGGTGATCTGTCCTAATACTGTGTGGGCTTTGTCTCAGACTGTGTAGACATGTTTAGGAGATAGGTGGGGTGGGGGTTGTTAATTGTTTGTTATGTGGCTGCATCCCATTGTTCTATTGTTTGTCTGGTGTGGGAGCAAACTATTATGGGATGTATGTGTTTATGTATATTAACTTAGTGGGGGGGGGTGTCTCCAGCAGCCCACCCTCCTGATGGGACTGTCCAATGGTGTGAAATTTGAATACCTGTGTGTCTCTTTTTACTAAATGTAGATTGCCCCGCCCTGTGTTATTATGCAAGGAGGGGGGAATGTCCCCTGAGTGTATATATGTTGTGTCTGTGTTCAAATAAAGTAGTCTACCTCCTGGTTTACTTCAAGACTGGTGTCGTCTAGTCTTGTATGGTTGGCTGTGGTGTTTGTTGTCGGTGTTCGGATGGGGAAGCAGTATTCTAACGGAAGTACTCAAGCACAGTCGGGATCAGTTCCGTTACAGCCAGCCTCCTGGAATACAGGATGAACGGTGAAACGGGCTGTGGGGGACACACCGCAGGACAGAGGGACAGGTAAGTGGCTGTTTTTTGAAAGTCAGCAGCTACGGTTTTTGTAGCTGCTGTCTTTTATTTTTTGACGGGGTGAGTGGAACTCCGCTTTAAGGAGAAGATTGCCCTCTTACACCCAGCTGCTAACAACTTTGGAGTATCCCATGCCCTAAACCCCCTCTCCTAATCATGGTGTACAAGCAATAAATGACAAAAAGGCAACCCCTTGACCGTTTATTGGAGCCAGAGTGAATGGACTGTTGCTTGGGGGGGATGATGGACTTTGTACAGCTTAAGGGAGAAAGTCAGCAGCCCCAGTGGGAATAGTGCTACAGACAATTGTGTTTTTCTAACCTTTTGGCAACAGTTTGGAGTAAGGCTCATTTCTGGTAGGAATATACACCTGAGCAGTAACTCAGGTACATAAAGACATGGTGTGGTGAGTTACTTATGGAGGAGCTTGAACTGCCTGGACAGAGCACCTTGCTGAACATCTTTGGGATGAACTGGTATACCAAATGAGACCCAGGTTTTCAAGTCCAGCCTGACTCACACATGTTCTTTTAGCTGAATGGCAAGAAATTCCCTCAGATATATTTCAAAATCTTGTGGAAAACCTTACCAAAAGAGTGGAGACTGTTACAGGCGCAAAGGGAGGTCCAACAACAAAATAATTTTTTGGGGGGATGTTCAACAGGCTCATATCCAGTAAATGTGATGGTCAGGTGTCCACAACATTTGACCTTGTCATGTATTAGAAACTAAGAAGTGATTTCACTGGTATCTATACGACAATGAATTATTAAGGTTGGACTGGGTATTTATTTAGAGCTGCCTTTGACTTGTAATGCTTCTGCCTCACTTTTCCAGACAGGTTTACGTTTTTCTGAAGATTATTGATTGTTTCAACTATTTCTTTCTCTTTCCTCTAGAGAACAACCTGAACGAGCTGTGTGGATGTAGAGTCAGCTGCTATATGCTCTATTCAGTCTGGAAAGCACATGGGATGTATTTTTTGCTGTTCACTTACCAGTTTCTGACTGTGAATCATCTGGAAAGTCGACTAGAACTACAGAACACGCCTGAATCTATAGTTTACTGACCAAGAAGAAACAGATGTTGAGTAACATTATAAACTCCTTGGGAGCTTTGGCTGGTGACCAATGGGATCTTTTTTCTTGGTTGGCTTGCCAGTATAATACTTTACTACTCATATACAATGCCGATTTCTATAATGGCCTCCAGTGCCATCATGTCCCTCTACTGGGAGGTCTTCCCTGCGATGCCCACCTGTCGGGTCTACTGCACACCAGCCTACCAAGATGGGCATTTGTTTGTCATGGGTGGATGTAGCAAAACAGGACTTCCTTTGGACACTGTGGAAATGTTGGACGTGGTATCCCAGACATGGGCAGTGCTACCTCCACTCCCGACTTCCCGTGCTGGAGCAGCCGCCATCACAGTGGGTAAACAGGTTCTAGTGATTGGTGGAATGAATGCAGAACAGTGCCCATTATCCTCTGTGGAGATATACAACAGTGATGAGGGAAGGTGGGAAACAAAAGCACCCCTGTGTCAGCCATCCATGGGCATCAGTGCCATTGAAAAAGGTATGTACTGGCCCCCAGTTATTAACTTTGAGTGTACCTATGGTTAACTTGTAATATAGTTAAGGGGAAAGGTCCTGTAAAGGACATTTCACCACTAGAATGTCCAAAATATAAAAGAATCCAACAAGTGATTCAACCTGATAGAGTTAGCCCTCTAAAATGTGGAAGCATTTCCTCTTTCATCATTTTTGTAGTGCACAATGGTCTATTACAGACATCTAAAAAAAAGACAAGAATGCAGCCATCACCTACCCCTTGACAGCCTCTACACCTCTGAGAAGGCTTTTTTTCCACAAGATATGAAAATGTGTGCCTCACAGCCAAAAAAATATCTATGAGGTCAGATATTAGTTTTTCACAAGAAGCCTAGGTTTGCAATCTTTGTTCCATTTCTTCCCAAAGGTGTTCAGTAAGGTTAAGGTCAGGGCTGTGTACAGACCACCCAAGTTCCTCCACACCAAAGTCATCAAACTATGTTTTTGGAGCTGACTTTGTACACAGGGGCACAGTCATGATGGAATAGAAAAGGGCCCACAAGGTTGTGTAGCGCACCCCCACAGAGCCTCTGGTGAACTTAGTCCTATCCCCCCAGTTTGAGCACTCACAGCCAGGCACAAAGCATTTTCTTCACTCTTGCTCTGGCTCTCTCCAGTGAGCTTCTCCAGACCCAACTTGATGACAGGACTTAAACTTGTAAAAAGGCTGCTCAGCTAAGCCTAGCTGGAACCTTGGTGTCTTCTTGTTGGCTCCTTCCAGTATTCTGCCCCAGAGGCAGAGCCCTTGTATAGGGGTCTTCTCTGGCAAGACTGGACCCAGAAACTCTGCAGCTGCTGCCTCCATCCTCATACTATTTATGGGCTATCCAGCCACCTACTGGGCACACCTCCCCAGGGATTGGCTGGAGTCCCATTAATATTCAGGCTGCCCACTCTGTCCTTCCTCCCACTAGAATTCTAGAATAGAGGGGGAAGCCTGTGAAACATTGACCACCCCTAAATAATCAGCCCCTGCTCCTCTGATTACAGAGGAGCCAACTAAATTTACCTACCAGCCTACACTACACTAGAAGGGTGCTACAGCTGGAAGTGCACAATTGTCCAAAATACTGTATCCTGTAGAAGTAACCGAACCCTTCACTTGAAACACCTGAATTCAATCATTTGAATGGGGCGACCATATACTTTTGGCTATATAGAAGGTAAGTGACCACAGACTTTTGTTTGTGTGTACTTTGAAGTTGCTGCATTAGCTATAAGGCTCCATTTACACTTGTGCAACTCCAAAGTCGCATGATTTTCAGTGTGATTTTGATCCGAATTCATGGCTATAAGTTGCATCAGAGTCACATCAAAGTAGTACAGGAACCTTTTCAAAGTCGCTGCGACTTTACATCGCACAGATCTGAATGAGTGCCATTGAAAACAGTGGGCTGCGACGTGTCATGTGGACTATGTATACAAAGTCGCATTGTGACGGGAGTGACTTTGGGTGGGGGGCCCATGGAACACAGCCCCCTTTGGAGAGGTGGGGAGACCCCTGTCTCAGCTCACCATATCAATATTATGTGTAAGTCACCCTGTGCCTGTTAGGAGTACAGGGTTATCTGTTCTAATATTGGGGTGGGGGGCTGTTCATTGTTCACTGCCATGCAGCTGCATCCCATTGTTCTATTGTGTGTCTTGCTTGGGAACAAACTATTATGGGATGTATAGGTTTGTGTATTGTCTACTGCCACAGTGGTGTATCCCATTGTTCTATTGTGTGTCTTGCTTGGGAGCAAACTTTTATGGGATATATGTGTTTGTACTGGCTTGGTGGGTGGGGGGTGGGGGGGTGTTTCCGGCAGCCCTTCCCCCTGATGGGACGGCCTGCTGATGTGTTTCCTGTTACTGGGTGTATTTCCCCGCCCTGTGTATATATCTTGTATCTATGTTAAAATAAAGCAGTCCTCTTCCTGTTTTAATACGAGTCTGGTGCTGTTTCGTTTTGTATGGCCAGCGGTGGTGTCCGTGGATCTGTGTTTGGACAGGGAAGCGGGAGTCTAACGGAAATACCCTAGTGCAGTCGGGGTCCGGTTGCGTTACAAGTCGCACAAGTGTGAATGGAGCCTTAAGCACACAAATGCTTGGCGTAAAAGGCACCATTACTTGTCCTACATTTTTGGAACGATAGTCCATGGATTAAATCTTGAGTGGAAAATTGCCCTAAGATGACAGCCCAGATTTCAACCTTCGCAGTGGAAAGAGTGTATATTCTACCCTAAACTAGGCAAAGTCCCTGCATGTGCCGCAGCAGCCCCTCTGTGTCCCTGTCGCTTTGACTTTATAATTTGCAGCTTTCCTTCTCCTATTAAGATGGGATAATACCCATAGTGTGCTCTTTCATTATCTCTGTATGATTTCTGTGCCCCCGATCCAAGTGAGGTCAGGTATGCCATTTCAAAGTGAGGATTACGGGCTGGCGAAATGCGTTCCATTAGAACCAGCTGCTTGTATGTCTCCTCCATCCCTTTCTTGTTTACCAGATAGAAGGGCTCTATTCTCAGCCGAAGACGGGTCATTTTAAAAGATGACGTGTTTTTAGCGTATATTTCCTCTGGAAAATTGAAAGAAAAATCTTTACTCCATTTATTTATTTAATGGCCACTTGCCTGCCGGGCACTTTCACCCTTTTTCCTGCCCAGGCCAATTTTCAACTTTCAGCACTGTCGCACTTTGAATTGCTATTGCGCGGTCATGCAACACTGTACCCAAATCAAATTTTTATCATTTGTTTTTAGACAAACAGAGCTTTCGTTTGCTGGTGCTTAATCAGCACTGGGCTTTTTTTAATTTTTTTGCAAAACGAAACAAGACCAAAAATTTTGAAAAAAAAAATTCCTTTTTCTTAGTTTGTTATAAAATTTTGCAAACAGGTAATTTTTCTTCTTCACTGATGTGCACTGATGGACAATGGTATGCAGCACTGATGGGCTGCACTGATGGGTACTGATGAGGCTGCACTGATAGGCAGCTCTGATGGGCACTGATAGGCAGCCATGATGGGCAATGACAAGGCACTGATGAGGCTGAACTGATACGCGGCACTGATAGGCACCGATAGGTTGCACTGATGGGCACCAATAGGTGGCACTGATAGGCACTGATAGGCGGCACTGATGGGCACTGACTGGTGACACTGATGAGCACTGACTGTCTCACTGTTATCTGATGGGCACTGATAGGCTGCTGTGATGGGGACTGACAAGGCACTGATGAGGCTTCACTGATATGCGACACTGATGGGCACCGATAGGTGGCACTGATGGGCACCGATAGGTGGCATTGATGGGCACTGATAGGCAGCTCTGATGGGCACTGATAGGCTGCCGTGATGGGCACTAACAAGTCACTGATGAGGCTGCACTGATATGCGGCACTGATGGGCACTGATAGGTGGCACCACTGATGGACACCAATAGGCGGCACTGAAGGTCAGTGATAGGTAGTACTGATGAGGCTGCACTGATAGGCAGCTCTGATGGGCACTTATGGGCTGCCGCAAAGGGCATTGACAAGGCACTGATGAGGCTGCACTGATATATGGCATTGATGAGCACTGATGGGTGGCACTGATGGACACCGATAGGCGGCATTGATGGGCACCAATAGGAGGCACTGAAGGTCACTGACTGACGGCACTGTTGGGCACTGACTGGCGGCACTGATGAGCACTGACTGTCTCACTGTTATCAGTTTCCGTCAGCAAATTTTTTTTTGTGAATCCGTTGCAAAGTTTCTTGCCTGAAGATTCTGCCATCTTCAGCACTTCCTGTCGCAGGCTGAGAACTCCAAGTCACTGCCTGACAATTAGCAGCAGCGCTGTCAGACTGCCTGCCTTCAGTTGGCTGTTGGGCTGCCTATCAGGCCGTATGGCCAGCTGCAGTAGGTTTTACGGCAGATTGCCAAAGCGGCTGCCAACTGTGACTAGTGGGATCTCCAGGCAAGGGATTATGCAACAGGTTCGCAAAAAACAATGTGCTTAAGAAAACTGTCTACAATTTACATAGTTAGTCTGGCTGAAAAAAGACAAAAGTCCATTCAGTTCAACCATTAAAAAAAAAAATTTATAATCCTACACCCACAGTTGATCCAGAGGAAGGCAAAAAAAACCCAGCAAAGTATGATCCAAGTTGCTCCTGCAGGAGAAAAAATTCCTTCCTAATCCCCCGAGAGGCAATCGGATATTCCCTGGATCAACTTTAATTTACGCCTGATGTGTAGAATGGCGCTTGGTGCCAAACACAGAGAAAGAGGGTTTTTAGGGTTTTCATAAATTTTAACAAATGAATAAAGCCTAACTCCAGCAATTTACCATCACAGGCGTGCGCTCTTTCCCTGATCCCATCAATGTTCATATGGAAATATAGAAACAAACGCTTCAATGGTGGCAAACCTTCTCACATCATTTATTCAAAATTAAAACCTCAATCTCAAAATCACACTTACAATCTCCAATTAAGAATTGCGCAATGTAAAATTCCTCCTTACCAGCAAATTACAGCATACCACCCGCACTTCCGGGAACGCAGGAACACGATGACGTCAGCCCGTGGCTCTTTCCTACGCATTTTGTCATATGCGATACGTATTACATCGTGTGTATGGTGAAACGCGTAGGGGGTTGATATGTCTATTATGCACATTTATTGTCATATGTGTTGATTTTAAGGATATAAGTTTATAAATAAGTTTTTTTTTTATAAAGGTGAACTAACCCTTTAGGTTCAGGTCCACTTGAATTATTATTACAGGTACTTATATCGCGCCAGTAGTTTACTTATATATTGTACATTCACATCAGTCCCTAACCCTCAAGGGGCGTACAATCTAAGGTCCCTAACCCTCAAGGGGCGTACAATCTAAGGTCCCTAACCCTCAAGGGGCGTACAATCTAAGGTCCCTAACCCTCAAGGGGCGTACAATCTAAGGTCCCTAACCCTCAAGGGGCGTACAATCTAAGGCCCCTAACCCTCAAGGGGTGTACAATCTAAGGTCCCTAACCCTCAAGGGGCATACAATCTAAGGCCCCTAACCCTCAAGGGGTGTACAATCTAAGGTCCCTAACCCTCAAGGAGCGTATAATCTAAGGTCCCTAACTCTCAAGGGGCGTACAATCTAAGGTCCCTGACCCTCAAGGAGCGTACAATCTAAGGTCCCTAACCCTCAAGGGGCGTACAATCTAAGGTCCCTAACCCTCAAGGGGCGTACAATCTAAGGTCCCTGACCCTCAAGGGGCGTACAATCTAAGGTCCCTGACCCTCAAGGGGCGTACAATCTAAGGTCCCTAACCCTCAAGGGGCGTACAATCTAAGGTCCCTAACCCTCAAGGGGCGTACAATCTAAGGTCCCTGACCCTCAAGGGGCGTGCAATCTAAGGTCCCTGACCCTCAAGGGGTGTACAATCTAAGGTCCCTGACCCTCAAGGGGCGTACAATCTAAGGTCCCTAACCCTCAAGGGGCGTACAATCTAAGGTCCCTAACCCTCAAGGGGCATACAATCTAAGGTCCCTAACCCTCAAGGGGTGTACAATCTAAGGTCCCTGACCCTCAAGGGGCGTACAATCTAAGGTCCCTGACCCTCAAGGGGCATACAATCTAAGGTCCCTAACCCTCAAGGGGTGTACAATCTAAGGTCCCTAACTCACATTCATACATACACATACTAGGGACAATTTAGACAGGAGCCAATTAACCTACCAGCCTTTGGAGGTGGGAGGAAACTGGAGTACCTGGAGGAAACCCACAGAGGCACAGGGAGAATATGCAAACTCCAGGCAGGTGGTGCTGTGGTTGGGATAAAAAATATATTTATTAGGTACTTGTATAGCGCCGTCAATTTACACAGCGCTCTACATATATATTGTACATTCACATCAGTCCCTAACCCTCAAGGGGCGTACAATCTAAGGTCCCTAACCCTCAAGGGGTGTACAATCTAAGGTCCCTAACCCTCAAGGGGCGTACAATCTAAGGTCCCTAACCCTCAAGGGGCGTACAATCTAAGGTCCCTAACCCTCAAGGGGCGTACAATCTAAGGTCCCTAACTTACATTCATATACTAGGGCCAATTTAGACAGGATCCAATATACCTACCAGCATGTTTTTGGAGTGTGGGAGGAAACCGGAGTACCTGGAGGAAACCCACACAGGCAGAACATGCAAACTCCAGGCAGGTGGTGCCGTGGTTGGGATTCGAACCAACAACCCGAGTACTACCAGGTGGAAGTGCTAACCATTTAGCCCCTATGCTACCCACAAATGAATATTGGAAACTCATCCGACACATGACACCCGGAATACATTTTCGCATTCCTCTCATCCTCTGACTGCTTCTTCAACAGGCCTCATTAATGCTCCTTCAAATGCCAGGACCCCAATTACCCCCGCTCAAACAGTTGCTTTTAGAAAACGACCGAGGACTGCGAAATGTGTATCCCAAATGTACTCCTTATCCCTGACATCCGACGGGAGCGCCATCGCTCAGACTAATTAAAACGTCTTGTAACAACAGATGATTAATTATGAAGTTTCAGAATTGTCTGTCAAGGAAAAAAAAATATCGAGGCAAAAAAAAAAGATGAAAAAATGGAAACGTTGAGGTTTAGAGATAAAATGTACATACCAAATAAACAGGCCTGGATTGTTGCCCTGGCAACCGTAGTGAGAGTTGCTATGGCGCTGAAGAGCATGCATTACGCTGACCTGACTCACGGTATAATTAGTTTGTGTACCGCGCTCCGTTTTAACCTTTGAAGGGGCTGAAGCCACCCGTAAAAATAGGACGGCGCAGGTTATATTTTTAGCGGCGAAATGCACCGTCATAGCAATCTATGTTACTTCACGCTCTGGCGCGGTTTCCATGGGTTGCCATGGGTGATCTGTGCATGTGGCCGCTGCAGTCGCCTCAGCCTGGCTATGACCTCAAGCTGTGCTCAATGCAGGTGACAGCAGCCTCTGGAGAGTAGAAAAGTCTATAGACAGAGGAGTATACACAGTTGACACTGTAGTGCAGGGCTCAACAAATCCCAGGCGTCAGTTCGCCATGGCAACTAGAAATTGCATGCTCACACATTGCCTCCCATAGACTTTCAATGGGAAATTGCACCCCATAGACTTGAATGGAAAAGCGCACCCTGCAGACTTGAATGGAAAAGGGCGCCCCGTAGACTTGAATGGGAAGTCACGCCCCATAGACTTGATTGGGAAGTCGTGCCTCATAGACTTGAATGGAAAATTGCACCCCATAGACTTGAATGTGAAAGGGCGCCCCATAGATTTGAATGGGAAATCACGCCCTTTAGACTTGAATGGTAAATCACGCCCTGTAGACTTGATTGGGAAGTCGCGCCCCGTAGACTTGATTGGGAAGTCGCGCCCCATAGACTTGATTGGGAAGTCGCGCCCCATAGACTTCGGTGGGAAAATTTGAATTTCAGAAGACGGTTTTATTCCTTCCATTTTATTGTCTTCTATTCTATTCTAATCTATTGTCCAGGAAAAGTGAAAGGCTTCTTTGAAAAGGCTTTTATCTCCTTGGCGCCTCTGTAGACTTGAATGGGAAATCACATCCCATAGACTTGAATGGGAAGTGGCGTCCATAGACTTGATTGGGAAGTCGTGCCCCGTAGACTTGATTGGGAAGTCGTGCCCCATAGACTTGATTGGGAAGTCGTGCCCCGTAGACTTGATTGGGAAGTCACGCCCCATAGACTTGATTGGGAAGTCGCGCCCCATAGACTTCAGTGGGAAAATTTGAATTTCGGAAGACGGTTTTATTCCTTCTATTTTATTGTCTTCTATTCTAATCTATTGTCCAGGGAAATTGAAAGGCTTCTTTGAAAAGGCTTATATCTTCTTGGCGCCTCTGTAGACTTGAATGGGAAATCACGTCCCATAGACTTGATTGGGAAGTCGTGCCCCATAGACTTGATTGGGAAGTCGTGCCCCATAGACTTGATTGGGAAGTCGCGCCCCATAGACTTCAGTGGGAAAATTTGAATTTCGGAAGACGGTTTTATTCTTTCTGTTTTATTGTCTTCTATTCTATTCTAATCTATTGTCCAGGGAAAGTGAAAGGCTTCTTTGAAAAGGCTTTTATTTTCTTGGCGCCTCTGTAGACTTGAATGGGAAATCACGTCCCATAGACTTGAATGGGAAGTCGTGCCCCATAGACTTGATTGGGAAGTCACGCCCCATAGACTTCAATGGGAAAATTATTGCATTTCTGAAGACGGTTATATTCTTTCTATTTGATTGTCTTCTATTCTATTCTAATCTATTGTCCAGGGAAAGTGAAAGGCTTCTTTGAAAAGGCTTTTAACTCCTTGGCGCTGACAGGTTCCACAAATAAGCGGCCTCTCAGCAGCTGGGCTGCATATTTGCGTACCCAATATAAACAAGCGTGCCAAGAGCGTGCGCCCTGCGCGCTCCCCCCACATTTACTGGCACCTCACGGAAGGTCCCGATCGCTACTTGCGATCGGGAACTTTCGGATCATGTGACCGCTGTGACAGCCAATCACGGTGGTTACATGTCCCTAAACCCTACCCTGCCTCTACAAACCCCTTAACCCCCGGTTCACATATATGCCGCGTTTTGCACGGGCACGAGAGCCCATTCATTTGAATGCACTCCCCTGCCCGTGACACGCAAGGAAGAAGTCCCTGCACTTCTTTGGAAAACGCAGCCCACACGGGAGCCTCAGTTCCCAGTATGGTTGCGTTTTCCAGTGCGGGCGATGTGCCATTAGAACTAATGGCACCTGCCCGCGGGTCTGCATTTCTCTGTGTGGTTGGTGCGGCTCCACGGATTTTCGTGCGGATCCACAGCGGCACCACCCGCACAGATGTGAACCTAGCGTAAAGGGCCTAAAGTCACCGGTGCCAAGGGGTTAAACAAATCCAAGATTCACTTACTACACTGTCAAGGTAACATTTACCTACACTCTAAAACTATTGAAATACTGTTGCCCAAAGTTGGGATCTTCCTCCTGGTCAGAGAACATTTTTCTCTTAGTCTCTGCTGTGCACTCTTGCAGTTGGCCCTGATACTAGTGTACACATCTCTTCGTTAAGGAGAGCTCTGGAGACCATGGTACAACTTACCAAATGCTTCAATTTATCATCCATTTGTCTCTAAGGTATACAAGTGTAAACAACTTTTTATTATTTCATTGTGTTGGTTTTCTTCAACATTTTAAAAAGTGTTTTCCTCCAGAGGAGGATCTAAATCCCTTTAATCACCACTGTGCTTCCCCATGAATTGGGAGTTCTGGACAAACGTTCTATTTCTCAGCTCCATCAGAAGAGAGCCTGAGTAGAGCTGCGGTTGAGAGAGTGGAGATCCCTGGGCACCCAGTGGATACCCCTATACTTTGACCCCATGATGGCCCTGATGGAATGATGGCAGATGGACAGGACATTCAGTGTTCAAAGCCCAGTGAGGGTTAATACAGATTTGGGATTGTTAACTGACACTCCTTGCCTAAGTAATTATTGTGAGCCATCCAACATTACAATAATACTTCTATAGATTCAAGAGGCATTTAATGGATGGAACTGATGGGTTTATAGCCATGATTTGAGGTATGCGTTCATCCATTTTTATCATTTGCAGAAGCCCTTATAATGTAGTATGTATGTAGAACTAATAATTACAGCAATAGTTATTTGGGTAGAGGTACTCAAAATTGTAACTAACATTTGGTCAGGCTGTGGTACCCTGTGAGTGGTAAGACATTCAACCTTCCTAGTATGTAAATGGAGAATATCTCTGTCTCCACACAGGATAGGGCAGGTCACTCTCAACGACTTGGGGAGGCTGGTCATAGGTCCTTAGAGGGGCCATTGGGGGGATCTTCAGCTTGTTGTTTGAGAAGGAACAAAAACAGTAGTTTGAACAGCAGAGGAGCCCTTGAGAATGTATGTTGTGGTGTGTCTAGTGCAAGGGTGGGCACACTTTTTGACTTGAGGGCCGCAATGGGTTCATATATTGGACCCAGGGGCCGGACCAAGAGTAGATGAATGATGTGTATGTGTCATCCATAGTAAGTATAGTAATATTCCCCCATAGTAAGCATAGTAATTAATCCCCCATATAGTAATTCATCCCCCATAGTAATTCATCCCCCATATAGTAATTCATCCCCCATAGTAATTCATCCCCCATATAGTAATTCATCCCCCATAGTAATTCATCCCCCATATAGTAATTCATCCCCCATAGTAATTCATCCCCCATATAGTAATTCATCCCCCATATTAATTCATCCCCCATAGTAATTCATCCCCCATATAGTAATTCATCCCCCATATAGTAATTCATCCCCCATAGTAATTCATCCCCCATAGTAATTCATCCCCCATATAGTAATTCATCCCCCCTATAGTAATTCATCCCCCATATTAATTCATCCCTCATATAGTATTTCATCCCCCACAGTACTATTCCCCCCCAAGTAGTAAGCCAAGTCCCCCCTGTGTCAATTCACTTACCTTTGCTCCGTGCGTTCCTCTCGCCGTGTTCCCGCGCCGTTCCGGTCTTCAGGGCGGACTGTGAGAGGAGCCTAGCTCCCCTCACGTTCCTCACGCTGCCCCGCCTACACACATTCTGACAGCCGATGATTGCCACGCTACACGGGCCGGATTAAAAGGTCCGCCGGGCCGTATACGGCCCGGCGGACCGTAGTTTGCCCATTCCTGGTCTAGTGTGTATTGAACGAACATCAGATTCCTTTTTTCACCAAAGACGCGTTTCATGGCTAATCATGGAGCTCTATACAAACATGTTCTGATGAAGAACAACTAAACGACATCTGTGTTTCATCTTTAAACTGAGGAAGTGGAAAGTCTGAGCCTTGAAATGCATCTTTGGTAAAATAAAGAAATGTGAAATTTGTTCAGTGCAATGTCCTTGACTAGTTTCTAGACCCACCACATCATACATTCCTACGGACTCCTTTGCCATTCGAACTACCAATGGGTTTTTGCTCCTTCTCTAGCAAAAATGGGAGACACTACTAACTATTTCAATTTAATTGATTTGTTCCCACAAAAAATTATTGCTATCCTCCAAGTCTCCTGAAGACGTGGACTTTTTTGCCTACAAAATGTGCTGTGATGCTTCTTTGACGCCTTCATTATACAAGTCAAAGGAAATTAGGTTCACTTGAACTAAGTGCTGTCATTATTAGGTTGTATAATGGATGCTGTAGCAATGTGATATAGATACTCGTGTCAGACTTGCATTTTAGTATGGAATTTGTAATGTATTATCAATAAACATATAGATTTTATAATATTTCTGTTGAGTAGTTTTGACAGTACTCATGACGTGCCATGGAAGTTTTTTTGGTATATGGTTCTTTGAAGCTGAACTTTGTTTCCTCCTGTATGCAAAGGAATAATTACCCATCTCTTGTTTCTGAAGGCTTCTTTCCCACCAATTTTGCACCTGGGTGTACTATTATTTTCTAGCACAAAACCAGGGGTCTCCAAACTTTCTAAGCAAAGGGCCAATTTATTGCCCTTCAGACTTTAGGTGGGCCAGACGTTGGCCAGTGGGAGTAGAAAATGTCCCAGCGTCAGTGGGAGTAAACAATGCCTCAGGCTTGGTGGTCAGTGGGACTAAAAAAATGACATAACACCTGTGGTCAGTAGGATAAATAATAGTGCACCATCATGCTTATAAGTGGGAGCAATGGTGCCCCTTTGTTGGTTTCAGTGGGGTGCCCCATTGTTGGTATCAGTGGGAAGAATAGTGCTCCATTGTTAGTATCAGTAGGAGGAATATTGCCTCATCATTGGTGTGAGTGGGAGGAATAGTGCCTCATCATTGGTGTGAGTGGGAGGAATAGTGCCCCATCATTGGTATTAGTGGGGGGAATAGTGCCCCATCATTGGTATTAGTGGGAGGAATAGTGCCCCATCATTGGTGTCAGTGGGAGGAATAGTGTCCCATCATTGGTATCAGTAGGAGGAATAGTAACCCATCATTGGTATCAGTGGGAGGAATAGTGCCCCATCACTGGTGTCAGTGGGAGGAATAGTGCCTCATCATTGGTGTGAGTGGGAGGAATAGCGCCTCATCATTGGTGTGAGTGGGAGGAATAGTGCCTCATCATTGGTGTGAGTGGGAGGAATAGTGCCCCATCATTGGTATTAGTGGGGGGAATAGTGCCCCATCATTGGTATTAGTGGGAGGAATAGTGCCCCATCATTGGTGTCAGTGGGAGGAATAGTGTCCCATCATTGGTATCAGTAGGAGGAATAGTGCCCCATCACTGGTGTCAGTGGGAGGAATAGTGCCTCATCATTGGTGTGAGTGGGAGGAATAGCGCCTCATCATTGGTGTGAGTGGGAGGAATAGTGCCCCATCACTGGTGTCAGTGGGAGGAATAGTGCCCCACCATTGGTATCAGTGGCAGGAATAGTGCCCCATCATTGTTGTCAATAGAATTAATAGTGTCCTATCTTTAATGCTCCGCACCTATGGTCAGTAGAATGAGGGATTGTGTCACATCACTGGTATTAGTGGGAGGAATATTTGCCCAATTGTTATCATTGGGAGGAATTGGTGTCAATGAGAGAAATAGTGCCCCACTGTTTTGCCAGTGAAAGGAATAGTGTCTTATTGTTGGAATCAGTGGAAGGACTAGTACTACAAGGGCCAGATAAAGACAAAGGGCTCCATCCGGCCCGCAGGACACAGTTTGGAGACCGCTGCACTAAACGCAGTGCCCTATAGGAAGTGGAAGGGCAGGGTGGAAGAAAAGGAAAATTTATGTAAACTTCTTTTGGTTTGGATAGAGTACATATGGATTGGGCCCTCAGTCAATTTTTTTATGATCTCTGTCCCAACTTTGTAGATTCACCCTCTATTTGTCCCTGATAAGCATTATCACTGAGACAGATTGTGATGGAAAATTCAAAATGTTAGAGTTGTCACCAGAACATGGTGAGGATAAATCTTCCAATGGGGACACCTGTTCCAGTGAACATTAAGTTAGGAACAGGGGCGGACTGACCATTTGGAAACTCGGGCACTGCCCAAGGGCTTGGGGTCAGTAGGGGGCCCCATGAGATGCCCCTGGTACCGTTTTCATAGGCTTTTTTGAGTGTGGGCAAGGACACAGGGACCCCATGATTCCCTATCACCCGGGGGCCCCATGAGTTGTCAGTCCACCCCTGGTTAGGAATTTGAGATCTCCTCTCATTTCCTGTTGCTTCTGAAGGAAAGGAAGTGAAACCTCCCCAGAGGGGCATAGATAGGTGTTGGGAAGGTGCAGCGTGATGTGGCAGCAGAAAGCACACAGAGTCTCCAATTGCCAAAAACAATGTATTGCGTAACATGTCAAACAGTGCAAACAAGCCCAGCAGGAAGACTCACCAGTCTCTTACAACAGTTCAAGCACAGTCAGCGGTGCGTCTTTGACAGTGTCTGTCAAGGACAGCAGAGTGCGTTCCCAAAGGGGAACGTTCTGACAGACGCAGGCCCTATACTTTCCCATCCTCTCCCTACCACTAGCACTGTCCCTGACAGAGGATTATGCTGTCCCTACACTAGCCACTCACAAAATGTGTGCCAAAACCTGGGGGCAGAGGCCTAAAAACACTATGCTTGAACCAAGATTGCCACCTGGATTGAGCACATCCAACCAGATCACTTCTCCAGAGGACCTAGGAAACCATAAAGAAACCCAGTTTCCTCCAACTTCCGGGACAATTGCCACCTGCAGTGAAGGCTGTAGACTGCACCTGCCTACACAGGGGTTTAAATCCATTCTCTACTCTATCCAAAACTAAGGTTTTGGCTATAAAATAACTTTATAATTGAATATGAAAGTTCTTACATAAGCTCAGTTGTGACTGATTTCCTGAAAGGCATTTGGTCTTTCCTGTGTCAAGTGAGATATAGCACAAAAAGACATACATTTCTTTGCTGAGAGCAAGATGCCAGAATGAATTAGAAGGCGCTGGGTGACCGGAGCAGCGGGGATGAGTATTAATGATGGCACCGGCACTTCTGGCTGTGTGTCTCGCTCTCTCTCTCTGAAGAGGCGTCTAATGGAGAAGACACAAAGGATGCCAACAAGATTCCTCATCAACATACTGTACACCGAGACTATTATCAAAACAAATGACTACACAGGATCAAATAACCCAAAGATATAAAGACGGCAGATGGTACCAACTGATGACTCTACTAATTAGATTTTCTGCATTGGCATCGCTAGCAGAGCACCCCACGCATCCCGGCTTCACTGTCACAGCGATGGAAGACGTTGGGCACACAAGCTCCAGGCTTTATCCTCGGATATCAGGTGAACCTGTCACCTAGACCTGTTAGCATTTGGCCTTCCTTACCTTGTGGGGAAAATGTGTTCAGGGACCAACGGCAGGTGTCCAACCATGAGCACTTCTGCAGATAGAATCAGCACATAGCACTCTTTACAAACTCTCCAGAAAGCTACTTGATCGATGGGATCTATGTTTCTGTATTGCAGATTTTTTTCCTCCCTGTAATTGATGGCAGTGGTTTGTTTTGAAGTGACTCTGTTACATAATGCCCAGATTGTAAATGAACAGGCTCTATACCTACCTCTCCTGCAGCCTGGGTGCTGAAACACTTTGTTGCCCCCTGTCACAGCAAGTGATTGACTCATTGGGTGGGTTGAATGCCTGTTACCCCGGCTGCACACTGTGATACCTCTTGTTGGCTTGTTTGTCCTGTAGGGTCGTATGAGTCAGAAGGAGGAACCTATTGCAGGTGAATGGGTATTCTACACACCTGGAACCTTCAACAGATGCGCTGCCAGGGTCCTTAATATTTAATATCATGTGCCCTGTTACAGTAGTTCAAAGGAGCTTCCCTAACCCATAGCCGTTTAAAGCACATTGCACCCTTAGGGCTCTTTCACACTGGCAGTAATGCTTACCACCCTCTGAGAAGAGGGTTGTATAGCAGTGACTATAGCAGGCAATGTAGCAGCAGCTGACAGGATACTACCACCTCCTAAACCCTTTGAGGACCAAGGGACGTATTTGTCCCATGTTTTTAATTGCCTGTATCATCTGATTAAGAACTTAAAATACTTTTTTTTTTTGGTTTGAGTCAAAATATTAGTTCTTATCAACAAATGGATCTAGCTTTTTGCCAATTATTTCATGAAATGGCTTAGTTACAGCAACTGAAGTGTACGAACTTTAAAAACAAAAAATTGATTCTTTTGGTGTTCCGTAATCTTATGGTCCTCAAAGGGTTAACATCTATTTTTTTTAACACCTATTTTTTAAGCTACAACTGCAATATAAGGGTTTGGTTCTTGGTTGCAGTGTGACCCCCATATATCTCAATGGGCAGGTAGTGCCACCTGTAATACTCTCCAGCATAAGTAAAACAATCACAGCATAACAGGCACGGCAATTGTGTGGCCCTCTCAGGCCGTTATATCAAAAATCCAGTGGGTGGTTAGGGGGGCAGCAAAACCAGCCATCTCTTTTCACCCCCCCGCGTCTTTCCGGCAAACCATTGTAAGAAAGCCCTTAAATAAACACCTTACTTTTCCTCCCCTTTTGGTTCCATTTTATTTCGGTAAAATGTCATGATTGTTCATGTGAAAATTCCTAGTTTGGCTCATACCTAGTCATAGAAAGGGCTACGGTGTTTTGGATGCATGGGCTATGGTTGAGTAAGAGGCAAGATGGTGGGCCTAGTGGGAGAAAACCTAGGTATCGATGGACAGATCCAAGTTTTGATCATTTATTATGTAACAAGGGGTTGTTTATAAGCTGCAAATGTCATATTTGGTGGAGAATTCTACCAAAATTGCCAAGGAAAGGTTTGCTCCCCCCAAAAAAATTGAAAGCAAGACTCCTCCCCAGTGGTCAGGAAGTCTGAAGTTTGCTGCCTTAAAGTGGGGCAGACACAGCCTTCAGAATTCAACAATTTTAGGATTTTCGAATACTGGGATCCCATTCTGCCCTTAATGGTTCCTCTCGCTGGACCCTACGCCCCCACAGGACACAGAAACCACAGCGCGTGTTGGAGACTGATGTTCAGAATTTCCCAAGACCGGAAATGTAAATCTTCACAGATCTTCTATTGGAGGGCACAAAAAGTTTTTGAGAAGCGACAAAAAAGTCAGAAAAAATCTTAATTTCTGAAGATCTCAAGAGTGCTAAGCTCTGGTGACCAAACCATTCCATCAATTATAGTATTGGATTACCAGAGAGAACTCTTCACTCAATAAAGCCGTCCATTACTTCACTTGTAGGCTTCCGGAGCAATTAAACGTTGTCAGCCTCATCTTTCAGCACTGGTAAGTCCGAGTCCCGGTGATATGTATGCACGGTCACGTGCCGTCTCTTCCTTTCCAATTCCCGGCCATGCCACGCCATATGTTCAGGAGGCTTTTCAACAGAGGGTTAAGTGCAATTAAGCTCCTTGGGCTCAGCTGGGATCCTGAAATCAGAATCTTTGCAAGAATTTCATTATCTGGAGCTGAGAAGGAAGGCTGTCCGTGGCTTGACTAATGAAAAGTCTCCATGGCCAACGACCGCATGCTTTCCATGAATTTCGCTTTATAATCTAACACGGTGAAATCGTCTCAGCTGTGCCCTTGTGTGTCATGCTGGTAAACTTTATTTTTCAATATTTAAATTGTGTCAACATATTTCAATAGGCTTTCCAGATTATATAAAACCATTCAGTCCCTGCCACCGAAGGGGCTTATGGCTGAACCTAAGGAAGCAGCTAAATACATTGCTGAAATGTGTAATGTGATGTGACTTACCAACCAAAGATATTGCTGTTCGGCTAGACTTATGGTCTAGGCACCCCTGCCAAACATAGCCACATGGGTGACTTTGCTTTTTTTCTGTTGCAGTGAAGCAATATAGCTTGGTCACCGACCTGTCAGCCTGCTTATTGGACAATGAAGGTCACTGCTCTGCTTAAAGGGGAATTCTACTTTTATTAAAAATAAAAGTAATCTAGCATATAAGCCATTTTGTAACTTAATGGTATTAAAAACGTCAATCTGTAAGTACTATAATCTTCTAGAACGGTAAAAAAATTCAATGCAATATGGCGGCCTGGAGGCATTCTTTGCATTGTTGGCGTACAGAACAGCCTCAGATATGTCATGGATGTGTACTAAGGAGCACCTAGTACAAACGTTCATCTCACTTGTAGAACTTTTTGACACATTTAATGGTTAATAGCAGAGGTCTCTAGACTACGGCCTTTATCTGGCCCTTGGGGCACTATTCCACCAACTGACACCATCAATGAGGCACTACTCCTAGATTGTAAGCTCTAACGAGCCGGGCCCTCTGTTTCCTCTTGTACCAAATTGTATTATAACTGTAATGTCTACCTTCATTTTGTAAAGCGCTGCGCAAACTGTTGGCACTATATAATAATAATAATATTCCTTCCATTAATACCAATGATGGGGCATTGTTTCTGCCCACTGATGCTGGGGCATTTTCCACGCCCACTGGTTACAGTCCGGTCCCCCTGAAGTCTGAAGGACAGTAAATTGGCCCTTTGCTTAGAAAGTTTGGAGACCCCTGGTTGAGAGCATCAAGCACGGGCAATGCGTTTCGGGGGGAGACGCCTCCCCCTTCTTCAGGGTTTGAGCAGGCAATGTTAATAAAATCATGACTGAATGGGACCAGTATTAAGATTTGATGAAGACTAGTACAATGCAAAAGGGTAGCTGGCACAACTAGGGAAACAAAGATAGAATACGTAGTCCACTATGATGCCAAAATATTAGTCCAGTTCAAGTCCATAAACGGAGTAGGCTAACTTCTGTGGCAGCTTCATATACTATGTTGTATGTAAAATATTTATATATCTATATGTGTGTGTCAGGGCCGTCTTTAACGCGGGCCAAAAGGGGCAGCTTCAGGCCCAACCATTGTTTTGGGGTCCAAAGCAGCTGCCCCTTGAGCCCGCACTACCCACAAATTGTGACACTGCAGAATGACCGGCCGGGAACACACCCTGTTCACAGGTGACAGCTGGGTCAGGATGCCAGCAGACAGGCAGCAGCAAAGCATCTATTGTTTCCGAATCCCCAGCAAGGAAGGAGTGGGCGGGGGCCATGAGCTACACTGATGCTGTGACCACGCCCCATGTCATGTTAGCTGTATGCCCGGGACACCGCAGGGTAGGAGGTGATAGTGAGAGCAGCCGGCAGTACTGACAGGTGACCCCCGCATGTTGAAATGCGTTTTTTATACATTACAAAATATATCAAAAATATTTTTAAAAATATATTATTTTTTAATATATATTCTTCAAATTTTTTTTAACATATAAAAAAGTCATTTTAACATATATTTTTACATATATATATTTTTCGAAGTATATTGAAAACGGCCAAAATTGTAGTATTTCAAATATATGTCAATATATTTGGGAAGAATATCTTTAAAATATATTTCAAATATGCTTTTCTTCCATGTGGAAGAAAAATATATTATATATATATACTGTATATATATATATATATATATATATATATATATACAGTTGCAAGAAAAAGTATGTGAACCCCTTGGGATTACGTGGAGTTTTGCATGAATTGGGCATAAAATGTGCTCTGAACGTCATCTAAGTCACAACAATAGAAGAACACAGTCTGCTGAACATAATACTACACAAACATTAGATGATGCCATGGTTTAATTGCACATAGCATGTAAACATTCACAGTGCAGGGAGGAAAAAGTATGTGAACCTTTGGACTTAATAACTGGTTGACCCTCCTTGGGCAGCAATAACCTCAACCAAACGTTTCCTGTAGTTGCAGATCAGACCTGCACAACGATCTGGAGTCATTTTGGACCACTCCTCTTCACAAAACTGTTTCAGTGTAGCAATATTCTTGGGATGTCTGGTGTGAATCGCTCTCTTAAGGTCATGCCACAGCATTTCAATCGGGTTGAGGTCAGGACTGGGCCACTCCAGAAGGCGTATTCTATGCTGTTGCAGCCATTGTTTTGTTGAATTACTTGTATGCTTTGGGTCATTGTCCTGTTGCATCACCCATCCTCTGCGGAGCTTCAGTTGGCGGACAGATGGTCGTACGTTTTCATGCAAAATGTCTTGATAAACTCTGGAATTCATTTTCCCATCAATGACAACAATCCGTCCAGGCCCTGAGGCAGCAAAGCAGCCCCAAACCATGATGCTCCCTCCGCCATGTTTCACAGTGGGGATGAGGTTTTGATGTTGGTGTGCTGTGCCTTTTTTTCTCCACACAGTGTTGTGTGTTCCTCCCAAACAACTCAATCTTGGTTTCATCTGTCCACAGTATATTTTGCCAGTAGTGCTGTGGAACATCCAGGTGCTCTTTTACAAACTTCAAACGTGCTGCAATATTCTTTTTGGACAGCAATGGCTTCCTCCGTGGTGTCCTCCCATGTACTCCATTCTTGTTTAATGTTTTCCTTATTGTAGATGTGTCAACAAAAATGTTAGCATGTGCCAGAGATTTCTGTAGGTCTTTAGCTGACACTCTGGGATTCTTCTTTACCTCATGCAGCATTCTGCGCTGTGCTCTTGCAGTCATTTTTACAGGACGACCACGCCTAGGGAGAGTAGCAACAGTGCTAAACTTTCTCCATTTGTAGACAGTCTGTCTTACCATGGACACAGGAACATCAAGGCTTTTGGAGATACTTTTGTAACCCTTTCCAGCTTCATGCAAGTCAACAATTCTTGATCGTAGGTCTTCTGAGAGCTCTTTTCTGCGAGGCATGGTTCACATCAGACAGTGCTTCTTGAAACCAGTAAACCCAAAACAGGTGTGTGTTTTTTAAGGGCAGGACAGCTGTCAGCAACACATCCAATATCATCACACTGATTGGAGTCAAGGTTGACTCACTCCTGGCTCCAATTAGCTCTGGGAGAAGTCATTAAGCTAGGACCTCACATACTTTTTCCTCCCTGCACTGTGAATGTTTACATGTTATGTGCAATTAAACCATGGCAACATCTAATGTTTGTGTAGTATTATGTTCAGCAGACTGTGTTCTTCTATTGTTGTGACTTAGATGACGTTCAGAGCACATTTTATGCCCAATTCATGCAAAACTCCATGTAATCCCAAGGGGTTCACATACTTTTTCTTGCAACTGTATATATATATATATTTATATAATATAGATCATAACACACATTATTGCACGCATGGAAGCTACCTAGGTGCATGTTATAGATTGGACATATGCCGGATTGTGTAGTATCTCAATGCTTGATATGAAGTATTTTAAATGGGACTCTGAGGGTTGCTGTTCGTTGTAATATTTACAAATATTCTGCTAGATTTTGTCATCTGTTACACGAATCTTGTGTCCTGTGGCGGAACCCAATAAATAGATCTCTCTGGAAAAGAACCATTGAACTTGTTGCTTGAGGGAAAATTCATTTCTTGGATAGAGGAGTTTTGCATTTTATATCAGCTAGCGAACTCTTCCCTCAACAATAATTCACGTGATCACAAGAGTGAGAAGCATCTCTAAAGTGGAAACACCGGAGGGGGCAGAGACAAGCGCCAGCCAAGTATAGCAACTAGGTTAGCTTTTAGTCCTCATGCACAGCGGCTGTTTTCTCCTTTTTAAGTTTTTTCTACAGTTAGTAAACCCCCCAGCATGTTATCCTGTGTGTCCATACACACATAGACTGGAAGCAATGTTTTTTGGCAGGGACGTTTTTTGGCTGGAAAAAAAACCCAAAACTAGAGGAGATTTTAGCTGTAAAAATGCTCTAATGCGGTAAAACACCACAAACCGGCATTGTTGAACTTTTTTTTACCAAAAAAACACCAAAAACCGCAAACATGGGAAAATGCCGCTAAACGCTAATGCAAAAACACTAAAAAAAGCTGAAAAGCTCACGGTTTTAACGTGAATGGGCACTTAAAGTGCTACTAAACTAAGGGCCCTGCATTCACTATATCTGCTCTCCCCGGACCCCGCGTTCACTATATCCGGTCTCCTCGGACCCTGCATTCACTATATCCGCTCTCCCCGGACCCTGCATTCACTATATCTGGTCTCCCCAGACCCTGCATTCACTATATCCGCTCTCCCCGGACCCTACATTCACTATATCTGCTCTCCCCGGACCCTGCATTCACTATATCCGCTCTCCCCGGACCCTGCATTCACTATATCCGCTCTCCCCGGACCCTGCATTCACTATATCCGCTCTCCCCAGACCCTGCATTCACTATATCTGCTCTCCCTGGACCCTGCTTTCACTATATCCGCTCTCCCCGGACCCTGCATTCACTATATCCGCTCTCCCCGGACCCCGCATTCACTATATCTGCTCTCCCCGGACCCTGCATTCACTGTATCTGCTCTCCCCGGACCCTGCATTCACTATATCTGCTCTCCCTGGACTCTGCATTCACTATCTCTGGTCTCCCCGGACCCTGCATTCACTATATCTGCTCTACCCAGACCCTGCATTCACTATATCTGCTCTCCCCGGACCCTGCATTCACTATATCCGCTCTCCCCGGACCCTGCATTCACTATATCTGCTCTCCCTGGACTCTGCATTCACTATCTCTGGTCTCCCCGGACCCTGCATTCACTATATCTGGTCTCCCCGGACCCTGCATTCACTATATCCGCTCTCCCAGGACCCTGCATTCACTATATCTGGTCTCCCCGGACCCTACATTTACTATAT